>NC_084628.1:20320413-20655413 GCF_033978795.1 Nerophis ophidion
AAAAGGTTCAGAGAATCTGGAGAAATCACTCCACGTAAGCGGCATGGCCGGAAACCAACATTGAATGACCGTGACCTTCGATCCCTCAGACGGCACTGTATCAAAAACCGAAATTAATCCCTAAAGGATATCACCACATGGGCTCAGGAACACTTCAGAAAACCACTGTCACTAAATACAAATCGTCGCTACATCTGTAAGTGCAAGTTAAAGCACTACTATGCAAAGCGAAAGCCATTTATCAACAACATCCAGAAACGCCGCCGGCTTCTCTGGGCCCGAGATTATCGAAGGTGGACTGATGCAAAGTGGAAAAATGTTCCGTGGTCTGACGATTCCACGTTTCAAATTGTTTTTGGAAATATTCAACATGGTGTCATCCGGACCAAAGGGGAAGCGAACCATCCAGACTGTTATCGACGCAAAGTTCAAAGCCAGCATCTGTGATGGTATGGGGGTGCACTGGTGCCCAAGGTATGGGTAACTTACACATCTGTGAAGGCACCATTAATACTGAAAGGTACATACAGGTTTTGGAACAACATATGCTGGCATCTATGCGCCGTCTTTTTCATGGACGCCCCTGCTTATTTCAGCAAGACAATGCCAAGCCACATTCAGCACGTGTTACAACAGCGTGGCTTCGTAAAAAAAAAAGAGTGTGGGTACTTTCCTGGCCCGCCTGCAGTCCAGATCAAAAATGTGTGGCACATTAAGAAGCGTAAAATACGACAGCAGAGACCCCGGACTGTTGAACGACTGAAGCTCTACATAAAACAAGAATGGGAAAGAATTCCACTTTCGAAGCTTCAACAATTAGTTTCCTCAGTCCCCAAACGTTTATTGAGTGTTGTTTAAAGAAAAGATGATGTAACACAGTGGTGAACATGCCCTTTCCCAACTACTTTGGCACATGTTGCAGCCATAAAATTGTAAGTTAATTATTATTTGCAAAAAAAAAAAAAAGTTTATTAGATTGAACATCAAATATATTGTCTTTGTAGTGCATTCAATTGAATATGGGTTGAAAAGGATACGCAAATCATTGTATTACGTTTATATTTACATCCAACACAATTTCCCAACTTATATGGAATCAGGGTTTGTACATACATACATACATACATACATACATATATAATATAAAAATAAATAAAAACATGATTTTACTCAACAGAACAGCAACAAAGAAAAAATATCACCCATTTAAAAAATCATTTAGTTCATGAATACATCTCCTTAGCGACAGGTGCATGAACGTCCGTGCACGTGCAATAGAATCCAGTCAATTTCAAGTAAAGTGCTGACGATCCAGGAGACTGCCTGTGATTTTAGCTCACTAGTAGTATACTGGTCTCTCACAAAGGCAAAGTGGATTCGAGATATGTTCGGCGGAGTAAGATAAATCAAAGCAGCTGAGAGAGAGAGAGCGCACACAATCGCTAGACAAAGCTATGAACACCAATTACTGTATTCCGCCGTCAAAACCGGGGGGCCCCTGATTGGGTGGGGTCCCTGGGCTGAGCCCGTGCGATAAGGCGGCCCTGCACATGGCTGTGAGAAAGGTGGTGATTGCGCAGCAGCTTCATCCTACGTATGGTTGTCAACATATATGACAGACTGTCAAAAATAAAAATATTAGACCTACTGTCTCACACTGCCTATATAGGCCTATTTATTTTCTTGCGTATGGAGCGCACACTTGCAGTTAGTACCAGTATGGAGTGAAACTACTGCCAAAACTCCACAAACACACAAAAAAAAATGTTCTCACACCCAGCGATTCGTAAATAAAAAAACTATTTCCTTTAAGTTTAAAACTGGAAACGTACTGGTTCATTTAGTTAGAGCTTCTGTCTGCCATTTTACTCCCCACCCTTCTCCTTCTTTGTTATTTTTGGTGGATGGCAACATGCGCAAATACCAATAGCTGACGTATTTAAATTGACTCTGAGTGCTAGTATGTGGATATATTACTTTCAAAGGGGTGGAATATTACTCCCAAAAATTTTAACGTGAAGAAAATTGTTTTTAAACTTGCGTTTATTTCTTTTACTTGCAAAAAATAGTTTTTATACTTGCAAATCTTTTTTATTTTTTTTTTATTTGAAGAAAATATTTTTTTCACTTGCAAATTGTTGGGAATGAGTAAAAACATCTTTGTGTGGAGTTTTGCCATTAATTTCAGTCCATATGCCAGCCTCTCTTCTGAACGCACCTTTGTCAAGCTAAGATAAATGTCCACAGAAAGAGGTAAATGTCTACCGCTTGTTTGAAAAAGAAATAAAACCCAACAAGTGGAAGGCGCATGATAACATGAATGCTCAGTAAATGACCATCTCAAACCCCATTTTAACTGTATGTGTTTACGTAGTCTTCGTATATCACAAGCAGCATACGGCCACTAATAGTACATGCAATCTTACAGTTTGCACAGGCTAATTAGTGCGGGGTATTTGGATCTTAGTAGATCAGGCCCTAAATGTACTAAATACATCCTCATTTTCAGACCAGTTAAACAAATTTGGGTAATTAGGCCAGCTCGGTGGCCTTGTGGTTAGAGTGTCTGCCCTGAAATCGGTAGATCGTGAGTTCAAACCCGCCCGAGTCATACCAAAATCGATAAAAATGGGATCCATTATCTCCTTGCTTTGCACTCAGCATCAAGGGTTGGAATTGGGGGTTAAATCACCAAAATGATTCCCGAGCGCAGCCACCGCTGCTGCTCACTGCTCCCCTCACCTCCCAGGGGGCATAACAAGGGAATGGGTTAAGCAGAGGATACTTTCACCACACCTAGTGTGTGTGTGACAATCAGTGGTACTTTAACTTTAAATTTTAATGTACTGGAGAAAGTTTACTTTTTTGAGACAATTTTATAGAATTTTTTTGCTTCATTAACTTCCAATGCAGATGCATGATTGTGGAGTCCGTCCACATCTACATCCATTCACCATTGTTGCTACAGGGCCTTTTTCAGAAAGGACTTTATTCAAGCTCCGAATAGGCTATTTCCAAGAGTACAATGGCGTGACAATCAAGAGTTATAGTACCCTCCTGCCTCTGTTTTCTCACCTTAATCTCCTTGCGCGTCTCTCCAGGTTTGAACACCAGAGTTCCTTCGCTGTACTCGTAATCGGAGCCGGCATTGGCCGAACCGTCCTCGGTCCTGTAATCCACGTAGAAAGTGTTCTCTCCCAGGCCCCCTAGAAGTGCGGCCAAGTGTCATAGAGTTACTTGAAAGAACGTGGTTTTCATTGTGGAAATACAAAAGTGCTATAAAAGGCAGTGAGAACAGCGCCCCATCCGACCCAGCAGATGGTGCTGTATTTTGAGTTTTTACAATGTTTTATATTTATATTTAATACACAGCAGTCATTTCCTAATTACAAACAAATTCCTGTAGTGTTGCAGCACGTGCCGTTTTTTCATTGGACTGTAGGGCAGTTACGGATAGGATAGGATAGAATATGTGGTTGCAGTGCAGATGTTTACATACAGAAACAAAAGTAAAATGTAAACTAAAAATTAACAATTAAGCAACCCAATGAATTCTACAATGAAAAAAAAAATCTGCACAATATATGGAAAAATACCAGCACATGTGGTTGCAAGGAATTCACCTATACAGTCACGATGTATAGGACTTTAGGGTATGTTGATGTTGAATCTGTTCATTTTACATTTGATTAATGTTTTTGCTTACGGTAAATTACTATGAAAAAACCTGATGTATTTTTAACCTGTTTAAAAAAAACATATAGAATTTACAATAAAACACCGGTAGCTGGCAGCACGGTGTACAGGGGTTAGTGCATGTGCCTCACAATACGAAGGTCCTGCGTTATCCTGGGATCAATCCCGGGCTCGGGATCTTTCTGTATGGAGTTTGCATGTTCTCCCCGTGACTGTGTGGGTTCTCTCCGGGTACTCCGGCTTCCTCCCACCGCCAAAAACATGCACCTGGAGATAGGCTTATTAGCAACACTAAATTGGCCCTAGTGTGTGAATGAGTGTGAATGTTGTCTGTCTGTCTGTGCTGGCCCTGTGCTGTGATGAGGTGGCGACTTGTCCAAGGTGTACACCGCCTTCCGCCCGAATGCAGCTGAGATTGGCTTCAGCAACCTCGAACGGGACAAGCAGTAGAAAATGGATGGATGGTTGCCAGAAATTTTGTAAAACCAGTTATGGCCAATTTTAGTGTTGCCAATCAGCCTATACAGAGGAGCATGTTTTTGGAGGTGGAAGAAAGGCAAAGTACCCGGAAAAAACCCATGCAGTCACGGGGAGAATATGCAAACTCCACACAGAAAGACCCCTAGCCTGGGAATCGAACCCAAGACTACCTCACTGTGAGGCATAAGCATTAACCACTGCTTCTCTTTCATCAATACTAGTATCTGCAAAATGCCTTTGTTTCCGAGACATGTTAGCGATACATGAGGGTTTTAATTTGAAAGCATTTGTACAACCTTTCACTGGACAAATCACATCACGGCCTTCCGCAACATGTTCCTTCAAGTGAGCTATTAAAAATGAGCCTTAAATGCTCCGCATCTGTTGAATAGCTGCATGCAACCAGTTCCAACACATTTAAACACACAAGCCATGCAGTCTGCAGTGAAGCACATAGACATAACCCCTCAATGTCTGAAACCACTTGTCAAAAAAACACAATAAGACCTGTTGTTAGCCAAAATTGAACTAAGCTAATGCTTTAACACAAACCCCTAAAACAGGTATGCTGTAAATTGTAATATGCAATCTGCAAAGTCTCTAATTTAGACACTATTCTACTGTATTTTTTTTAAATTTAATGTGTGTGACATTACTTGCAAATGCAGTGTCCACTTTTTTTTTTTACATTTTCACAGTAAAGTCGTGTGTTTTCTACGTACTGTAACCATAGTAATTTCAGTTATCTACCATTTATAATTGTTTTTGTACAATCACTCGCCATACTAATATCATCTGTAATAGACAGATGATATCTGTCCATTACCTGACCGCTTCTATGTTAGCTATCTCTCTTTGTTTATAATGTACATTTTCTGCTGGATCTACTCTCTATTTTAAGCTGCCTTTTTTTTTTTTTTTTTTTTTTGCTGCAGCTGTTACATATGTTGTAATGTTGTACATGGTAATTGGGATTTGTTATTTACTGTATATATCAGTGGTTCTCAAATGGGGGTACGCGTACGCCTGGGGGTACTTGAACGTATGCCAAGGGGGTACGTGAGATTTTTTTTAAATATTCTAAACATTCCAACAATTCAAAAATCCTTTATAAATATATTCGTTGAATAATACTTCAACAAAATATGAATGTAAGTTCATAAACTGTGAAAAAAAAATGCAACAATGCAATATTCAGTGTTTACAGACAGATTTTTTGTGGACATGTTCCATAAATGTTGATGTTAAAGATTTATTTTTTTGTGAAGAAATGTATAGAATTAAGTTCATGAATCCAGCTGGATCTCTGTTACAATCCCCAAAGAGGGCACTTTAAGTTGATGATTACTTCTATGTGTAGAAATCTTTATTTATAATTGAATCACTTGTTTATTTTTCAACAAGTTTTTAGTTATTTTTATATCTTTTTTTCCAAATAGTTCAAGAAAAAACACTACAAATGAGCAATATTTTGCACTGTTATGCAATCTAATAAATCAGCAACTGATGACATAGTGCGGTATTTTAATTGTTTATCTCTTTTGTTCAACCAAAAATGCTTTGCTCTGATTAGGGGGTACTTGAATTAAAAAAAAGTTCACAGGGGGGAACATCACTGAAAAAAGGTTGAGAACCACTGGTATATATCATATAAAAATATAATATATCAGTATATATTATATACTGTATATATAATATGTAAATATTACATATATTATATTTTATATTGCTACTATGGTATTTTTTAGTCAACTTTATACTTTTGTTTTTGCCCTCTTTTTGTGCCCTTGTGTGCATTACCCTTTCCATCCTTTGTAACTGAGCTACTGTGTGACCAGTTTCCCTTGTGAATCAATAAAGTTTGTCTTTTTCTTGGTTTGCAGGAATCCACTGCATTTATTACTGTGAAAAACTATTTTTGATTTTACTGTTACTATTTAACAATTGCTTGCCATAGTTTTTACGGTAATTTTTTTGCCGTGTACCTAGCAGGCGGGATGGCCAGCAAAAGGAATCATCGCAATATACTGCTGCGTCAGCAAGTTAAAATGTCTACGTCTTGTCGTACTTTCAGTTTTTTTTTCTTCAAAGAGTTATTTTTTTACCTTGGCAGACAACGGCCAGCGTGAGGACGCCACAGTTCTCCATGCACTGACTGTGTGCACTTTCGAAGGAGATGCGGCTGCACACGGCCAGGTCGTCGTCTTCCGGCGCCTCCTCGTCAGTGACGACAGCGCGGCGGGCGTGGTCGGCGGCGTGCTTCTTCAGGACGTTCCCGGCTCCGATCATCATGCGAGTGGCCTTGAGGAGAAGGAGAGATCATGTGAGTTCCCAGTTGAGCGAAGTCAGTAGGAGTGTCACCTGTATGCGGTAGAAGGCTCGGCTCTTCTGTTGGTGCAGCAGCGCGTAGTAGTTGGCCAGCTCCATCAGCTGGTCCAGTTCTTTGTCGGGATACTTCTGCTTCAGCTCCTTCAAGATGCGAATTACCTACAGCAGAGGTGTCAAACTCAAATACAGAGTGGGCCAAAATTTAAAACTGAACGAAGCCGTGAGCCGAGGTTGAACAAATTAATCCTTTAATAGGGACCCAAACAAGTTTTGCATTGAATATTGACCAAGCAAGGCTTATATAACTTTATAGTGACATGCAAAAATCGAGTTGTAAATAATAATAATTAAAAAATATCGATGGCATATCAAATGAAATAAAAATAAAAATTGAATGCCTCTTTTCGGCGGCGGGTTTGAGTTGGGTCGGGGTTTAGTGGTAGCGTGGATGTATATTGTAGCGTCCCGGAAGAGTTAGTGATGCAAGGGGTTCTGGGTATTTGTTCGGTTGTGTTTATGTTGCGTTTATGTTGCGTTACGGTGCGGATGTTCTCCCGAAATGTGTTTGTCATTCTTGTTTGCTGTGGGGTTCACAGTGTGGCGTATATTTGTAACAGTGTTAAAGTTGTTTATATGGCCACCCTCAGTGTGACCTGTATGGCTGTTGACCAAGTATGAGTGGCATACACTTGTGTGTGTGTATGAGCCGCATATATTGTGTGAGCGGGCCGTGACGCTGTTTGTATGGAGGAAAAGCGGACGTGGCGACATGTAGAGAACGTCAAAGGCAGTGCTTTTATGGCCCGCTCCCAATATTATTGTCCGGGTGGAAATCGGGAGAAATTCGGGAGGGGCACTGAACTTCGGGAGTCTTCCGGGAAAATCGGGAGGGTTGACGAGTATGAGTATTAGTGATGAATGCGGTGTTACAGGGGCGGGCCAGTTCTAATGTTAATTTGATATTGCCTCAAGGGCCAAATTTGGCCCGCCGGCCAGAGTTTGACACCCATAACCTACAGGAAGAATCATCAAAGACCATATGACAGATGATAAAAGTTATGTCTTGGTTTTGGTATTTTTACCCACCTCCTTGCGACTCTCATCCAGCTCCCGACTGGTCTCCAAGTTGGCCATAGCGTTGTTGGAGCTGGGCAGGTTTCCCCCAGCTCCCGCCGATGAGGACCCTGCTGTCACACCAACGTTGTTGGCCGCCACGCCCGCTCCACCGTCACCATTTCCATAGATCTCAGCCGGCACTACAGTGCCACCTCGTGGCAGGAACTTGCCGTCCGCGATCATCTCCATGCCGCCCTTGTTGGGCGTCAAGTCTCCCTCCATTTCCACGACGATGCCGTGGCGTTTGTCGGCGCGGTAACGCTTGCCCATGTACTTGTAAAAAAGCAGGCGGCGGTCGGCAATCCAGGCCAGGAGGACGCACACTGGGAAGTACAGCAGCGTCACCAAGGCTTCCCACACCTAAGACATGCAGAAAAACAGATGAAATCCTCTCGAATCCTCTTTGGCAATCAGGAATCCTCTTTGGCAATCAGAAACAAAAGGAGCACCTTGCTAAATTTATGTTTTTTGTTTTTTTTTTCAGGGGGGGGAATTAATAAAACAAACATGGAGGACTGTGTCTGGCGTTTGACAGAAGCCAGTGGGGCTGTCTCTTTGTTTGAGTGACAGCTGAAGGGCCTCTGCTGGTTTCAACAGGTCCAATTTAAGACTTCCCATAATTAATTCACTGTAATGATGAATGCACTGATTCATATATTCAAAGCAAGTAACAAATAAGACGAGTTAGAAACATTGCTCCTTTGCGGCATTTGTTTATGACCGAATGGAATGCTGGTTATTTTGTGCTGATCGTGGTCAATCGAAAGCAGTGGTTCTCAACCTTTTTTCAGTGATGTACCCCCTGTGAACATCTTTTTAATTCAAGTACCCCCTAATCAGAGCAAAGCATTTTTGGTTGAACAAAAGAGATAAAGAAGTAAAATACAGCACTATGTCATCAGTTTCTGATTAAATTGTATAACAGTGCAAAATATTGATCACTTGTAGTGGTCTTTCTGGAACTATTTGGAAAAAAAGATATAAAATTAACTAAAAACTTAATGAAAAATAAACAAGCGATTCAATTATAAATAAAGATTTCTACACATAGAAGTCATCATCAACTTAAAGTGCCCTCTTTGGGGATTGTAATAGAGATCCATCTGGATTCATGAACTTAATTCTAAACATTTCTTCACAAAAAAAGAAATCTTTAACATCAATATTTATAGAACAAGTCCACAAAAAATCTGGCTGTCGACACTGAATATTGCATTGTTGCATTTTTTTTCACAGTTTATGAACTGACATTCATATTTTGTTGAAGTATTATTCAATAAATATATGTATAAAGGATTTTTGAATTTTGCTATTTTTATAATATTTTCAAAAAAATCTCACGTACCCCTTGGCATACCTTCAAGTACCCCTAGGGGTACGCGTACCTCAATTTGAGAACCACTGATTTAAAAGAAATCCTTCTGTCGCTCAATAACTCAATGCTATCAAGGAGAAATTCCACTTAAACATCTGTCTTTCTTGCTTTTGCGTCCCAACAGTTATTTTTCTCACGATCAGGTTGAACCATCCGAGCCCGGGCACACCCTCCTGGTGTTGGAGTATAAATCTTTGGTGGTTTGGCACCAGCCGCTAGACTAGATCTGACCAATCTAAGTGTAAGACTAGATCTGACCAATATAATTCTAAAACTAGATCTAACCAGTCTAAGTCTAAGACTAGATCTCACCAATCTAAGTCTAAGACTAGATCTCACCAATCTAAGTCTAATTCTAGATCTGACCAATCTGAGTCTAGGACTCGATCTACCCAATCTACAAAACCCAAAACCTGTGAAGTTGGCACATTGTGTAAATCGTAAATAAAAAGAGAATACAATGATTTGCAAATCATTTTCAATTTATATTCAATTGAATAGCCTGCAAAGACACTTAATGTTCGTATTGGTAAACTTAGGTATTTTTTGCAAATATTAGCTCATTTGGAATTTGATGCCTGCAACATGTTTAAAAACAGCTGGCGCAAGTGGCAAAAAAGACTGAGAAAGTTGAGGAATGCTCATCAAACACTTATTTGGAACATCCCACAGGTGAACAGGTAGGTGCCATGATTGTGTATAAAAGCAGCTTCCATTAAATGCTCAGTCACAAACAAGAATGGGGCAAGGGTCACCATTTCATGAACAAATGCTTGAGCAAATTGTCGAACAGTTTAAGAACAACATTTCTCAACGAGGTTGTATTCCTTTGAGACAGCATTTACTTATTTACAAAGTAAACATCAGCTTTCAAACTGCAATGGCAATAAATTAATTATTCTGTCCCCACTACTCGTTTTTCAACGTATGAAGTTAGGCAGATAGTTAACAGCCAGAAGAAACAAAAGCTAATTTTTGTTGATGATTGATGTTCCTTTTGAATTATTTTTCCTCCTCAGTTTTATTTCTTTATACGTCTTCCTTTATATAAGTTTGTGTCTTGTCTTTGATTAAAACT
Organism: Nerophis ophidion; assembly: GCF_033978795.1. Classification (NCBI taxonomy): domain Eukaryota; kingdom Metazoa; phylum Chordata; class Actinopteri; order Syngnathiformes; family Syngnathidae; genus Nerophis; species Nerophis ophidion. Next base: position 20,330,487 of record NC_084628.1, read on the forward strand.
GAAGGGGTACGTTTCTATTTGATTGACGGCAGCTTGATTAAAAGTAACAGGAGGTGAGTGCATGTGTTAAATTGACAGCTTTATTGTAGCTGGAGGAGCGGGTTTCTTTTTGATTGACAGCAACTTGAAGGGCATGACTGCTTGATTGCCAGCAACACGAGGTGAGTATCTGTTGGATTGACAGGTGTCTGACAGATGCTTGTCTGAAGGCGTGTCCGTGCTCAAACGCTAGCGGGGAGCTTCTTTGTCTGATGGACGACGACCGCGTCCCACTCACCTCCACTTCGCCGGGTGACATGACGGACAGGATGAGGTATAGCCAGATGTAGGCGAAGATGCTCCAGAAGGCGGTGATGAAGAAAACTCTGAGGTGCTTGATCTTGCGCACTTGGCCTTTGGGGATGGTCCACACGCAGATGCCGATGATTACGAACATGTTGAAGGCGGCGCTCCCGACGATGGTTCCCGGCCCTAACTCGCCTGCCTTGAATTGGTGACCACACACCTGGACAGACACGCAGGGAGGATGCAAACACACATTATTTAGTGTCAGATTGATTGTGTGTGTGTGTTCTTGTATTTCTACCCTTCTTGAGACATCAACAAGGAAAAGTACCGTCCATATGAGGACCGGTGATAAATCATAGTCCCACTAAAGAAAACCATTGTATCTAATAGAGAATGTGTCATTTGCACTCCTGGTGGAGAAATCTATCAAAATTAGGGTGGTCCCAAAAAGGAGGGATTTTTCAAATGGACTGTGTGTCGGTTTTAAAAGTCCTCCCCCTCTGGTCAACATATGAAATAACAAGTGTGTGTAAAAATGTGAAGTGCTCCCCCTCTGGCCGACATATGTAATAACATGTGTGTGAAAGAATGCACCCCCGTTGGCCAAAATAGAAAAAAACTAATAAGTATATAGAGATTTACTGTTATAACTTGAAATAAACAATGAAGATTAAAAAACAATTACAAACGAAAAATAAAAAAAAACATTTTTTTAAATTTTTTTTAACGAAAAGCAGTGTCGACTTCTTTCTTATAAAATTTGGAACATATTCTTTCTGTTTCTGTATTATTTCAATATTTTCTCGTATAATTATGATATTTTTATGTAAAATTATTACTTTTGGATGCAAAATAGTGACATTTGTCGTATCAAATTCTTACTTTTATCGCAATATTGCCAGTTTTTTTGTTGTTCTTGTAAAATTGTGACATTTTTTGAGAAAAAATTATGACTTGTCTGAATTTTGCCAAGTAAAATTACGATTACTATTAACATTTGGATAACATTTTTAAGTTTTCTTATAAAGTTGTGACTTTGGTTGAGTAAAATTACGACACTTTTCAAAAGTTTTTCTTGTAAAACTGTGAATGTTATTGAGAAAAATTCCAACTTTTATCATAATATTGCACAAATGTTCAGGTTTTTTTGTAAAATTTTGACTTGCGTTGAGTAAAATGATGACTTTTATTATAATAGTCACAAAATTCTAAGTTGGTCTTGTGAAACTGTGACCTTTTTGTTGTGAAATTCCAACTCATTTTTCACAACAAGCTTTTTTGTATTTTGTATATATCATTAATCTTTTAAATACAAATCTATATATATATATCTAGAAAGGGTGGTCCTAAAGAGGTAATATTTGGAGCTCACAAGAAGGTAACATACAAGAATGTGCGCGTGCGTGTGTGTGTGCGCGCGTGTGTGTGTGTGTGTGTGTGTGTGTGTGTTTGTGTGTACATGTACCTCTATAACAGACAGCAGGATCTCTGGGGCGCTGGAGCCCAGAGCCATGAGGGTGAGATTAGACACGGTTTCATTCCAGATTCGAACAGTCGCCACTGATGTTTCGCCATTTGGCAAAGTGATGGTCACTTCCTTCTCCTGTTGGCCAAACGCACACAATGAAAACACATGACGACAACCTTCTTATTGAACTGTACGTAACACAAATTGTTTTTGGATCAGCATATCTAAGAGGTTGCTTTTGCAATACCAACAAAATGTCAACACCATCACGATCTTAAAATACAATATTCTCATTGTTTATTGTTTATTAAGGCTCCCCTTTAGCCGACGCACAAACGCCAGGCTAGTGTTGCTGGGGTCCTTTTCAAAAGTTCAAAGTAAAATAATAATACACAGATCCAGTTACAAAACATACACAAATACAGTTACAAATAATCTCATGGGCTTCTCCTTGGCTCCCCATAGCAGGTAATTCCGCAGACAGCATGAGAATTCAACTTTAATGAAACTGGAGCTTTAATTGGTCCTTCTGAACAGTTACTATTATTATTTTTTGTTTTTACAAAAATAAATTTCCATAGCTGATTTTCAATGTGTATCATGTTTGACAGAGCCGGTCACAACATTTTATTTTTATGTTGTTATCATAACAAACCGAAACATAATGCAATACCCACAATACTTTTATAAAATCTTAATAATTCAAAATAAATTATTCAGAATAATGAATTTTTCCAATAAACTGTCTTAATCTGCTCCTTTTTTAAAAAAAAGACAACATTTTGACAATATCTAATACAAACATTAAACTATACTTTGTAAAAGTATGCACATGTTTCTACTGATTTGCAATTGTTTTCCATATTTTTTTTACATATTCATTTGATGTACATTACTCAAAAAGATACTTTGGTGACTTTTATCTATCATTATGTAGAAAGTTGTCTAAGAAATGTACGCTTAGATACAGAGTACCCTCGTTGGAATAAAAGTACCACAAGCTCTTCAATCTAAAACTACATTTTCTTCTTTTTTTTTTAAAATTGAAGGCTATGTTGGTCTGGAGTGAATTGTTATGAAAATGTTTGCTGTACATGATATGTGTTGCATTCATCTTGTCTGTTCTTGCTGTCGTGAAAATTGGGACGTTTTGGGGGAGGTGGTTTAACTCATTTTTATTGAGGGCCTCATTGCAATTATGGCTGCCCTTACAGTGAACATACACATATATGGATATGTATGTGTGTATATGTATATATACATGTATGTGTGTGTGTGTATATATATATATATATATATATATATATATATATATATATATATATACACACACATACATATATATATGTATATGTATATATATTTACATGTGTACATGTATATATATGTAAGTATATATATATATACACAAACATATGTACACAAATATATTTTTACATATATATATGCATACATATATATGTATACATACACATTATATATATATATGTATATATACATACAGTTTATATATATTTATGTACATATATATAAATACAGATAAATATTATGACTATACAAATATAAACATATACTAGCCAATCTGCAAAGGCATCTGTTTTTGATTATTATATTGTTTTACAGATTGACGGATAACATCTTTTGAAATCGTAAGTCAAAATGAGAAGCAAATATTTAAGTGTTTATTTTTGATGACCAAATTAAAAAAGGTTGGGTTATCAGATAATATTAAATTGTACTGTGCAACCTTTTTCTGTCTAATTGAAAGAACAAATAAATACATTCAGCCAGAAAGTGCTTTTTTCTTTCCAGCTTTTTTGCAGGCCACATAATTGTGCTGGGCCACATAAAATGCCGTGGTGGGCCACGTTAAAAAGAAGCGAATGGCGACATGAATGTTTTGGCGGACCGAATTAAATGATATGGTGGGCCAAATAAAATGATATGGTGGGCCAAATAAAATGATACGGTGGGCCAAATAAAAATATATGGTGGGCCAAATAAAATGATATGGTGGGCCATATAAAATGATTTGACAAACCACTCTAAAAAGATGCCTCAAACGATTCGGCAGGCCACATTAATTGACGCGGAAGGAAACTTTAAAATGACATGGTGGGCTACATTAGAACTATGTGGCGTGCCACATTAAACTTATGGGATGGGCCAAGTTAAAATAAAGCAGCGGGCCACAATAAACTTATATGGCGCTCCACGATAAGGTTACATGGCGGAACACATCAAATTCTATGGGGTTCTGTTACGAACACGAGGCAGGGTGATGCCAGAGGTCATATTTCAAAGATGCGTGGTAACGTCAAAAAGCAGCTTGCAGGTAAGAAGAATGTGTTAGCCAAAAAGCATTCTAGTTAAAAACATGAACTCGGAGCAGGGACCGGAACGTAACTTTGTTGCATGGAAGCAAACAAAAACACCAGACCGAATGAGGCGAGAGGACGGAAATAATAGCTCTCTGATTAGTGCCCAGGAGCAGGTGACTGTCCCAAACACTAATCAGAGGCAGTTGAAAGCAATCTGCAGCCATGGCAATTAAAACACAAATCAGGGGTGCTGAAACAGAACTTAAACAACAAGTGAATCAAAACGTAAACAAACTATTAATCAGGCAATGGATGATCACAGGGGTCCAATAAAATTATATGGTGGACCACATAAATTAAATGGCAGACTACATTAAAAGGATGTGACTTGACTTTGACAACTGTGCCTTGGGGTCTTCTTACCCTTTCCTGCACGCATGATTTGTTTTACATTGTATATTGTTTTTATCTTCCGTGTGAGTGCAAATAAATGAACAAAAATAAATAAAACGACGGCACCTTCGGACAAGACCCCATGGACCTCCAGCACATAGCACTACTTTTTGGTGTGTCATAAGAAAGGTGCAACCTTATTTCATGTTTCTAACCCTTATTTAACAGAACATGAGGTTATTTTCTTAAAAAATATATTTTAAACGTTTCTTGGGCTAATTGCACTGATTTCGAAAATAATGTACTTTATTCAGATAGCTGTTTAGCATATGTCGACCTACATTGGATTGCTTTTAGCATCTCTACTGTACACAATGTAACAAAGTAGTCCCTTCTATCATTCTGTTTTTCTGCACGTGGCACTCGGAAAAAAAAGTCGACCCTCACCTGTGATGTGATGACCTCAATGGACGCCATGAAGCGGTCTGCAATGATGGACACGCCCAGAAACATGTACATGAGTGACACAAAGTAGACCACGGCTCTGGCCACCTGGTTTCCAAGGCCCGGATCATTGGGCTGCCAAACGGGCAGCAGGATGCCCGGCCTGCACACCGTCACGTCATCACATTTCCCGCGTCCGGGCACGCTGCTGTTCCCGTAAGTCCCGGAGGAGGGCAGCATGGAGGCGGAGACCACTCGATGGTCGAGGTCGCTGCCCGCTGCGCCGCGCTGGGACTCTGACTGGCAGGGTGGCAGCAGGGAGAGGAGGACGAGGAAGGAGGCCAGGCGAGACATAGTGGCGGGGAGGAGGAACAAAGACGGGAAGCAAAGGAAGTGGCGGTGTGGCTGAGGAGGAGGGAGACGTGGAGGGAGGCTGCGGGCCGTGACCAATTCACCTTTAAGACAGAAATGAAGAAGATGCTGCAGATAAAAGATCTTACATCATAGTATTTATTTACATTATACTTGTCGTCGTACCATCTTATGCCATCAGGGTTTGAAATGCATTCCGTGGCATCACGGTAAAAGAAGCATACTGTGTTGGAGAAGCTTTCTACTCCGCAAAGCGAAATTGTGATCAGTGAGAGAGCCACGATGGACCATTAGATCGGACAAATCCATTGGAATGTGTTCGCTCGCCCAACCAAAAGTAAAACCTTAACGACAATTCCTCTCTCTTGGCCATGGCCTTGGGTGGGTCATGCTGTACACATCCCAGCGAGACCAGTGCAGCGAAAGAGGATCTGAAAAAATCGCTCCCACATCCTATCTTCAAAGATGCCAGGGATGTTGAGTTTTGTCCCAAATGCCGAGCAGAGTGGCCTCCGGGCTTAGAGACAAAACACGCACCCATGGACTACTATACACATACGTATACACACACACCCCACGTCTTTGCCGCTTTACCCCCCATAGTATGAATGAATGAATGATCTTTATTGTCATTGTGCATGTACATGTCCAGCCTTGGCGTCACTATAGACAGCGATTTTAAACTTGACAAACAAATCAATGGCGTTTTAAAATCGTGTTTTTATCATCTTTGACTTTTAGTAAAGGTAAAACAGTTTTTATCTTTTAACCTTTTTGAACAAGTTGTGCATGCTTTTATTTCAAGTCCCCTGGACTACTGCAATGCACTGTATGCTGGCATTAGCCAAAAAGCTCTCTCCCGGTTGCAGTTAGTCCAGAACGAGGCAGCACAACTTTTAACAGGGGCCAAGAAACGCCAGCATACAACCCCAAATCTTCAGAGTTTGCACTGGCTCCCTGTTCATTTAAGAATTGATTTTAAAACATTGCTGTTTGTTTTTAAATCTTTACATGGACTGGCACCTCAGTATATCTCGGACCTCATCCAAATTTACATTCCTGTGCTCGCTCTGAGGTCCGAGAGCCAGTTCCAGCTCGTGGTGCCCAAGACCAGACTTAAAACCAGGGAGACAGGGCCTTCTCTGTGGTCGGCCCTAAGCTCTGGAACACTCTGCCCCTCCATGTTCAAACTGCTTCCACATTGGAGTGTTTTAAGTTTCGTCTTAAGACCCATTTTTATGCTTTGGCTTTTAACACTACGTGAGTTGTGTGGTTCTTGGTCCTCTGTTGTCCTCTGTGTTTTTTTTATACATTTTAAATTCTATTTTACTGTTTTAATTGCTTTTACCCTTTGAAATGGTTTTTAATCTTATTTATTTGTATATTGTTTTTATATTGGTTTTACATTTATTTATTTTTTGTTTTTATTCAGTCATTGGTGGAGTATAACATTGTTTTTAATATTGTTTTTAACATGGCTGTGCAGCACTTTGGAAGCATTATTATTGTTTAAATGTGCTATAGAAATAAAGTGGATTGGATTGGGTTGGAATATTTAGGTTGCTTCCCTGAGGTGCTTTGCATTTAAAAAAGAAGAAACCACACAATATACAGAAACAACACAATATACACAATATGCAGTATACAATATGGCTCAAGACCACTCTAAGAGGCAATGTAAAAAACGAGACAATAAAAAATATAAAGTGACTGGTAAAACTGACTAGAGAGGAGTAATGCTGATTCCCAGTGTGCTGAGGGGGTGGGAGTCAGTATTTCCTACTTCCTATGCTGTGCAGGCTTTTTATTGTGGATTAAATATGTAAATAAATATGGTAAATATTGTCCTAGTTGGCATGTAACCACTGATTGCACAGTCCCGGATCCTGATTGACTGGTGGCTTCCTTACGTTGCACATGAGGGAGTTTTTTTATTATTTTTATTATTTTATTTTTTTTATGGCGTATGGTGCAGAGCCAAGGTGACTGCAGCTTCGGACCAGATTGCCCCCCGACCTCCAGCCCTATTGCAAGTCTTGAGTTTTGTGCCTAACATATGTGCTTATTGTTGCTCTAGGCGCTTGTCTTGGTCTCAAATCGAGCCCCCCGCGCCGCCCTTGTGGCGATCCATCAGTTCCGTCTACTCTTCACAATGGGTTTGTACTGAAAATGACATTTCGCTGTACTTTTTAGGTGCAAGGACAACAAAGTTCCATGAAAAACTGTAAGGAAAACAAAGTTCCATGAAAAACTGTAACAAGCACTTATATCCAAAATGTCTCGCTAAGAGGGGTGCTCAAAGACTTTTGTCCATACAGTGTTGTCCCCCACCATTGGCAACATTAGAAGAACCCCGCTTGGTGTCCTGGCCTCACCTCAGCGTTAACAGCACACTGACTGAAGCCTTCTCTGAGACAGAGAAAAATCAATAACACTGAGAATGCAAAACCAAAAGTCGCTGCTTTGTCTTCTGTCGAGACGGCTGCTTTAGTAAACACGAAATGAAGAATTTATTGACGTCCATTAAGGACGGGGCACACAGCTGCCATCCATTCTCTCCATGGACACAAACGCCATTTAAAGAGGCAAGAAGTATTTGTCCAAATAAAAGACTCCTGAGTCTTTTAATCGACATTCCTCACGTCCATAACGCTGAGTCGGCGAACAGTCGGATTTTACGCTTTTGTCTCCCAGTAGAGGGCTAAGGTAGTTACACAACAGCTCGAGGTAACTTATGCTGATTTGACACTTTTTTGTGCAACTCATGCGAGAGAGAGAATGTGACAATCTTCTACCAGAAATTAATATCCAGGAGGGTTCAGTAATGGTGCTATAGAGAAAGGTGAAAACAATGCACATTTTTCTTTTTCTGCAAAAAAGTGATAATAATTGTAAAATTTGATGTCTTAGCAGGTACCAAAAGTGTAATGCTTGAAATTTAAGGCACTTTAAAAAGTGGCCTTACATTGTCACACCGCAGTAAGGGATGTCTTGTCTTTTTTTTTTTTTTGTCTGGTGAATTTCATGTCTTAGTTTGAAAAGTCAATCAATCAATGAATGTTTATTTATATAGCCCTAAATAACAAGTGGGGAAAGAGACGGTGAGAGAAGGAACCAGAAGGAAGCCGATGCTGAGCCCGAGAGGAAAAGAGCACAAGGAAGACGACGCATGCGGCCGAAAAGCTGAAGAGAGAGACGCGAGCAGAAAAACGGGAAGACTGCAAAGGAAACCGGCAAGACACTTATTGCAAAATAAAAGAAGTCTACACCTGCTCGATAGAATGTCATTCCTTGGTGGTCCTGAGAACCCGCACGATGACGGCTCGAGACCGTCACATGTGCATTTTTAAGTAAGACCAACATTTTTAGAGTGTAATAGGTCTCTTATTCTTTTTAATAACATTGTTATTCTGAAGGTAACCAATAATAAATAAAATACTTCTTACCGACTTCTTGAACAGGTGCGGTAGAAAACGGATGGATGGATTAAAATGCATGAGAGGGTTTTATATTTTGAGCGTTATTTTTAAAACTGTGATTACCAGCAGAATTATTCATTACTCATCGTGTTAAGCAATGTCAGCTAAGATTTATCTGAGAGCCAGATGCAGTCATCAAAAGAGCCACATCTGGCTCAAGAACCATAGGTCCCCTACCCCTGCCTTAAACTCTACACACTAGGGGTATCTAAACTCTTAACTTTTTGTTATTGTTTTAAACAGGCCATGCAGACATGAGAAGAATGAAGGAAAAAAAAAACATAATAGGTGACAGAGCATGATAGTGTTAATAATAATAATACAACTTTTAAACCTATTGTTTTTTTGTGTGTAAAAATCCATGGGCCAATAAAAAAACAAGGTGTGAGCTGCAAATGGCCCCTTGGCCACATTTTGGACACCCGATATAAAATAGTGGAGTAAATGCAAGTCATGCATTCTCCTTCAAGTTGCAACAGCTGAACAAGAGCAGAATGACAAGATAAAGTCTTAATGCGAGCGAGACACACTCTGAAATGTTTATGATGCAGGAGCAGTCTGTTGCTATGCCAACCGGGCAAGGCAGAAATCTGGGAAGGGGTGGGGGGGGGTCAATTGATCAGGGGTGTTGAAGTTGTTTTCCAAGTGCCAAAAAAAAGAGAGAACCTTCATTCACCACCACTCATGGCACATAGACACACACACACTTGCACACGCATGCACATGTAACACACACACACACACACACACACACACACACACACACACACACACACACACACACACACACACACACACACACACACACACACACACACACACATATAAATACTTACTCTAGGTCTGGGTGTCAAAAATGCAACACGTGGCCAATTTGCAACCCACAGTTAATTTTTTATTTGGCCATTACACATCAAAGTTTTAAAAAAAAAAAAGGAAAACATTTGATTAATTTAAAGGCCTACTGAAATGAGATTTTCTTATTCAAACGGGGATAGCAGGTCCATTCTATGTGTCATACTTGATCATTTCGCGATATTGCCATATTTTTGCTGAAAGGATTTAGTCGAGAACTTCGACGATAAAGTTCGCAACTTTTGGTCGCTAATAAAAAAGCCTTGCCTTTACCGGAAGTCGCAGACGATGACATCACAAGGGTGAGGGCTCCTCACGTCCTCACATTGTTTATAATGGGAGCCTCCAGCAGCAAGAGCTATACGGACTGAGAAAACAACAATTACCACATTAATTTGAGCGAGGATGAAAGATTCGTGGATGATGATATTGATAGCGAAGGACTAGAAAAAAACAAAAAAAGGCGATTGCATTGGGACAGATTCAGATGTTTTTAGACACATTTACTAGGATAATTCTGGGAAATCCCTTATATTTCTATTGTGTTGCTAGTGTTTTAGTGAGATTAAATAGTACCTGATAGTCGGAGGGGTGTGTCTTGAGGCCAGTGTCTGAGGGAAGTCGACGGCAGCTGCATGGACGGCGCAAGCTCAGCTGATCTCCGGTAAGAGGCAACTTTTTACCACAATTTTCTCACCGAAACTTGCCGGTTGACAAGTGGTCGGGAACCATGTTCGCTTGACCGCTCTGATCCATAGTAAAGCTTCACCTCCGGGAATTTTAATGTTTGTGTGGCTAAAGGCTAAAGCTTCCCAACTTCATCTTTCTACTTTGACTTCTCCAGTATTAATTGAACAAATTTCAAAAGATTCAGCAACACAGATGTCCAGAATACTGTTTAAATGCGCGATGAAAAGAGACGACTTTTAGCCGCAAATGGTGCTGCGCTAATATGTCCTCTATAGTCCGTGACGTCACGCACGCGCGTCATCATTCCGCGGCGTTTTAAACAAGAAACTCCGCGGGAAATATAAAATTGTAATTTAGTAAACTAAACCGGCCGTATTGGCATGTGTTGCAATGTTAATATTTCATCATTGATATATAAACTATCAGACTGCGTGGTCGGTAGTAGTGGGTTTCAGTAGGCCTTTAAAACAAATGTGTCACCTTTGACACACAACTGACACAACGTTTTGCCTGTAGGCACAAAAAACGCTCTTCTTTAGATATTTTATTGTCTTGTTCATTTTTTTTTTTTTTGCTTTCATTTTGTTACTGGCTTCTGCCTGTGTTTCCTCCTTTTAGATTACAGGTGCCAAACACAAGCAACGGGGGCCACATCTGACCCGCCACATCGTCATATGCTTGGAAATAATGTGCGTCAACAAAGTACTCCACCTTTTCTGAATAAATATACTGTATTTATTTTTCCCATTTTGACAGAAAAAAAAAATACTGTTACAACCATTGTTTCACATAAACTTTGTGTTTCATTGAGTGCCCGGTGAGAAGCAAAAGCTGTCTTTGAAACCTACCAAGAGTAAGGCTTGTAAAACTCCACTGAGTAGGGGGGAGGCAAGATGAAGTTAAAGTTAAAGTACCAATGATTGTCACACACATACTATTCTCTGCATTTTTTGGGTGATTTAACCCCCAATTCCAACCCTCAATGCTGAGTGCCAAGCAGGGAGGTAACGGGTCCCATTTTTAAAGTCTTTGGTATGACTCAGCCGGGGTTTGAACTCACGATCTACCAAGCTCAGGGCGGACGCTCTAAACACTAGGCCACTGAGTAGGTGAAGGTGTTCCTGTTTTCTTTCATGTATTGCAGGGGCGCTCACACTTTTTCTGCAGGTGAGCTACTTTTCAATTGACCAAGTCGAGGAGATCTACCTCATTCCTATTTATAATTTATATTTATTTATTTATGAAAGAGACATTTTTGTTAACAAGTTAATGGTGTTTAATGATAATACAAGCATGTTTAACACACATAGATTCCTTTCTTTCATGAAGACAAGAATATAAGTTGGTGTATTTGATTCTGATGACTTGCATTGATTGGAATTAGACAGTGGTGCTGATAACGTCTGCATTTTCAAATGGAGGAAAAAAAAAGTCCTCCTTTCTGTCCAATACCACATGAAAGTGGCTGGATTTGGCATCTCTTTTGTCCAACTTGCATACTTGTTTTTAAACACTTTATGAGAGTAGCATATGTGTGTGGCCCTTTAATGTCTGGCAGCAGGTGAGTGACGTCAGTGAGTGTGCGGGTGGGCAAGCAAGTGAGAAAGCGGTCGCTGAGGGCGGGGGAGAAATACATTGGCATCAAACTCCGTAGCTTGCTAGCTTGTGCACGCTAGCTTTCTGAGACTCTTATTTTGTTAGCACAGGCAGGATGAAACAGGTCTTTTATGGTGAAGACAGGAACTGTGCAGTCGGTCTTTAGAGTTTTGACAGTAGGTACGGAGTCTAGAAATAAAATGTGTTTCTCTGCGTCCGCCCTGTTAGTGATTTTTTTCTTAAATATGAGCTCGCAGCAGCCAGCGTCATCTCACAAGATCCTTGGGTGCCGAGAATGTCAAACAACTGACGAAAGTGAAGTCTTGGTATGATTGATGATTGCTCATTTTTATGTATATTTTTTAATGCCTGGCTTGAGATCGACTGACACACCCTCCGAGATCGACCAGTCGATCGCGATCGACGTAATGCCCACCCCTGATGTATTGTAATCAATAGAAAGATATTGTTTTAACCCAAGGACTACAAAGCGGAGAGAAGGCAGGATCTGCCCAAGTTCCAGGTGACCTCTTTTTGAACCTCCTTTTTTGAACTGTTTTACGAACCTCTCTTTGAACTATTTTACAAACCTCTTCTTTGAACTGTTTTACAACCTTTTCTGTGAACTGTTTACGACCTCGTCCTTTAGAAGTAGCTGTTGTCATGTGGTCAGAGAAAGTCCAAATAAAGGGGAGGCGTAAAATCTTTCACCAGAGCGTGGGTGACACTGTAAGAGGTTACAGGTCAACACGGTTCTCCTCAATTGAGCAAAATTGAATTCTGTCTCTGTTTATTTCCTTGCTTCTTGTCTTGTTTAATAGATGTTATAGATTTTTGAACCTGACAAATACAAATATGCATACTTATCTAATTATGCAAAAAATATATATTATTCATTCCACAAAATGTATGCAAATTTAAATATGTAAATATCTACATCGATTATACTATGCATCAAATTGTACAGTGAACTACAACAATAGATTAGACGGTTCAAAAACTGGCTGCTGAGTCGCCAGAATTTTAACAAAAAATGAAGTGATGCTGTAGAAAAAATACTGTACATTTTACGGTAAAATTCTGACAACAGAGGTGCACGTTTTTAAATGCAAATGGAGATTTCTGAATTGTTATTCTCAAATAAACTAAGTTGAATTGAATTGAATTATTATTATATAGCACTTTTCTCTAGTGACTCAAAGCGCTTTTACATAGTGAAACCCAATTTCTAAGTTACATTTAAACCAGTGTGGGTGGCACTGGGAGCAAGTGGGTAAAGTGTCTTGCACAAGGACACAACGGCAGTGACTAGGATGGCGGAAGCGGGGATGGAACTTGGAACCCTAAAGTTTCTGGCACGGCCACTTTACCAACCGAACTATACAGTAAAAATAAAAAAAATTAAAGAGTAAATTTTAAAATTCCATTTTCGGGACCCCCAAAATAAATAAATTTTTCACTTAACCTGACATACTTGCAAAATGTGGGGACATTTTATGCATTTTACTGGCCTCAAAAAGCCGTAGAAACGGGCGGATTAATCCATCCATCCCTTTCAGGGTCGCGGGGGGTGCTGGAGCCTATCTCAGCTGCATTCGGGCGGTAGGCGGGGTACACCCTGGACAAGTCGCCACCTCATCGCAGGGCCAACACAGATAGACAGACAACATTCACACTCACATTCACAACCTATCCCCAGGTGCATGTCTTTGGAAGTGGGAGGAAGCCAGAGTACCCGGAGGCAATAAGTATTTGTGCAAATACGCATTCACGGGGAGAAACGCAAACTCCACACAGAAAGACCCCCAAGCCCGGGGATTGAACCCAGGACCTTTGTATTGTGAGGCGCATGCACTAACCCCATGTACCACCGTGCTGCAGGTGGAAAAATATTAAAAATAAAAATAATAAACATAGCAATTCCAACAGGGCCCTTGCGGTGCTCTGCAACGCATTTGTGGAGCTTGCTCGGGCCCTAAAGAAACACACAGGCCCTTGTCTACAGTAATATAATAACAAAAGGACTTCTCACACATTTATTATCAAATATTATTCAGTTACGCGGCCCTCTGAGGGCAGCCATAACAGATATGTGGCCCTCATTTACAACCAGTTTGAGAGCCCTGCTTTAGACCCTTGAGTTGTGGATGGATAAGAGACACGCCTGTTTTCTGTCACGATCTATTCCCTTCTTATAATGTGGTGTGTTGTTTTACATTTGCCACACTTCCGGATGCTTCCGGGTCCTTCAGACACTTCAGGGTGTTTTGGCTTCGAATGTTTATCTCCGTTATTTCATGGTGTCGCTCTTCAGCACTTAAGATACCTCCTGTTTTTTCTCCTATACTTTTCCGTGCATGTTTTTTATCTTCTCCTGTTCCATTGAGTTTTTGTCTGTAGCCCAGGCCATTGTTTGTTTAATAAAGACTGTGCTGCAGCTCCTGCAGCTCCTGCCCTCAGGATCTTGGTACGGTTTTACCTGAATGTGACATTTACTCCATCAAAAGTATCGCAATGGCCTCAACATCCATCCATCCATTTTCTACCGCTTATTCCCTTTGGGGTTGCAGGGGGGCGCTGGTGCCTATCTCAGCTACAATCGGGCGGAAGGCGGGGTACACCCTGAACAAGTCGCCACCTCATCGCAGGGCCAACACAGATAGACAGACAACATTCACACTCACATTCACACACTAGGGCCAATTTAGTGTTGCCAATCAACCTATCCCCAGGTGCATGTCTTTGGAGGTGGGAGGAAGCCGGAGTACCCGGAGGGAACCCAATCATTCACGGGGAGGACATGCAAACACCACACAGACAGATCCCGAGCCCGGGATTGAACCCCAGACTACTCAGGACCTTCGTATTGTGAGGCAGACGCACTAACCCCTCTTCCACCGTGATGCCCTGGCCTCAACATACTATATTTTTTGTATGCGACCCTCGGCAGAAAAAGTTTGGACATCCCTGCTCTTAAAGGGGACCTATTATGCAAAACTAACTTTTCTTGCCTATTGGTACCGGGTTTTGTGTATTTGGAATGTACATAAGTCAAAAAAAAAAAAAAAAGAATGCAGTTGCCCTTTGAACTGTCGTTTAGCTTCTTGTTACGTAGAAATGTTTTCCATTGATAAAGGGATCCTGTGGTTTGAAAAGGTTGAAATGTAATACCTTACTGGCAGGGACTACAAATATATTGTGAATTTATTCGGAAACAATATTGCCCCTCAGCAGGCCGCAGACCCAAACAGACCATACCCTACTAACTATTCAGCCTGTATGTCTTTTGACGGTAAGGTATTAGGTCATGTCCACACGGACAGGGAGAGTTTCAAAAACACATATTTGGGGTTAAAAAAATCTCCATCCACACAAGTATAGTTTCAAAACTGTCTATGTCTACAAACAAACGCATACACCTGCTGTCATGCAATATCCACTATGGACTGGACTCTCACTATTATGTTGGATACACTATGGACAGGACTCTCACTATTATGTTGGATCCACTATACATTGGACTCTAGTGATTTAGGGCTATATAAGTAAACATTGATTGATTGATTGATTGATTTTGTTCAATCAGAAGCCTGGAAAAAGCAGCATTCGCTGACTTGGTGGCATTACACCTCCATTATGTTTATTTTGACATGCTAAATCAGGGATCAGCAACCCGCGGCTCTAGAGCCTCATCTTTAGCACCACCCTAGTGGCTCCCTGGACCTCTTTCAGAGATGTGTGAAAATGGAAAGATTAAGAAAAAAAAATGTTGTTTTAATATTTTTTAATATTTTTTTTCTTCTGTTGGAGACCAGACATGACAGAAACCTTCCTAATTGTTAGAAATCGCACTGTTTAAATTAAACATGCTTCACTGATGACAGTATTTGGCAAGCACAGTGTTGTCCTACTAATTCCAGCGACCCTTGAACTTATCGTAGTTTGTTGACATGTACAACTTTCTCCGACGCTGCCACGGAAAGAAGTATTTTATGCCACTCCTCCTTTGTCTCAATGTGTCCACCAAACTTTTTATGCTGTGCGTGAATGCACAAAGGTGAGCTTTGTTGATTTTATTGATTTGCTGGAGTGCTAATCAGGCATATTTGGTCAATCCATGGCTGCAAGCTAATCGATGCTAACATGCTATTTAGGCTAGCTGTATGTACATATTGCATCTTTATGCCTTAATTTCCTTTGCTTATGTCCTCTGTGAATTTAATTTATATTTGCATATCTCATGACACATTATCTGTATGTAATTGGGGCGGTATAACTCGGTTGGTAGAGTGGCCGTGCCAGCAACTTGAGGGTTGCAGGTTCAATCCCCGCTTCCTTGGGCAAGACACTTTACCCACCTGCTCCCAGTTCCACCCACACTGGTTTGAATGTAACTTAGATATTGGGTTTGACTATGTAAATCGGTTTGAGTCACTAGAGAAAAACCGCTATATAAAAATAATTCTCTTCACTTCACTAATATTGGCTGTATTTCTGTTAGTTGTTTGCATGCCATGTTGTTCCAGACCACAGCAAACGTTACCCAGCGTGCAAAGATTATAATAAATCCATTAAAAGAAGACAGCCTGCTGTTTCCTTAAACTTGGACACACACATCTATACCTTTGGCCATTGTGAGCCAGTAATTTCCAGAAGTTATCTCAACCTGTGAGAAGCCTCCATTGCAACAATGTGTGGAATAAAAATTAAAATACAACATTTCTGTCAACGAAGATTTGTGTCAGCCTTTGATAGTAGGCGTATATAGCTAATATAGACACTTACATCATGTGTCGTCTTCATTTTAAGACTCATTTAAGGCTTTTCATTTTTTGCGGTTCCAGGGAGATTTTTTTTTATCTATTTTTGGTCTAATATGGCTTTTTCAACATTTTGGGTTGCCGACCCCTGTACTAGAAACGTACATTATCTTTAAAACCAGCCTACACGTACACAGAGCCCTAGGAACATTATTAAAGAGTGAATGCACGCCTGTGCTGATAAAACCCAACACTCACTGAATTATAACGTGTTCAGCAACATGGTGATGTATTACATTTGCAGTGAAGTGTACATTATTTCTAATATCAGCACACAAGAACGAGCCAAGGAAACCATTTTGCACGTTTAAGGGAATTATAAAGCATGTAATCATGGATATAGTGATATGGTGGTACATGTGTAATGAAGTGTATTATAGTTGGGTCGGGTTTATAACACCACGGGTAAGATGTACCCCCGTGCTACCTGCCGCATTCGGGCCGATGGGGCTTGTAAACCTGCTAAGGCAGCCCGTCTAGGAGAAGGAATTCTCTAGTCTTAAAACCACCGCTGCCATGCGGTCAACCCACTCGAGGGTAAGGCTACGCTGCAAAAAGTCAGTGTTTAAAAACCAGAAAAGAAAGAAAAAATTGGGGGTATTTTACTTGAACTAAGCAAAATTATCTGCCAATAGAACAAGAAAATTTGGCTTGTCAAGACTTTCCAAAACAGGTCAAATTAGCTAACGCTAACCTCAATGAACCCGAACCTTAAAATAAGTATAATCTCACTAATAACAAGTGCACTTTTCTTAATAGAAAAAAAAAATGAGACCATAATTCTCAATATGTTAAAAAATATTTTCATTTTAAGTAAATGCTAGTGCCATTATATTGATATAATAAGATGTGCTTGGCATTACATTTTTTCAAACCAGCAAACTTACATTAAAAAGTAGTTTATTTTTCTTAATGGAAAGGCAAAAAGGCAACCGCATGTTACTCTCAGGGTCTCCTCGTTGTTCAGGCAAATCATATTGTCTAAAAATGCATTTTTGCACCGAAAATATGACATCTTCGCGCCAACTGCGTGCTCTTTCAGTCAATTAGTGCGCGAGGAATATATAATATATATATATATATATATATATATATATATATATATATATATATATATATATATATATATATGTATATATATATATATATATATATACATACACAGCCTGGCCAAAGTCCAATTTTTTCTGTTATTGTAATTTTGAAAAATTAATCTGAATGTGCATGAACTATCTATGTTCAAAATAGTTTGAAATGTCACATGTAAACTGTACTGTTCCGATTGTACTACTATACGAGTACGTATTTTCTCTTGTTTCATTGAAATTAAAACCGCAAAGTCAATTTGGCTGTCATCTGTTTTAATTATGAGACACAATTGTGTCAAAGTCATGATTTTTTTGTTCATGCTTGAAATAAGAAAGTATTACTTTGAAAAAGCAGTTTCATACTCGAGTTGATGTTACAGCTTTGCAACAGTTGATATTCTAGTTTCAAGCATGTTTTACTCAATACAGGTCATAAAATCTCAGCAACAAGCTGTAATATCTTACTGAGATCCTTTAGGACCAAACCCCTTAAAACAAGTAAAACACTAACATAAAATCTGCTTAGTGAGAAGAATGATCTCATCAGACAGAAAAAAAGGAAATATCACCCTTTTTTGAGATACTTCATCTTATTTAGATTTCAGTTTTTGCAGTGTAAGAGAGTAAACCCCGACAGAAAATCAGGAGCCGGAGTCCCAAAGGCGGTTTAACGTTTTAGCGTCACTCCAGCAAACTCCTGTGGCCTCGCTGGTGCCAAGCTGCATCGACACTCGTCCCTCCCTTGGATCCACCAGCCATGCAGAGAGGGGGGGCTTGCTGCCTGGACAACAGCTTGCCCTCCATAGTTCCATGCCCAGGCCAGTAGATCCACTGGAGAGGTCCACACGGCAAAAACTGAAATCTAAGTAAGATGAAATATCTCAAATAAGGGTGATATTTGCTTATTTTCTGTCCGATAGGACAATTCTCCTCACTTAGCAGATTTTATGTTAGAGAGTTTTACTTTTTTTAAGGGTTTTGGTACTAAATGATCTCAGTAAGATATTACAGCTTGTTGCTGAGATTTTATGACCTATATTGTCAAGCATGGATGTCAGGCTTTCCCCTGACAGTTTGTCTATGTTTTAGTTTTTTCCTCTGCATTTGTCTGTTTCCTCTGTGTTTAGTATCTCCTGTCTTTAGTTCCTGTCTAGTGCTCCTATTTTGTCAGCTTCCTGTCTTGTTCCCTGAGTGCTGTGTTCCTCCTCAGCTGCGGCTGATTGGTACCTGGCCACACCCGTTGCCAATCAGCCCGCTCCTATTTGTACCTGCTTTGTCTTGTGTCAGTTGCTGGATCATTGTATTGTATTGTCATTTGTATTGTCGTTGCCACATGTCGCTCTTGTCGTGCTACCTGTTGTGTCGTTTTGTTACAGCTACTACCTGTCGTACTACATTTTGTCCTGGTCGTTGTAGCGGTAAGCTGTTTTTGTTAGCATTAGCCATTTCCAGTTTTTCCTGTTTGCTACCCACTACCTTCCACACTAGGTCATTTTTTGTTTCTTGCTAGCTTCTATGCTTAAATCCCTTAGTTAGTTATTCCGCCCATGTGCGCGCTTTTTGTTTGTACCCTTTTGGTTTTGTTTTTGTCTTAGTATTTAACTAAGTCATGTTTTCTAACCAAATGCCTGCCTCCTTCTCTGCATCTTGGGGTTTGACACCAAATAACTTTGACAATGGACTTGGACTTGGATTGTTTCTTCTACGTAAAGGATGATTGGCTACGTAAAGGATGATTGGCACGAGCCAGGCGTGATTGTAAGTACATTTTATTTTACTGGCATCAAATTCTAAAATTAATGATTATTTGAAAAAATGTTTATCAGTTTGAACATCAAATATGTTGTCTTTGTAGCATATTCAACTGAATATGGGTTGAAAATGATTTGCAAATCATAGTATTCTGTTTATATTTACATCTAACACAATTTCCCAACTCATATGGAAACGGGGTTTGTATGAGAATGGAATCAAGACAAGTAAGTTAACTTCATGATTTGTCGTTAAACGAGGACTAAAAACTCAAGATAATGTTGCACATTTCTTATGACACAGGTCAAAGTTGTCTCATCGACAGCGATCGTATCCACAACAGTAGCAATGCCCATTTTGATCTGAAAATAGCAGCATGTTTACGTTCAAACGTACAGTAAGTCCTCTTATAGCGTGTTTAAAGGCAGCAAGGCAGTGTTATTGAGCTTGGAAATGACAGTGTAGAACTGTGACGTCATTACAAGTTTCCGTTAGTGCCGTGTACACCAGTGTTTTTCAACCTTTTCTGAGCTAGAATTCACTGAAAGTGAAGTATTTTATACATGTATTTCATATATATATATATATATTAATTACAGCCAATATAAAAATATTGACTGTAAATATACTCTCCTCTTAACCACGCAGCCTGCCCCAACCACGCCCCCAAACCACGCCTCCGCCCCACCCCGGACTACGCCCCCAACCCCCACCCCCCACCTCCCGAAATCAGAGGTCTCAAGGTTGGCAAGTATGGCCTTAACACAGAGATAAGTATGCATTTATTAAGTATCTGAACACGGCCTTAGTGTGTAGCGTCTCGCTGGGCCCAGGCCTCCTATGTCGCTGGCACTCCTCCTCCCTGACAGATTGTCCGTGAGTATCTACAACAGGTCCTCCATGTCGCCGTCTGCATATGTTAAACATTCATTATTCATCCTCCCTTTGTATTATTGCTGTTACATGCTCGCTGTCTGCTGACAACCGTGTAAGTCACATTTATGCTCTTTTCGTCCCAGCAGGAGCAAGAAAAAACTGTTTCGTAGCAAATCATTTCATAAAAGACAAAAAAAAAACATGCCTCTATTACAATCGGGCAATTTTAGCACCAGAAATGTCTATTGTCGCTCGATGAGGTCACTGTCTAATTTGCATGGTTGGTTGTGACTCGGTGTTTGTGTGTGGCACGTGTAAAACTGAGCTTTTTGGTTGGTGTCATCAGAAATTAAATATTCAACAACACAACATGAAGTTATTGACTTACAGGCGTTGATTTCGCCTTAAAACGCATATGATGGCGGTTCACACAAACATTTCATGACCGGAATTTAGGCTGATTGTAAAGTGAAGTGAAGTGAATTATATTTATATACAGTGGGGCAAAAAAGTATTTAGTCAGCCACCGATTGTGCAAGTTCTCCCACTTAAAATGATGACAGATGTCTGTAATTTTCATCATAGGTACACTTCAACTGTGAGAGACAGAATGTGAAAAAAGAATCCAGGAATTCACATTGTAGGAATTTTAAAGAATTTATTTGTAAATTATGGTGGGAAATAAGTATTTGGTCAACCATTCAAAGCTCTCACTGATGGAAGGAGGTTTTGGCTCAAAATCTCACGATACATGGCCCCATTCATTCTTTCCTTAACACGGATCAATCGTCCTGTCCTCTCAGCAGAAAAACAGCCCCAAAGCATGATGTTTCCACCCCATACTTCACAGTAGGTATGGTGTTCTTAGGATGCAACTCAGTATTCTTCTTCCTCCAAACACGACAAGTTGAGTTTATACCAAAAAGTTCTATTTTGGTTTCATCTGACCACATGACATTCTCCCAATCCTCTGCTGTATCATCCATGTATCCATGTAGGTATAAACTCAACTTGTCGTGTTTGGAGGAAGAAGAATACTGAGTTGCATCCCAAGAACACCAAACCTACTGTGAAGCATGGGGGTGGAAACATCATGCTTTGGGGCTGTTTTTATGCTAAGGTGACAGGACGATTGATCCGTGTTAAGGAAAGAATGAATGGGGCCATGTATCGTGAGATTTTGAGCCAAAACCTCCTTCCATCAGTGAGAGCTTTGAATGGTTGACCAAATACTTATTTTCCACCATAATTTACAAATACATTCTTTAAAATTCCTACAATGTGAATTCCTGGATTTTTTTTCACATTCTGTCTCACAGTTGAAGTGTACCTATGATGAAAATTACAGACCTCTGTCATCATTTTAAGTGGGAGAACTTGCACAATCGGTAGCTGACTAAATACTTTTTTGTCCAACTGTAGCGCTTTTCTCTAGTGACTCAAAACACTTTACATAGTGAAACCCAATATCTAAGTCAGTGTTTTTCAACCACTGTGCCGTGAGATACAGTCTGGTGTGCCTTGGGATATGATCTAATTTCACCTATTTGGGTTAAAAATATTTTTTGCAAAACAGTATTTATAGTCTGCAAATGATGTGTCATTGTTGAGTGTCGGTGCTGTCTAAAGCTTGGCAGAGTAACCGTGTAATACACTTCCATATCAGTATGTGGCAGCAGGTAGCTAATTGCTTTGTAGATGTCGGAAACAGTGTGAGGCAGAACGCAGGTAAAAAGGTATCTAATGCTTAAACCAAAAATAAACTAAAGGTGAGTGCCCCTAAGAAAAGGCATTGAAGCTTAGGGAAGGCTATGCAGAACGAGACTAAAACTGAACTGGCTACAAAGTAATCAAAAACAGAATGCTGGACGACAGCAAAGACTTACTGTGGAGCAAAGACGGCATCCACAATGTACATCCGAAGATGACATGACAGTCAACAATGTCTCCACAAAAAGGATGAAATCAACTGAAATATTCTTGAATGCTAAAACATAGTAGATGTGAGAATTATCGCTCAAAGGAAGACTGTTACAGGAAATAACAAAGAAAGAGAAAAAGCCACCAAAATAGGAGCGCAAGACAAGAACCAAAACACTACACACAGGAAGACAGCAAAAAATGGCGTGATGTGACAGGTCGTGACAGTACACCTACTTTGAGATAAGAGCTATATTGATACATAGTTGGTTATGGTTTGAAGTCATATCCAACAATTGCGACGACATTTTACTGTCAACTGAGTTTTGTTTTTTTAATGATTTCTGCTATTGGTGTGCCTCCGGATATTTTCACCGCAAAAAATGTGCCTTGGCTCAAAAAAGGTTGAAAAACACTGATCTGAAGGGACGGCGTGGCGCAGTGGAAGAGTGGCCGTGCGCAACCCAGGGTCCCTGGTTCAAATCCCACCTAGTACCAACCTCGTCACGTCCGTTGTGTCCTGAGCAAGACACTTCACCCTTGCTCCTGATGGGTGCTGGTTGGCGCCTTGCATGGCAGCTCCCTCCATCAGTGTGTGAATGTGTGTGTGAAAGGGTGAATGTGGAAGCAGTGTCAAAGCGCTTTGAGTACCTTGAAGGTAGAAAAGCGCTATACAAGTACAACCCATCTAAGTTACATTTAAACCAGTGTGGGTGGCACTGGGAGCAGGTGGGTAAAGTGTCTTGCCCAAGGACACAACGGCAGTGACCAGGTTGGTAGACGTGGGGATCGAACCTGGAACCCTCAAGTTGCTGGCACGGTCACGCTACCAACCGAGCAATTCCGCTCCACAAGATTAAGATAATGTTCACCTTGTACATTTAAGGCCTGGACTACCAAGAATCAAACAACTGCTAAATAATATGCGTAAACTATAAAATGGTTTGTTCTAGATCAGGGGTGTCAAACATACAGGCCGCGGGCCGGATCAGGCCCGGAAACCGGTTTCCTCCGGCCCGCGGGATGAGTTTGCTCGGTATAAAAATGTGTTGAAATTTTTGAATGAAAGAAACCGCTGTTCTGAATGTGTCCACTAAATGTTGCAATAGCAATTATTTGTATTTTTGCAAATGTTGCTCCATGTGTAAAAAAAAATAAACCACATGTTAGTACATCAGTTGAGGAAAATGAGCAAACTACATAAATAACATCCTGTAATTTGATTGAAATAATTTTTGAATCATGATGAGATTAAAAATTAACACCTATGTGTTGACTGATGAACATTACCAAATAATTTACTCAGAATGTATAAATAACAACAAATGAAAATAGAATACTATAAACCGCAACATGTAAATGAAAAAAACAACAACAACATTATGATTTGTACATTTTCAGAATGTGCTTGTTCTATTTTTAAACAAAGAAGACAATCTGAAGTTGTCTTTATTTTTAAGTTATCGTGCCGTGATTTTACCAATCCGGCCCACTTGGGAATAGATTGTTCTCCGTGTAGCCCCCGATCTAAATTGAGTTTGACACCCCTGTTCTAGATAGTGTTGTGTTGGAGCAGTTCTTCCTACCAGGGAATCTAAGTTACTGGTCAATCCCAAATTCTTTCGATGACATATATGCTGAGTAAGAAGGACCCTGAGACAGAATTGGAATATTTTCAAGTTTTACTAAAGCCTTAGGAGGTCAACTTAACCGATACATTCATATCGGCTTCTCTAGTTGATCTGGCATTCCAAGGGGAAAACACACTCTTTTCACACAAAAGAAAGCCCCCCCCCCCCCTCTCAACACCACAAGGTGATACAGACGTGAAAGAGAAACTAGTAGAATACACAAAGGAAAAGTACTAGCTACTCTAAACATGGCTATGTAAAAAGGAAGAACTCTTAAACATATCAGCATCCTCCAACAATAGATAGATAGTACTTTATTGATTCCTTCTGGAGACTTCCTTCAGGACAATCAAAATTCTATTAGTACAAATGATAAAAATTTGCAAAAGTATCTCAAACCGCCTTATCTGAATAAAGGTTTTGTGTGTGTACTAACTAGGGTTGTAGAGTATACCAGTATTAGTAATGAATCATATTCGGTACTATACTGCCTCTGAAAAGTAACGGTCCGCCACCCCTCACCCCTCGTCGTCGTCACGTCATGACATTGCTGGTTTACGAGCAGACGAGCATGTTCGGCAGCGCAAAATCCAAAGTACTTACAAGCAGAGAGTGTGTAGACAGAAAAGGAGGAACAGACACATTTTGGCTTAAAAACTAACAATAAAGGTGAAGTTATAACACTGAAACGCCCCCAGGAAGAGGTGCTGTTAGCGTCCAGCCCCAGTCGATGGTGTTTTAGCTACTTTTAAATAACTAATCCTCGCCTCAATGGCGACAAATAAAGTACATTTCTTACAAGTATCATCCCTGCAGGACGAGGAATAGCTAAACATGCTTCACTACACACCGTAGCTCACTGCCGTCAAAATGTAAACAAACAGCATTGGTGGATCTACACCTAGCATCCACTGTAATGATACCAAGTACTAGAGCGTATCTAGTCGATACTCCTATAATTACGTCGACATTTTTAGTCATCACAACATCTTCTTTTGTTTAAAAAAAAATCTTTATTATGTTTATAAACTAAGGAAATATATCCCTGGACACATGAGGACTTTGAATATGACCAAAGTATGATCCTGTAACGACTTGGTATTGGATCGATACCCAAATTTGTGGTATCATCCAAAACTAATGTAAAGTATCCAACAACAGAAGAGTAAGTGATTAATACATTTTAACAAAAGTGTGGATAGAACACGTTAAAAGAGAAAGTAAGCAGATATTAACAGGAAATGAACAAGTAGACTAATAATCAATTTTCTACCATCCATCCATTTTCTACCGATTGTCTCTTTTGGGGTCGCAAGGAGGTGCTGGAGCCTATCTCAGCTGCATTCCGGCGGTAGGCGGAGTACACCCTGGACAACTCGCCACTTATAACACTTGTCCTTAATAATTTTCACAAAATAGAATGGAAAATGACACAATATGTTGCTGCATATGTCAGCAGACTAAATTAGGAACTTTTGTTTTTTTACTTACAACTAAGAGACAAGTTGTTTTGTATGTTCACTATTTTATTCAAGGACAAACTTGCAATAAGAAACATATGTTTAATGTACCGTAAGATTTTTTTGTTAAAATAAAGTCAATAATGCAATTTTTTGTGGTCCCCTTTATTTAGAAAAAAAAAAAAAATAGAAAAATACCTAAAAGTATCAAAATACATTTTGGTACCGGTACCAAAATATTGGTATCGGGACAACACTACTATATTGTAACGCCACACAAAATGATCATTGTTGTGTGTTCACTTACCTGTTACAAGCTGAGCTGTTTATTTATGGTTCGTAAGAGTTAGAGAGTTGTTGTGTTTGATGACCATCTCTTTGTCAAACTAGTTGATGGCTATTGTTTTCAAATTGAAGAGCACCTTCTTTAAGCAAGCTAATTCCTACAGAGAAAGGCTACTATCTGCAGCCCCATTACAATGTTTGTGAGCGTTACATCTACAAAATTGCATTATTTTGATGGCGCCAAACATTTTTGTGGGCATCCATATTTATCCGTATATAAGCAAATGTTTGGGGATGCTGGCCTCACAGGAAAGTCCAGCACATGTGTAATAAAGGATGCAGAAATGTCATGTTTGTGTGGTGAGGTGAAAGGACATGTTCAACAAAGCATCATGATGTCATCAGAGCATTGCTCAGAACTTCACATCAAAGCCCCAAAGTGGACGGCGGTATACAGACTACTGCAGTAACTCACCGTCGAGCATCACTTGTCTATAAAATTGTTATAAGTACACCTCTGCATGACGCTGTATCCTCATTTACATTACAGAAGACAACAAAAGGATGAAGGAAATATATGTATAACTGACAACAAAGTAAAACTTTGTTAAAATTGTTTTGGAGTAAGGAAAAATCAATTTGACTGGGATAAAAAAAAAAAAAAAGAAATCCAAATTTATAATATAACATTTTTTTGATCGACTTGAGCCATTTGATCAGGAGCACACAATATAAAAGACTTGAACCTACAAAACAAAAATGAATGCAACAATTTGTGCTGATTTATTTAGTTTTTACCAGTAAAACAGAGAAGTCAAGACTGCATGTTAAGTAACTATAATATAATATGATATAAGATATATATATATAGTGCCCAATACCGGAGTAGAGTGGAATATACACTAGGTCAAGAAAAAACACAGAGGCTGTTTCATCCCTACAAGCCTGTTTCGCAGGTTTCTTTTACGTATTTTTTTAATATATATATATATATATATATATATATATATATATATATATGTTGTCTGTCTATCTGTGTTGGCCCTGCGATGAGGTGGCGACTTGTCCAGGGTGTACACCGCCTTCCGCCCGATTGTAGCTGAGATAGGCGCCAGCGCCCCCCGCGACCCCGAACGGGAATAAGCGGCAGAAAATGGATGGATATATACAAACCCCGTTTCCATATGAGTTGGGAAATTGTGTTAGATGTAAATATAAACAGAATACACTGATTTGCAAATACTTTTCAACCCATATTCAATTGAATGCACTACAAAGACAACGTATTTGATGTTCAAACTCATAAACGTTATTTTTTTTTGCAAATAATAATTAACTTAGAGTTTCATGGCTGCAACACGTGCCAAAGTAATTGGGAAAGGGCATGTTCACCACTGTGTTGCGTCACCTTTTCTTTTAACAACTCTCAATAAAGGTTTGGGAACTGAGGAAACTAATTGTTGAAGCTTTGAAAGTGGAAATATTTCCCATTCTTGCTTGATGTACAGCTTAAGTTGTTCAACAGTCCGGGGTCTTGTTGTCGTATTTTACGCTTCATAATGCGCCACACAGTTTCGATGGAAGACAGGTCTGGACTGCAGGCAGGCCAGGAAAGTACTCGCACTGTTTTACTACGAAGCCACGCTGTTGTAACACGTGGCTTGGCATTGTTTTGCTGAAATAAGCAGAGGCGTCCATGGTAACGTTGCTTGGATGACAACGTATGTTGCTCCAAAACCTGTATGGACGATTCAGCATTAATGGTGCCTCCACAGATGTGTAAGATACCCATGCCTTGGGAAGTAATACACCCCCATACCATCACAGATGCTGGCTTTTGAACTTTGCGCCTATAACAATCCGGATGGTTATTTTCCTCTTTGTTCCGGAGGACACCACGTCCACAGTTTCCAAATAAAATTTGAAATGTGGACTCATCAGACCACAGAACACTTTTCCACTTTGCATCAGTCCATCTTAGATGACCTCGGGCCCATGAAGCCGGCGGTGTTTCTGGGTGTTGTTGATAAAAGGCTTTCGCTTTGCATAGTAGAGTTTTAACTTGCACTTACAGATGTAGCGACCAACTGTAGTTACTGACAGTGGTTTTATGAAGTGTTCCTGAGCCCATGTGGTGAAATCCTTTACACACTGATGTCTGTTTTTGAAGCAGTACCGCCTGAGGGATCAAAGGCCTGTAATATAATCGCTTACGTGCAGTGATTTCTCTAAATTCTCTGAACCTTTTGATGATTTTACGGACCGTAAATGGTAAAATCCCTAAATTCCTTGCAATAGCTCGTTAAAAAATGTTGTTCTAAAACTGTTCGACAATTTGCTTACAAATTGGTGACCCTCACCCCATCTTTTCTTGTGAATTACTGAACATTTCATGGAAGCTGCTTTTATACCCAATTATGGCACCCACCTGTTCCCAATTAGCCTGCACACCAGTGGGATGTTCCATATAAGTGTTTGATGAGCATTCCTCAACTTTATCAGTACTTGTTGCCACCTTTCCCAACTTCTTTGTCATGTGTTGCTGACATCAAATTCTAAAGTTAATGATTATTTGCAAAAAAAAATGTTTATCAGTTTTAACATCAAATATATTGTCTTTGTTTGTATGTATATATATATATATATATATATATATATATATATATATATATATATATATATATATATATATGTAGGTGTGGGAAAAAATCACAAGACAACTTCATCTCTACAGATCTGTTTCATGAGGGGTTCCCTCAATCATCAGGAGATTGTGTGTATATATATATATATACACACACATATATAGATAGTATATATATGTATATATACCGTATATGTATATACTGTATATATTTTAACAAAAAATACATTATATATATATATATATATATATATATATATATATATATATATATATATATATATATATATATATATATATATATATATATATATATATATATATATACACAATGTATAATGTATAATGTATAAAAATACTTAAGTTTTTTAAAATTTTGGAACAAATTTGCTTTTTTCCAGTTACATTGTCTTTTTATGCTTTTTTTCTTGTATTATTATCATTTTCTTTTTCTTTTTTTTTTTCCGACAACATGTTATGGGCCAACAAAACTCGAGCTGGGGGCCACAAATGGCTCCCGGGTCGTGCTGTGGACACCCCTACTCTAAGGGGTTCATCTCTCTGGTTAGAGTTTATAACAACTAAGAATCAAGAAAACCAACTTCTGGACTCCGCCCCTAATAATCAGGCCCTCACACCGCCTGCTTTTAAAAATTCTGGCCCTTGGATACATTTAATTAAGGGCTGTGTGTATGTATGTGCGTGTGTGTGTGTGTGTGTGTGTGTGTGTGTGTGTGTGTGTGCTCGCTCTCCATGTGTTCCATGTGATCAGTAGCATTCATTAGGCTCCGACGCCAGCTGGCAGCGTTCTAGTGACGAGAGCAACGACTTGTGTGTCTCAGATATGAACACAAGGTGTGTCTCAAGAGGACGCCACTGATGAAGCCCAGCTGGCGGGCATGTTCAGGTTCGGACCACGTGCACGAGTGGGAGAAAAACAACAACAATCTGCTGTGCTGGTTTGTCTGATGTGTCTCCTTGATAGTCAGTCAACAGGTTTCTGATCTGTACACCATTTTGAGATGCGTTAAGTCTGCTGACGCACACTGGAAGATGGTCGCCGTGGTTACCACGACGATCCCCCCCACTGTGTCAGACTTCGAAGTGAAAGAATCGCTGATGAGATCATTATCTAAAAAGTTGCAAATGCTATTGATCTCCGATGGAGCCTTTAGAGCAGGTGTGTCAAACGCTCCTTAATTGAGGGCCACCTCGCAATTATGGCTGCCCTCTGAGGGCCACATGTCACAGGGAATAATATTTGAATTTGTCTATGCATATATACAGTATCCATCCATCCATTTCTACCGCTTATTCCCTTTGGGGTCGTGGGGGGCGCTGGTGCCTATCTCAGCTACAATCGGAAGGCGGCGTACACTCTGGACAAGTTGCATATTATATATATACATATATATATATATATATATATATATATATATATATATATATATATATACATATGTATATATATATATATAATATCAAAGAATTATATATATATATATATATATATATATATATATATATATATATATATTAGGGGCTGTTAAGTTATACATTTTTTGAATCAGATTAATCACAATCTAATTCTGTGATGAATCATGATTAATCACAGGTTACTCTTTGCTTGCATGAATAACATTTTCTTTAAAAATACTGTAATATTTGGATACAAATGCAATTCTGTAGTCAGCATGTCATACGGGAACCTTTGTTCAATGTTTTACTGAACTGTGCATTTATCAGTGCGCTGCGCTGGGCGCACCTCCAAGAGCGCACCATGCGCACCTCACTGTGGCTGCAGCAGGCGGCTGCATTCAATCGGATCAATCCGCAATCTACACACCTGCCCCTGATGAGCTTCCGTGCCTTCTTAAGCCAGTGTAAACCTGCGTTCCGGCCAGAACGTAGCGATCTGTACCAGTACAGTAAGCCGACTCATCAAACTCTATGCATACTTTCTCTCTGTGTTTTTCCCCTTCTGTGTTCATTTGTCTCGTGTGTCCCCCTTGTCGCCTTCCAGCAGCATACCTTTGTTCCCGCGTCACAAGGTGTGTGTCTCGTGCCCCCGTGTTGCCTCTGGTTCTCTGACTGCGTCTTGGATCTCGACCTCCCGACCTCCAGCCTGAACACAGACTTTGACGCCTCGCCCCTGCCCTTGACCTCACGCCTGCCCACAAACCGCCGAGCATGCCTTACCCCCTCTGGGAATTCCGCACCTCGCTCAACACTACCGGTAACACACTACAGCTAATCTGTACACATGGTCACACACCAAACACATTTTGTATGAGTTTACAAATTTCAATCCTTATTTATATTTATTGTGTATATATACATAAATAAATATAGAGCTAAACGACATCCTTGCTTCTTCCCCTGAACACACGTAACAGACTTGCTCAAAACTTGGTGGCAGTGGTGAAAACTAAGTGCACATTGTTGTTTTTTGTCTTAAATGAAAATATTTCCTGCTTAACCTAATACAAAATAAACATATTTATTTAACAGCGGTATGTCCTGCTTAACCTAAAACATAATACATTCAGTGTGCAGCTTTATGATAGAGCAGGTCTCTAACTTTCATCACTAAGAAAACTACTGTGACTAAAAGAGAGGTGAGGTATTCGTTTCACCAATATAACTGGCAACAATTGTGCTTTTATTGTGAAGGAGATCTCCTCTCAGTGAGGTTATTGTCTGTATGCTATGTTGTGTACAAACCCGGTTTCCATATGAGTTGGGAAATTGTGTTACTGTAGATGTAAATATGAATGGAATACAATGATTTGCAAATCATTTTCAACCCATATTCAGTTGAATATACTACAAATACAACATATTTGATGTTCAAACTGTTAATTTTTTTTTTGTGTGCAAATAATCATTAACTTTAGAATTTGATGCCTGCAACACATGACAATGAAGTTGGCAAAGATGGCAATAAATACCGATAAAGTTGAGGAATGGTATCAAACCCTTACTTGGAACATCGCCCAGGTGAACAGGAAAATTGGGAACAGGTGGGTGCCATGATTGGGTATAAAAGTAGATTCCATGAAATGCTCAGTCATCCACAAACAAGGATGGGGTGAGGGTCACCACTTTGTCAACAAATGCGTGAGCAAATTGTTGAACAGTTTAAGAAAAACCTTTCTCAGCCAGCTATTGCAAGGAATTTAGGGATTTCACCATTTACGGTCCCTAATATCATCAAAGGGTTCAGAGAATCTGGAGAACTCACTGCACGTAAGTAGCTAAGCCCGTGACCTTCGATCCCTCAGACTGTACTACATCAACAAGCGACATCAGTGTGTAAAGGATATTCCCACATGCGCTCAGGAACACTTCAGAAACCCACTGCCAGTAACTACAGTTGGTCGCTACATCTGTAAGTGCAAGTTGAAACTCTCCTATGCGAGGCGAAAACCGTTTATCAACAACACCCAGAAAAGTGTTCTGTTGTATGACGATTCCACATTTCAAATTGTTTTTGGAAACTGTGGACGTTGTGTCCTCCGGACCAAAGAGGAAAAGAATCATCCGGATTGTAATAGGCGAAAAGTTGAAAAGCCAGCATCTGTGATGGTATGGGGGTGCATTAGTGCCCAAGGCATGGGTAACTTACACATCTGTGAAGGTGCCGTTAATGCTGAAAGGTATATACAGGTTTTGGAGCAACATATGTTGCCATCCAAGCAACGTTACCATGGATGCTCCTGCTTATTTCAGCAGGACAATGCCAAGCCACGTGTTACAACAGCATGGCTTCATATTAAAATAGTGCGGGTACTAGACTGGCCTGCCTGTAGTCCAGACCTGTCTCCCATTGAAAATGTGTGGCGCATTATGAAGCCTAAAATACCACAACGGAGCCCCCGGACTGTTGAACAACTTAAGCTGTACATCTAGCAAGAATGGTAAAGAATTCCACCTGAGAAGCTTAAAAAAATGTGTCTCCTCAGTTCCCAAACGTTAACAGAGTGTTGTTAAAAGGAAAGGTGATGTAACACAGTGGTGAACATGCCATTTCCCAACTACTTTGGCACGTGTTACAGCCAGTAAATTCTAAGTTAATTATTATTTGCAAAAAAATAAATAAAGTTTATGAGTTCGAACATCAAATATCTGGTCTTTGTAGTGCATTCAATTAAATATGGGTTGAAAAGGATTTGCAAATCATTGTATTCTGTTTATATTTAAATCCAACACAATTTCCCAACTCATACGGAAACTGGATTTGTAATTTGTCATTAAATAAAAACATCACACTCAAACTCATAGCTCAGTAAATTGGAATAAATGACACTCGACTTATAGTTAAATCCACATACCTTACTTCACATTCCGAAAGGTGCAAACTGGATGTGTAATATCCTCATTGAATGACGACGTGTGCTCAGTAACGAAACAAACACGCCCACATAAATATTTTGGTTATTGAAATCATAGACAGCAGAAAACTTGTATTATAACTTTTACACACTTACTGTTGTGTTATTTTTATTTTCCTGTCTTCTCCTTGTTGCCTTTTGTGTTAGTTTCTCCTCTATCCATTCGTTCCAGCGAGGCACACCTGCAACTAATCGCTACCCGGCACTATATAAGGTCATCACAGTCAGCTGCTCCTTGCCGGTTATTGACACCTGTGCTCTCCATGTGCTCATGCCTGACTCGCATCCTCAAACTCGGTACGTGCTCTCTGTTTTTATCATCATTCCTTACCTAGTTCCTCAGTAATTGAGAGAAGTTTTTTGTTGGAACCATTTGCTGACCACCGAGAGTCCTCCTTCTGTTTTGTATCTCCGTGGTGTGCACTTCTGCTCCATCGCCTTTAGTTAATCCCTTTTTGTACTTATTAAAGACAATCTATTTTTGTGATTCAACCTTGCCGCCCGTCCCTGCATCCTGGGGTCAAGTTCTTGTTCATAACTCAACACTTACTGTACTTTAGTTATCTGCTATTTTCACTTTTACACACTTACTTTAGTTATCTGATAATTTAACTTTTACAGACTTACTTTAGTTATCGGCTTTTGTAACTTTTATAAACTTCCTTTAGTTATATGCCTATTTAACTTTTACACCCTTACTTTAGTTATCTACTATTGTAACTTTTATACACTTCCTTTAGTTATCTGCTAATTTAACTTTTACATAATTACTTTAGTAATCTGCTATTTTCACTTTTACACACTTACTTTAGTTATCTGCTATTTTCACTTCTACACACTTACACACTTTACCATAAATTGATTATTGTGGACCCCGATTTAAACAAGTTGAAAAACTTACTCGGGTGTTACCATTTAGTGGTCAATTGTACGGAATATGTACTGAACTGTGCAATCTACTAATAAAAGTTTAAATCAATCAATCAATCAATACTTTTAACTTTTACACGCTTACTTTAGTTATCTGCTATTTTCACTTTTATGCATTTACTTTAGTTATCTGCTATTGTTACTTTTATGGTAAATGGTAAATGTGAAACTTGTGTGGCATGGCGATGCCGGATTTTTTCCTCCAGGGAAACGTCGGGCAGGAACACAGCTTGATTAAGAAATAAGTATTAATTTAACTCAAAACAGGCTAAGAACAAAAACACTGGTGCTAACAGAAAGGCAAACAAATGGCGCTAGCATGAAAGCTAGGAATATGAATAGAAAAACTAAACTTGGCACGAAGGCACAAAAAGGGAAAACCAAATGATTAGCATGAAAGCTAGGAATTAAATAAAATGCAGCGCGAGAGCTAACGAGTAATAGAATGAGACGCAAGACATCAACTGTTGCATGAGAGCAAATTATCCGGCATCGCTATGCCACACAAGTTTCACAGTAGAGTCCGACCATGACTGAACAGAAAGGGCTGGCTTATATAAGGATGGTGATTAGTAAAACAGGTGTGCCGGAACCAAGAGTAGCAGGTGGAAATAATATGTAACCACGGTGACAGACTAAACAGGAAATAAGGATGTCAAACTACCGAAATGTGACATGAAAAATGGAACAAAACGACAATCTGGAACAATCTGAGCAGCGGATCGCAACAGTAAAAGGGTTATACTTGTACAGCGCTTTTCTACCTTCAAGGTACTCAAAGCGCTTTGACACTATTTCCACATTCACCCATTCACACACACATCCACACACTGATGGCGGTAGCTGCCATGCAAGGCGCTAACCACGACCCCTCAGGAGCAAGGGTGAAGTGTCTTGCTCACATCTGCGGTCCTCTCCAAGGTTTCTCATAGTCATTCATATTGACATTCCACTGGGTTGTGAGTTTTTCCTTGCCCTTATGTGGGCTCTGAAACGAGGATGTTGTTGTGGCTTGTGCAGCCCTTTGAGACAGTTGTGATTTAGGGCTACATACATAAACATTGATTGATCTTGTGGAGTTGGAATAATATCAATATTATTAATAACATATTTAGCACAATTCAGGTTGGCGGTGCACGTTGTATTGTGGTCTAAAATGATGGTCACATGACAATGCGTGTGCGCTTGTGCTGTGCAAGCGTGTTTATTCCCTATTGCCTTTTTCGTCTCTCTCTACCCTTTCGGTCTGGATCTCGCGGGGGAACTCGGCGAACAAACAGCACTTTGACAATAACACGCTGCTGCATCAATTATTTGGTGCACACACGCACACACACCTATACCTTCCATCGTGACACAGCTGAGTTGTCATGGAGACGGCGAGGGACACTTTGGAAAGAAGAGTGCCCTTTTAGGCCGTTTCACAGGCCCAATGTCTGCGGTGCTCTCATTAAGTAAATAGTTTCTGCAGCAAGCGGAGCAGCGCACTGTGCCAAATGTTTATTATAGTCTAATCAATATACAAAGCGCTTAAATTACTTCCCGGTTCATATTTAATTTAGCACACTGCACTTTAAGATATTGAATATTTTTAAAGTTAAAGTACCAATGATTGTCACACACATACTAGATGTGGCGAGATGTTTCTCTGCATTTGACCCATCACCCTTTATCACCTCCTGGTGAGGTGAGGGGAGCAGTGGGCAGCAGCGGTGCCGCGCCCGGGAATCAATTATGGTGATTTAACCCCCAATTCCAACCCTTAATGCTGAGTGCCACGCAGGGAGGAAATGGGTCCCATTTTTATAGTCTTTGGTATGATTCGGCCGGGATTTGAACTCACGACCTACCGATCTCAGGGCGGACACTCTAACCACTAGGCCACTTATTTGCTGTAATTTGTTATCTTTAAAGGGAAACTGCACTTTTATTTGGAATTGTGTGTCAAGATCCTTTGCGTAGATCATGTTTACTTTAGTTTAGTATTTTCTTAGTTGTTGATTTAGTTCTGTTTCAGCACCCTGGTTTGTTTCTTTCAGGGCGCCAGCCGGTTGTCCCACGGCGCCGCCATCTTCGTCAACCTCCAGCTTGCCTGCCGCAGAAGCGGCCCTCAGGCGCCCGCACACAGCTCCCTCGTTGGCCAAGAGTGTGGCCAATCCATGGATGTCCTTCACGCCAGCAGCAGCGACGACCAGGACTTGGGTGTAGGACTCATGGGCTGCTGAGGTTCTGGGACCACTCTCGTCCGCCTTCTTGTTGGCCAAAGATGTGGCCAATAGATGTACGCCCACCTCGCCAGCTCGTTCGACTGATCGCTGCCCTCTATCTCGTCCCAGATGGATTCGGGGACACTTGGCCTGGTGGCCCACCACCAAGTCTTACCTTGATGGAGGTTTTTAGACAGCTTTTAGGGCTTTTTTGGGGTGTTTTTTTCCGTAGGCTTTAAGGGCGGAATAATGTACTACTATTACCGTATTTTCTTGACAATACGACGCACCGGATCATAAGGCGCACGTCCGATGAATGGTCTATTTTTTATATTTTTTTCATACATTAGGCGCACCGAATTTTAGGGCGTATTGAAGGAGTCATATTTTTTTTAACATTGAAAACACTTCCTTGTGATCTACAAAACATGTAATGGTGGTTCTTTGCTCAAAATGTTACATTGATTATGTTTTACAGATCATCTTCAAGCCACTTTCTAACAGTCGCTTCCGGATGCGCCGTTTTGTGGGCGGTCTTATTTACGTGTCTCACCTTCGGCAGCGTCTATTCCCCGTCATCGTTGTTGTAGCGGTGTAGCGTGCAAGGACGGGAGCGGAAGAAGTGTCAAAAGATGGAGCTAACTCTCTTAATGACATTCAGACATTACTTAAATCAATAACAGAGCAACATATTCTCACCCGGAAACAACAACACCGAAAATGTCCACAGACTACAAAGGCAGATGCGTGCAATTTTTCAGGATTTATGCAGATCCCAAATACAGATCAGCAGGTACCGGAAAATAAGAAAAGTTGCTTTTGCATGATCTTGCATAACAAAATGCCAGATAATATGTCTTACCTTATACACACACCATAATAATACATGCGTGTTGAAGCACATCAAGTGGTGCGGCTTCATAGCTTACAAAAGCCGTACTAAACCTTTTTGAGCGCATATGTCTTATGTTTGACTGCCATCTACTGGTCACACTTATCATTACACCATGTGCCAAAAAAAATTGCTTCGAGGTCGGTAAGCAAAACTAGAATTATTCCGTACATTAAGCACACCGGGTTATAAGTTGCATTGTCAAGTTTTCAGAAAAAAAAACAATAATTTTAAGGGCGCTTTATAGTCCAGAAAATACGGTAGCTGCTTTGTTAGCCACCTCGTCCTTGCGATATTTGACAAATCAAAATCCATTAAAAAAATAAAAACATGTGTTTATGTCTTCCAAAAAGGGTTGTGAACAACGGACAAAAACTCCAAAAACAGTGCAGTTAATTGTTATTTTCCATCAGATCCATTTGATTGTGCTCCTTTCTTGCTTCCTTACTGCATTTTGAATTGTGAAACTCACGTGTATGATAACTAATCACGTTTGACCATATCGCTGTTCTTAGAGTTATTATTAATGTGTCTCAAAGCAGAATCATTTGAGCTATTCAGTTCATCTTTTCCATTGCATCTCAAATAGGAAGATTATAATTAATCACAAAGGATTTTTGTTGCATGTGACATGTTTGCGGGAAGAGCATTTGTAGATTTGACCAAGACAAGTGATCGGTGCCTTTTAAATACATAGCTCGGTTGGTAGAGCGGCCGTGCCAGCAACTTGAGGGTTGCAGGTTCGATTCCCGCTTCCGCCATCCTAGTCACTGCCGTTGTGACCTTGGGCAAGACACTTTACCCACCTGCTCCCAGTGCCACCCACACTGGTTTAAATGTAACTTAGATATTGGGTTTCACTATGTAAAGCGCTTTGAGTCACTAGAGAAAAGCGCTATATAAATATAATTCACTTCACATTAAAAAAAAAACAGCGTCTATTTGCACACACACACACACACACACACACACACACACACACGCACACACACACACACACACACACACACACACACACACACACACACCAACAACCCTAGTTCACTAATGGCCCCCCACAATGGTCATTTATCACACTTTGGCTGGCCTGCTCCAGGGCATAATGAGCCATTATTGTTACTTTTACCCACAATGCATTGGTCTGTCCCTTCAAGCCACTGGCCTCCTGCACACTGCCGCTTTTGAACACATGGGCTCTCCCCCACCGCGTGTGTCATTCTTTCAATCACGTCAATGCAGGATGGCTCGGCGATGTGCGACGGATCTGCGCGCGCGGCCCGTCATTGTGTGACTAGCATTGGGGTGAAAGCTCCATTTGTCTGGCTCTGGATTGGCAATCAGAAAAGCGAGCACCTCGTGCAGTTTGACACCGCTTTTTTTTGGCAACCTTCATCGCTGGGGTAGGGTTTGCTTCAAGGGGAACATTATCAAAATTTCTGAAGGGTTAAAACCAATAAAAAAATCAGTTCCCAGTGGTTTATTTTATTTTTGGAAGTTTTTCTCAAAATTTTACCCATCACGCAATATCTCGAAAAACGGCTTCAAAGTGCCTGATTTAACCATCGTTATATCCACCCGTCCATTATCCTGTGATGTCACTGCGTGAAGCCACCATAACAAACATGGCGGATAGTACAGAAAGGTATAGCGATAGTAGCTCGGATTCAGACTCGGATTTCAGCGCCGTAAGCGATTCAACAGATTATGCATGTATTGAAACGGATGGTTGGAGTGTGGAGGCAGGAACCGAAAACGAAATTAAAGAAGAAACAGAAGCTTTTGAGCCATATCACGGCAGACAGCGGCACGGGAGGAAGCGCGAACGAATTTGGCGATTGCCTTCTAACCAACGATTAGTATGTGTTTGTTTGGCATTAAATGTGGGTGGAGGGAAAGGCTAGATGCAAATATAGCTACAAATGAGGCATAATGATGCAATATGAACGTACAGCAAGCCTAAATAGCATGTTAGCATCAATTAGCTTGCAGTCATGCCGTGACCAAATATGTTTGATTAGCACACTCCACATAAGTCAATAACATCAACAAAACTCACATTTGTGATTTCGTTGACTTTATCGTTGGAAATGCATCTGCTTTGAGTGTCGCAGGATATCCACACATTCTTGCCATCTCTGTCGTAGAATGCTGTCGTCGGTACAGTGTGCGGAACAAACGAGGGACTTTCGCATCTTTTGACCACTGGTGCAACTTGAATCCGTCTCTGTTCGTGTTGTTACACCCTCTGACAACACACCGACGAGGCGTGATGTCTCCAAGGTATGGGAAAACAGTCGAAAAAACGGAAACTAACAGAGCTGATTTGACTTGGTGTGTGTAATGTGTTTGAGAAAATGGCGGGTCGCTTCACGATGTGACGTCATGGGTGAAAGGTCATTGCTCCGACAGGCGAACAATTGAAAGGCGTTTAAACCGCCAAATTCACCCTTTTAGAGTTCAGAAATTGGTTAAAGAAACACATGGTCTTTTTTCTGCAACATCAAGGTATATATTGATGCTTACAGGTCTGGTGATAATGTTCCCCTTTAAGGGGATGCGCTAGACGAAGCAGTGTGTTGATTGGTGGACACCTCACACATTATCTGACTTGTGATACTGCTCCTAAGAAAAGGTAGTCCATCCATCCGTTTGTTCCAGTTCCATTATGTCCTGGGTGTTCCCCGAGGCCTCCAACCAGTCACACGTACTCAGTAAGGAGCATTCAAACCACACGCCGGAGCGACCTCATCCGGCTTCTCTCAACTCCAAGCTTCTCACATCTTATCTCTAGGGGAAAGTCCCGCCACAATAAAAGGCGGTCCAAACTCACCAATCGTCTCTGAGGCTCCCTCTTCAACTCTGGTTCCACATAGAAGTTGTATTCTGCAGAGGGAAAGAACATCAAGACCTTTAGTTTTCACTCTTGTGTGCGTCTTTCCTTTCGTCTTTTCTCGCTGATGTTGCACAATTACAGTTTAACCGACGTTCTCAGCAAAAATCAGACTTTTTTCAAAGGAACAACTCTCAGGACATATTTAGATTTTTTTTTATAATATATACAGTCGCGATCAAAAGTTTACATACACTTATAAAGAACATAATGTCATGGCTGTCTTGAGTTTCTGATACTTTCTACATTTATTTTTATTTTTTTGTGATAGAGTGATTGGAGCACATACTTGTTGGTCACAAAAAACATTCATGAAGTTTGATTCGTTTATGAATTTATTGCGAGTCTACTGAAAATGTGACCAAATCTGCTGGGTCAAAAGTATACATACAGCAATGTTAATATTTGTTTAAATGTCTCTTGGCAAGTTTTACTGCAATAAGGCGCTTTTGGTAGCCATCCACAAGCTTGTGGCAAGCTTCTGGTTGAATGTTTGACCACTCCTCTTGACAAAATTGGTGAAGTTCAGCTAAATTTGTTGGTTTGTTGACCTGTTTCTTCAGCATTGTCCACACATTTAAATCAGGACTTTGGGAAGGCCATTCTAAACCCTTAATTCTAGCCTGATTTAGCCATTCCTTTACCACTTTTGACGTGTGTTTGTGGTCATTGTCCTGTTGGAACACCCAAGGTCACCCAGGACCCAACCTCCGGGCTGATGATTTTAGGTTGTCCTCCTTTTTCCTTTTCCCATTTACTATCTGTAAAGCACCAGTTCCATTGGCAGCAAAATAGGCCCAGAGTATAATAATATAATATAATAATACATTCCTCCAGAAGGTCTTATCTTTGTCCATGTGGTGTCGTTTTTTTTTCCTCTTTTTTTTTCATTCTAAATTTGTAAAATAAAGCAAGTACGAGTTGGCTAACAATGCCGCTCATGGGAGCACACCATTTTGCCCCTAAAGCCCTCTAAAAAAAACATCCAAAAATACACCATTTACATCCCGTGACCTAAAAAATTAACCAAGTATCTGCGATATTGTTGTAGTAAGCGCTAACACAGACAAACAATTTTTTAGTGACGCCATATTGACATGCTAAGCTGCTGCATCGCCTCTGAGTTCGTGAAAGCTCATTCTAGATAATTTCACCTGGATAGTAGCAAATTGTGACCATAAACTCAGAAGTTGGCCCACTTTGACATTAAATTTAAACACGGAAATGGAGAGAAAGACGCGAAAAAAACGCTTTCTTATTGTTGGAAACAGCCGAGTAAAAGGCAGCTATGTAAAGCACTCAGAGGTGAGTAGCAACGTGCTAAATTTACTCAGTTTACCTAAGTAAATCTTTAGATTAATTGTAATTGTCAGAGTAGTTTTAATGCAACACATGTTCTATTTTTACTTGAGTATTTTTGTGAATACACTACTTTCAGTCCGTTACTAGTGATGTGCAATACCACAGATTTTCCTTCCTGTCTGATACCAAGTAAAATCCAGGCTGGTATCTGCGATACCGATCGAGTATCGATACTTTGTGCAAATATGTGTCTGGTAACATTTTAAAAAGTACCGTATTTCCTTGAATTGCCGCAGGGCATATAGTATGCACCTGCTTTGAATTACTGCCGGGTCAAACTCGCTTCCCAGAATAATTAGCGCATGCTTAGTATTAGCGCATGCTTAGTATTACCGCCTGGTCAAACTCGTGACGTCACGAGTAACACTTCCCCTGTCATCATTTTCAAAATGGAGGAGGCTGATTTCAATACCGGTTATTTGAAATCGCATAAAGGATAGAAGATTAAGAGTTATTCAGTAGGATTTAAGGTCCAAGCTTACATCACACATAACATTTTTACTGCATACCTTTGGTAAGTGCCGGAGTGAGATGAGGTTTTAAATTAATTAGCGCCCTGGC
The DNA here is from genome assembly GCF_033978795.1 of Nerophis ophidion. Taxonomy (NCBI): domain Eukaryota; kingdom Metazoa; phylum Chordata; class Actinopteri; order Syngnathiformes; family Syngnathidae; genus Nerophis; species Nerophis ophidion. Next base: position 20,372,105 of record NC_084628.1, read on the forward strand.
GGCAATTCAAGGAAATACGGTAGTCTATTTTAAGTGTTGCTGCTTTTGGGGAATCATCCTAAATCATATAAAATGACAGGGTGAAAGAAATTATGGTGTTATTCATCTTGTTTATGTGTCTCCAAATACCCTACAATAAAATATACACGTGAAGACTGCGTGGGTGAGGCTGGGGGACAAGGGGATGGGGGTGTGGGTTGTGGCAAAGACGTCCATGAATTAGTTGTGCAATCATCCGGAAAGAAACCACAACAACATATGGAGAGTGTAAGAGTGTTGCAATATCCACACGAGAACAAGCAGAAGAGGAATGAAGACTCTTCTGGTTAAAGTGTTGGCACATGTGAAGCGTGTTTGTCAAGCAGTTTTGGCTTTTATAAGGAACTCACTGCGGATGCAGGCGGGGAAATTGCTCTGTCAAGGTGGTGCCCTCTATTAGAGGTGGATGGAGCTTATAAGCACTAATGTAAAAATGTATTTTTAACTTGAGAGAGATGCGCTTGAGTACACATGAGTAGTTGTAAACAGTGCCCAAAACATGAAATGTAACCACACCAACAAAAACACCTCGTTTGGGTGCAAAATGAATGCAGACTCAGCCACCTGCAACAAGTGCATGAAAGTGACAGTAACATGGTCAGCAATGTGACGTCCTGACAGAAGCCCACTCGGTCATTGTCAACATGAAAATGCCAACAATGGTGCTAAGATCCAACAGCGCGCACACCTTGTGCCGTAGCGCTGGTCACAACCAAGCACGTCTCCATGATGTACCAGTCAAGGTACTCCATCTTTTTGTATCGCTGAAATAATGATGACAACTTGATGTGGATTTTATTTTTTGCTGTTGAATTTTATACTTATGGTTATACTTTTATTTATAATATTGAAGTTTTTAAATTACTAGTCCATTGAAATTCCTTGTCAGCAAAATTCCTTAAAAATAAAAAGGCATTTTTTATACATATAAAATGATAGATAAACAGAAAGTAGAGGTGGGAGGAATAATCCATTTTTAGATGCATTGCAATTCGGACGATAATAAAACCGATTAGTAAACGTCAACAATCAATAATCGTTGTATTTATTGTAAATAAAGTCATGCAAACAGTTCTAAAATTTGGCTTACTGCAGCGAGCCACCTCACTGAGATTATAGGGCACTAAAGTGCCAGTTTTGCACATATTTCCATGAATTTAATAAATGTGATGGGAATCTCTGATTACAAATGCACTGTTTTTAAAAGTTGCAAGTGATAAACGCGTATTTAGTGAAACAAGAATAAATGTAAAACCGCGTCAAAATGCATAAATTAAAGCGGCATCGATAATGGATTTTTAACCGAATCATAGCTCCTGAATGGTAATCTCAATGGAATCGTGAGGTGGCCAAAAATTCGCACCTCTAATGGATGGATGGATGGATAGATAGATAAATAGATACATAGATGGATGGATAGATAGATAGATAGATAGATAGATAGATAGATAGATAGATAGATAGATAGATAGATAGATAGATAGATAGATAGATAGATAGATAGATAGATAGATAGATAGATAGATAGATAGATAGATAGATAGATAGATAGATGGATAGATGTGTATGTTTTCCAGTTTTTAAGGAAAAACTGCAAAGAGTGTCAAAAAATAAAATTGATTTCCAAATGTATTGCGACTCTTATTTGTAACGATTCTTAACCCAGTAAAAAAAAATATTTATTTATACCAGACCTGGGCAAATTAAGGCCAGGGGGCCACATGCGACCTGCTGAGCTTTTCAATCTGGCCCGCCGGACATTCCCAAATAATATTTTGAGATCTTTAAGATGGAAAGTGTAGCTGACATTATGATGTGCAGTCATGTGTTCAAATGACCGTAAGTCTTGAACTATACAAAGTATTTCAATGGTTGGAATCTGCTCTTTGGGATGATATACTAGTTACTATGGCCATCTAATTAGTTACTCTGGTCATCTAATTAGTTACTATGGTCATCTAATTAGTTACTATGGTCATCTAATTAGTTACTATGGTCATCTACGTCACAGCAGCTCAGACGAGGCACCAAGCAGTGTGGGTGGGGAGCGTTTCCACAGACGCGGTAGGAGATTATCAAAATGTTTTAGATATATCAGATTATAGGTGGGTTTATTTTGTACCCTTCGTGATCATATTTCACTGTTTGTTGCGTTTTCGTTGCGTTTCTCTTGATTTTAAAATATGTCGATCGAACGGGCGCATGACATACATATTTTGTCAATATTCAGTGTTTTATCCTTCATAGAAAAATGTAACATTCCATTATGTTTTTTATGGCGGTCTGCCATAAGGTTTTTAGCATTCAATCAGACATTATTGTGATGTTTTGTATTAGTGTTCCTAAAAATAGATATACCGGCCCCCGTACACATTTGTTTATCTAAATGTGGCTCCCGAGTCAAAATAATTGCCCAAGCCTGATTTATAAACATCTGCGATCCCCTCCAAGGTTTCTCATTGTATCCCATTGGGTTGAGTTTTTTCTTGCCCTGATGTGGGATCTGAGCCGAGGATATCGTTGTCGCTTGTGCAGCCCTTTGAGACACTTGTGATTAAGGGCTATATAAATAAACTTTGATTGATTGATTGATTGATTGATTGATTGATTGATTGATAAAAAAGTGAGGATCGTGAATGATAGGCAACATTCCAAAAAAACTATAGTTCCCTTTTAAGTACTAGTTGGGGTACCGACTTGGCACCGGTATTGGTTCAAATGTCATCGATAGCATCCCAAGGCGAGCAACTGTGGCGTCCTGACACTCTCATTTAGACAACCCGCCTGACAGGTGACGACACCCTACGCTCCCAGCGAACGTAAATGTAGCGTTGATGCGCTAGGGGCTGGTCTGCGGCCACTTAACATTTTCTCTCCACGTCATCTTCTATTTCTTCACTCCTCTGTCACAGACTGACGTAAAGGTCACGGGTAAATGTCAAATCCTGCGTTGCCGGGCGATTAATGTGGAGGCGCGAGATATATATATATATATATATATATATATATATATATATATTTTTTTTTTTTTTTAATTAAATCAACATAAAAAACACACAATATAGACTTATCCAAAAAAACTCCCTCCTCATTCACACTCATTCAAACAAAAGAGTTGTTTCTTTCTGTTATTAATATTCTGGTTCCTACATTATATATCAATACTGTCTGCAAGGGATACAGTCCGTAAGCACACATGACTGGTCCACTAATAGTATTAACCTTTAACAGTTCATTTTACTCATTTTTTCTAATTACTAGTTTCTATGTAACTGTTTTTACATTGTTTTACTTTCTTTTTTATTCAAGAAAATGTTTTGGATTTTTTTATCTTATTTTATAAATATTTTTTAAAAAGGACCTTATTTTCACCAGACCTGGTTGTCAATGAAATTAGATTGTTTAAAGCAGGGGCCTGAGACACACACACAATTGGCCCGAGAAGTTATTTTGCGGCCCCCACTTTAATATGAAAGTTTAACGTTAGTGCGGCTTGACAGCGTTGTGTTATTTGGGTCTAAAATGGCTTTCAACGTTCTGGGTTGCCTACCCCTGCGTTAGTGGAAAAGCGGCAAATGAGTGAAAGCGACAGAGACGTTGCCATGGAGACGAAAGTTTTCTTACGTGCCTGGCTACAGTCACACTGCGACACCTGTCCGTCAGTAATAACAGTCCCCGATAACCTGGACTAATTCAAACCGTTATTTGTTTTCTTTATTGTTTAATTTGCATTGCCTCACACGATGAACATTAAATATATTTCTATATGACGCCAGATAACACTACGGGAGCCGTCACTTTTTAGCGCCCAAATATCCCGGTACTTTCCCGGCTATTATCCGCCGACTGTCGTGTTGCTGTAGGGAGGGAAAGCAGAACGACACACATTGCGTAAATAACATTATTCTCCGCGCGTCGGCTAAATACAAATATATTCCACAACCCCAAACATGTCTTTTTCAAAGCCTGCAGTGAAGAGAAGGGTTAGTGATGAGCAAAGATAATTCCAGGAAAAGTGGGAGATGCGATATTTCTTTGTTGAGTCGAGCGGCACCTCGATGTGTCTTATTTGCACAGAGAAAGTACAAATAAGTGCACAAGGAATACAAATTGAGACGTCACTATACAAATAGACATGCTGAGGAGTATGCAAAATATTTTTTAAGAATTTTTTTTCTTGCGGCCCAGCCTCACCCTCTGCATCCAGTGCCCCCCAGGTAAATTGAGTTTGAGACCCTAGCTGGTTTCAAGGGTTCTGAAAACCAGGTCAGGTCAGGCTCAGCAACACACACCTTCATTTATGTCCACTCAAAATTTGGGAATTTCAACAACAGATAACATATAATCTGTAAACAAAATTACATTTTCTAAATAAGTATTTGTTCACTGCTCGCTATACATATCCTACGAAGTCAGACCTACACTGTTACAATGCCCATTTCTCAGATGATGCAATTGTTGATGAATGAAGTGCTAATATCAACCAAACTTAACCACCCCACCCCCACACACATCCCACCCCCTGTATTGTAAATAATCTAAATAATTCAATGTATATACTCTGATGATTAACTTGTGTGATGACTGTATTATGCTGATAGTATATATTTGTACCATGAATTGATTAACGTGGACCCCGACTTAAACAAGCTGAAAAACAATGAAAGTTAATTCCAGTTAAGAAGTCTTTTAGGCAGTGAGCTGTACAGAAACATGTGAGGAACAATAACAGTGTCGCGACATCGCTATGGTGACAAATTGACAGATATGAATTGACATGAATTGATTAACGTGGATCCCGACTTAAACAAGTCAAAAAACTTATTCGGGTGTTACCATTTAGTGGTCAATTGTACGGAATATGTACTGTACTTTGCAATCTACTAATAAAAGTTTCAATTATACAAAATACAGTCCAGACTATGTCCAGGTCGGGCTCAGCAACACACACCTGCATTTATGTACACTCAAATTAGGAAACACAAAAACAGATTGCATATAATCTGTAACAAAATTACATTTTCAAAATAAGCATTTGAGGACTTCCCATCTTTTTTTTATGTTGTTTTGGCAACGTTATCGGTTTCAATCATATCACTTTCTAAAGTTAAAAAAAATACTGAATAAATGTTTTAAAGAGAGTAATAGTAAGTGAATATCTGTTTTTGGCCTAAAAAATAAACCTTATACCGAGTACAATAATTAAATTGACTAAATCATGACTGTCAATGAACTCTCCTAAAATAACATAAACCACATCAAGCTTCATAAACAAACCAATCCTTAAAGACATTTTTTTCAACTTCCACCCAAAACGAAGACACGATATGACAATACCAAAACAAATGCACGGTGGATTCAGACTCCTTACAACAAAATCGGCAATCATCCGACTCTGTCACATTCCATAGTTTTAACATTTTTCCCGTGGGTAGGAAGTTATAATTAATTTTAATTTGAAAATGACGATTTTGCGCATCGATAGTAGTTTTGTACATTAATTTGAATATGGCATCCCACGGCAACGGGCAGTCAAAAAAGTCTTCGCATTTTCTATAATTGTTATGCATGGTATAGGGTCCCTGGTTCAATCCCCACCTAGTACCAACCTCGTCACGCCCGTTGTGTCCTGAGCAAGACACTTCACCCTTGCTCCTGATGGGTGCTGGTTAGCGCCTTGCATGGCAGCTCCCTCCATCAGTGTGTGAATGTGTGTGTGAATGGGTAAATGTGGAAGTAGTGTCAAAGCGCTTTGAGTACCTTAAAGGTAGAAAAGCGCTATACAAGTACAACCCATTTATCATTTATCATTATGTTGCGTTACAGTGCCGATGTTCTCCCAAAATGTGTTTGTCATTCTTGTTTGGTGTGGGTTTACAGTGTGGCGCGTATTAGTAACAGTGTTAAAGTTGTTTATATTACAACCCTTAGTGTAACCTGTATGGCTGTTGACTAAGTATGCGTTGCAGTCGCTTCCGTGTGTCAACAGAGGCAGAACACAAAATGACCAATCGACACGCAGATCGCGTGATGTAAATGCGGGCGCGACGACATGTTGTAGAAGAGGATAAAGACATTAGCATCACTGCACACCCTCAGTATTGTAGTCCAGGTGAAAATTGGAGAATGTTATCACAGGGTGATTTCTGAGAGAGGCACTAAAATCCGGAAACCTCTCGGAATAGTCGTTGGGGTCGGCAATTTAGCAGCTGAGCCACATCAGAGTGATCAAAGAGCCACGGGTTGCCGACCCCTGCTGTAGAAACATTTGATTAAACTTCCAATATCCAGGCCCACGTGTATGATCTTCAATTGCAATATTCAATCCTATACAGTTATGATCAGAACGCAATTTATCATCGAATGATATTGCAGTCACTTTGTTTAGCAATGAAAATTATACAAAAAAATACTCAATACGACTTGCCTGGTTTTGTCTTCTCCATGTATACCGTACTAGCCTAGGATTTTTGAATCTCCAGATATCAGTTAAATCAAATGCATCCTTAACATTTTGAATCTTTTGCAGAGATTGAGGATGATAATCCATTGAAAAATTCCATTTTTGGTCCAGAACTTTATCCAAGGCAACATCAAAGTCCCCCACAGCAATAATTTCCCCTTGTTGTTCTTGCAACATGTCACTTTTTTCTTCAAAAAAGGAAGGTTAATCAACATTTGAACCATACAGATTCAAAACACACATCTTTTGACCCTGAATAATCATATTTAATACTAACCAGCATCCTTGTGAGTCTTTTTCCATAGTTAAAATGAAAATTAAAATTTTTTCATAACACCTTTTGTATTTTTGTGACCGTGCGAAAAGAAAATCGGACCATCCCATTCTTTTCTCCATTTTTCGTCATCTAAATTTGTTGAATGTGTTTCTTGAAGACAAAAATATATATATCTTGTTTTTTTTCCTTCCGCCACATAAATATAAGTTTTCTTTTTCTGTTGTCTGCAAGACCGTTGCAATTATAACTAATTATTCCAACTTCATTATTGTTTCTATAAACCATATGACCTGAGTAAATTAATTATATAGTTTATTGCTTCTCTTAATACCATAAGTTTAATAAAAATGAAAATCTTGTAACTAAAAACTGCAGCATCACCTGCTATTTCCGAGGGAACCAATATCCCCTCGAATAAACCCACAGACACACCATTCTGTCGGCGATCTCTCAAAACAAGTATGATTGTCCTCCTTTTGGTGGGATTGCCTTCAGGAGAACGCCTGTGCGTGAAATAATTTAAAGTGGAGATAGACTGGTGCACAGACAGCCACCACACAGTCCTTGGCAAAGAGAAGGCCAGGGTCCAATGGCATGGAGACCAAGACTATTGGGCTCCCACCTTTGCTGCAGCCTTCTTCCGCCTTTGTGACCGTTGTGGAGCTTCTATGCATTGAGGTCTTTTTCGACGAGGGAGACGCGCAGACTCCAACGTCCCTTATTCGCTGTGGGGAGCAGTATCCGGTGGCAGGGGAAACCCAGGACGACTGGCAACTCCTCATAGCTGCAGGAGTCTGCCGGAGCTCCGCTCTGTCGGACGACCGCCTATGGTGTGCTTACCAGCACTTGCTTTTCTCTCAGGGTGTGCTCTCCTAGCCTTTTGTCTTCCCAGACTAACCCAAAAGGCAGCGGGGCAGGGATTGGGTGATGCCAGGGCGTGTCCACAAAGTGGGCCTGCTCATCAAGCATCTGGGGACCACTGCAGCTCCAAGATCCCCTGCCACGTGGGCCTTGGGCCGCGGGGCCCTAGTTACCGTGTGTGGCCACACCCCATTCACACCACAGCACACAAGACAAACAAACATGTACACCCTAAAAGAAATTATTCGCTGACCATTTCCCAACATATAACTACATTGCCCAGTCCCAGAATAAATTAAAAAGCTTCAAAACATTTTTGATTGATTGAAACTTTTATTAGTAGATTGCACAGTTCAGTACACATTCCGTACAATTGACCACTAAATGGTAACACCCGAGTAAGTTTTTCAACTTGTTTAAGTCGGGGTCCACGTTAATCAATTCATGTCAATTCATATCTGTCAATTCGTCACCATGGCGATGTCGCGACACTGTTATTATTCCTCACATGCTTCTGTACAGCTCACTGTTAACGTATACTCTCTTGACAATAAGACGAGCTTGTTGTCCTTTCTGGCTAAAAGACTTCTTAACTGGAATTAACTTTCATTGTTTATCCTCCACATCGATTGGTTATTGGCTGGTCATGAAGAATGTAGTACCTTTCAGTCTTCTGGAGAGAGCAAGCACTCCGTCTTTGCATTTGGAGTTAGTAAACTTTACAACCATAGGTCTCGGTCTAGAATCCTCCTTGGGTTTGCCAATCCTGTGCGCTCGTTCCATTCGGATCCTCTTGACTTCTTCCTCCGAGATGCCGAGTTGCTCAAGCAGAAAGGCTCTGACGAGGTTCTCCACGATGCTATAAGTTTCTCCTACATCTTCGCTAGTCCCCATGAATTGATTTACGTGGACCCCGACTTTAACAAGTTGAAATACTTATTCGGGTGTTACCATTTAGTTGTCAATTGTACGGAATATGTACTGAACTGTGCAATCTATTAATAAAAGTATCAATCAATCAATCAATCAATGATCAGCAGGTTGTCCAGCATGCTCCTGCAGCAGAGTTCCAACAAGTCCGCCTTTAATTTCTCGTTCTCCGTTGTCGGTCTAGCAATTATTTTGGCCCGAGGGCCACATTTAGAAAAAGAAAAGTGTTTGGGGGCCGGTATATCTATTTTTAGGAACACTAATACAAAACCTCACGCTAATATTTGATTGAATGCTAAAAACGTTATGACAGACCGCCTTAAAAAACTTAATGTAATGTTACATTTTTCTATGAACGATAAAACACGGAATATTGACAAAATATGAATGTCACACCCCCTTTTGATCGACATATTTTACAATCAAGTGAAACGCAACAAAAATGCAACAAACAGTGACATATGAACGCAAAGGGTACAAAATGAACCCACCTACAATCTGATATTGTTACGTTTTGGACGCATAGCGATGCGCGGATGTGTGGTACTTTAGATGCCAAAAGACTGGAGCAAGAAGGAGTGAAGGTAGGAGCATGTTTTAATTATAAAATACAACAAAACACTTGACAAAGAGAAAAGAAAAGGTGTGCCACCGTACGGAAAGCTAAATGCTAATCGTTAGCAGGGGTAGAGTTCAAAGTCCAAGTCATAGCGCGAGTCGAGCGCGCAAAGCTAAGCTAAAACTTAGCAGAGTACATACAAGGAGGAGACAAACGTAACTGTCGCATAGAGCAAACGAACCAACCAGACTGAACTAAGGTAACAGGTGGGCTTAAATACAGAGACATAATTACAAACCGGTGTGTGACAGGAGCCGTGCAGGAGGAGCAAATTAAGTACCCATGGTAACAACATAAACTAGGAAGTGCTCAACTCAGGGGAACGGAAGAGTCCAAACAGGATCAAAACACTAAAAGGGATACTACAAAAAGGACTCAAATGGACTAGACGTGTGATCCGGGAGCCGGATCACAATAGATATATCTGATATATCACTCAGCTTTAGAACTTTGTTGTCAAAATCTCCTACCGCTTCTGTAGAAACGCTTCCCACCTACACTGCTTGGTGGCTCGTCTGAACTGCTGTGACGTAGATTACCATCGTAACAAATTAGATGACCATAGTAACTAATTATATTACCATAGTAGTAACTGGTATATCATCCAAAAGCGCCGATTCCATCCATTGAGATACTTTGTACAGTTGAAGACTTACAGTCATTAGAAAACATCACTGCACATCGTAATGGCAGCTACACTTTACATCTTAAAGATCTCCCAAAAAATATTTGGGAATGTCCGGCTGGCCAGATTAAAAAGCTTAACGGGCCGCATGTGGCCCCCGGGTCCCAATTTGCCCAGGTCTGTTCTAGTAGTTTTGAGTTTCAGGCTTGTTACTAGACTTTTAGCGTTGCCTGTTCCTTTTTTACCTCCACCATTTCAGTGTGATTATACTCGACTGATTTTTTTAGTTCTGAAACGTCAGTTTTTAGTTCATTCAAAATGTCCAGTTTTCCAAGTTTTTCAACCATAGCTTGCAACATTTTTCGATCATTCGGATTAAAGGTTGCATTTTCGTCCGATTCCCTCGAGTACAATTGATCACGGACGCGTTTAGATTCCTTTGATCTGCGTTGTGGCACGGTTGCCGGGGAAGAATGGGCCACTCGAAGTTCGAGGCACCTTATCTTCAGCCAAATCACCCTTGTGCGTAGTATATGTCTCAATAATTGCAGAGAGGGGGATAAATATAGCGAAAACGACTTCAAATCTTGTGTCACTTGCGCGTTTATGCTATTTATAACATTACATACCAGGACTTGTGTAGAGACGGTCTCAGATCACGTTGCTCACGGCGGCCATGTTTCAATGAATCAAAGGTCACCTTTGATAATATCTTCTGCTCTAAATTGACACTGATTGATGGATTTGTTGGACGGGAGAAGCGAAATACTCCTTTCTTTTCAGGCACTTTCATAAAAAGCATAAGATCATAAATATGAGTAGGCTGCTGAACCTTCAACTCAAATGTGTACTTCCAAACCTACTCCAAGCAGAGCCATAAATCAGAACAATTGCGTTGAAGAAACTCAGTGTGAAACAAAGTGATGCTTTCAAATGACTAATCTGACGGTCGTTAACTAGAATGTCATCGTTTGACTGTGATAAGTAGCAGCCGTTAAGAAGCTTTCATTTAACAACTTCAATGTTGGACTCCTCAGTGACACACGCACAAGGTCGGAGAGACGTGTCGAAAGTAAAGGCAATTATTGTACTGCATCATACCGAGAGATGTTCCCAATATTTCTGTCAGCTCGATGAGGTCACCAAAGATTGTAAAGAAGGCGGGCAGATTTATCAACACACTTCCTGTATTAGTGAACCTTTGTGGTCAGATGGAGCAAACACGTCATTCTATAAAGCAGGGGTGTCAAACATACGGCTCGGTCCGCCAACAGGTTCAATCCGGCCCGCGACCCGCAAGATCAGTTTGCCAAGTATAAAAATAAGGTGCATTCTGGGAGACAACAATATTGTACATACAAATACACTTGCACACAATTATTCATTCATATATATATATATATATATATATATATATACATATATACATGTATGTATGTATGTGGTAGCATAGGTACATAGGTACCTATGCTACCACATACATACACAAATACAGTATATACCTACACACTCATGGTGCATCTACACGCATATTCACTCTACCACCCATACATATACATATACTGTATACAAGCATATATGCATACATACAGTCAAGCATATAATCACGTTTCATCAAACATATATTCACTTTGTTCACCTAGGGCAGGGGTCCCCAAACTACGGCCCAGCGTTCGCAGGAAGTCCCAAGTTAATTTATTATTATATTTTTTTTAAATCTGTCTTTTCTAATCCATTTTCTACCGCTTGTTGCTTGTTACTATCAGAGTCTCCTAGCCGCTCAGGCAAATCACATTATCTAAAAATTGCTTTTTACAATCGATGACGTGATATCTTATACCGTATATTACCAAATAGTAGCCCTGGCGTTTATTTCACAAAATCGAATTTGAAGACAGGCGTTTAAAAGAAGAAGGCGGTTATTTGAACAAAGCTTTTATTTTTTTTGCACCAGCCTGCACCAAGCCATTATTTGGTTACAATGGTTACTGTCCAGTTGTTCTCCTCCCGAGGGTTAAGTTGTTTCGACGCAGGAATTGATTAAGCCAGCCACTCGTTGCACCAAACACCACCCCGGGGTCTCTCGTGTCACTCGCGGTGGCATACAACTCCTTGGCCTTAATGCGGATCATTTTGCGGGACACAGTGGTTTAGTCCACGAACGTGATGTATCCACTGACACAAATTAGCATCAAGCTCGTCGCTCACTTTCTTCCTACCTCCACCATATAAGTGAGCCCGTTTTCCATCGATTGCTGACTGAGATAGTAGTTCTCCCTTTTTTTGTTTCCATTCTCGTACACGTTTTGGGTCAACGTTAAACTGCCTGGCCGCTGCCAAACCAGAATTCTGCTCCGCATGCTTCACAACCAGCTAGCTTGAACTTTAAGTCAAACTTTCTGTTCTTCTTCCCCCTTAAAGTATTCCCGTCCATCAGTTGTGGTGTACCGGAATCCTGTTCATTAAACTCACTGCTACTGTTTCTTGCCATGTTGAAACGTTTCCTCGTGGGTTTGTTGTTGTTGTTGAGTGTGTGTTACGCTATATGCGGTGATCCATTGCAGAGCGTTGATTACCCAGAATCCTGACGTAACGTAAGCCATCACGGCACAGATTTAGTTAAGCCTTTGATTGTCATGTAAATCTCTGGACTCCACTTGTCTGCTGTTACCGTAATTACCAGAATTGCTGCACCTTTGCTTTTCATTTTAGCTTATAAATTGGGCTTAAAAAATCAATATGATTTGAATAAAAATTATGCAAATAACTGCCCCTGGGCGGCTATTTGGACATACGCGGTTATTAGTAAGAGCTGGTTAATTCACAAAATGGGGTGGGACCCCGGGCGGCTATTAGGACATGGGCGGTTATTCGCCCAAGGGCGTTTATTTTGTAATATATATATATATATATATATATATATATATATATACATATATATATATATATATATATATATATATATATATATATATATATATATACATACATATATATATATATATACATACATATATATATATATATATATATATATACATACATATATATATATATATATATATACATACATATATATATATATATATATATATATATATATATACATACATATATATATATATACATACATATATATATATACATACATACATACACACACACACATATATATATATATATATATATATATATATATATATATATATGTAAACAGCCCGGCGCCCAGCCAAATTATTTTAACCCAATGCAGCCCCCGGGTCAAAAAGTTTGAGGACCCCTGCCCTAGGGCCTATGCGTCAAAGTCAAGGCCCCCGGGATGATATTTGATTAGTATTGGAACCGGCCCGCAGGCCACAGCCGCCTGCTGCTGTTTTGCACGCACCAATACTTAGTGTTGGCGCTAGGAATCAAAATGGGTTCCCAGGGACCCCATCAAGTCATAAAAATGGGGTCCCACAGCACAATTTTGGGGTCCCACTTTTTTGTAACCGATTTGAAAACAAATGACAAATGTATGCCTTTTCCTGTTATATCTCACGTTATATATAGTGTTTTGGAACAAGGTTGTCATTAACGTTACTAAATTAATTTAAATAAAATAATAGATAAGAAAACTTTTTTTATGCAAATGTGAATATATTCAGTTATAAACATTCAATCACCTTCTTCTTCTAAACTTTACCGCTGCTGGTATTTTTTTCTATATTTTTATTGTAATATTTTCAGAATGTGTTTGTTCTATTTTTGGCATAAGTAAGACTAATAAAACAATCTGAAGGTGTCTTTATTTTTTTGTTTTAATGCCATGATCTTAATAGTCCGGCTCTCGTGTGCAGATATTTTCCTCCATGCGGCCCCTGAGCTCAAATGAGTGTGACACTCCTGCCCTAGGGGAAACTGGGTAACACACGGCACACTGACAAAGTTTAACCTATTATTGCTATTACCATCTACAAGGTTAATACAGTTTGCTTCTCTTTTTTCCCCTCCATATACCTGCTTTCTTTTGTAGTTGAAGTTATCATTACATATATGTGTTGTTGCATTTGAAACAATTGTATTGTTGATAATAGTGGTAATTTTTGGTATTATTCATTATCAATAGTGTTATTCCTATTGTTATTTGTATTGCTTCATTTGTAGTGTAATAATGTTCATTGTCATTTCTATGTTATTAATATTTACTTCACTCTTTGCGATCACTTTTGTGTCTATTGTTGTTATTGTTGTGTTTGTTGTTGTTGTTGTTGTTGTTGTCTCTGTCTTATTCCCCTCTTGTCCCTGCAATTTCCCGACCTGTTTTCCTTTTTTTCTCTTTCTACCCCATCCAACAGGTTTAATTCGGCCCACAGCACGCAAGATCAGTTTGCTAAGTATAAAAATAAGCTGCATTTTTTTAATGAATGAAACTGCTGTTCGAAATGTGTCCACTGGATGTCGCAATAGCAATTCAAGTGTAACCCACGTCACACAATGCAGTGTTTAAAGAGGACGTGTCAGCTGACTTTAACCCCCCTCTGGATTGGAGGCCGGTACGCCAATCAGCACAGGTGCAAACAATCAGCTGCTTCTGTTTTGGCTGGCGGAAGATGGCGGCAGTATCAACGCACAATACCTTCTTTTATTGTAAATTATCCACTCAACAGATAACATAACGAAATGGTAAGATGCAAAGACTTAAGTCAACATGACCATCATCTTTATTAGTCAAAGTTCCATGTCATGGTTGAATGAATGATGCGCATCCTGAACTCCATTGTAAAAATTTACGTCTCTACATTTGTTGTGTTTGTTCTATTTTATTTTATCATTAAATGTATTATGTTAACATTGGTTAAGTTTGTAGTTATGTTACCAAGATTTCAGTTATGGTGTCATTTTGATATTTGTTTTGTTTATATCACAAATGTAATATTTCAATGATGTGTGAATTCAATTGAATGTGTTGTGGCAGTTGCAGATTTTAACAATGCCGTAGTTTGAGGAAACACTCGATTACTTTTCCAAACGTTTTTATTAGAGAACTGCCAACGTGAGAACCCTAAACAGAAAGTGCTTAATGTTTAATGGCTTTGTAAACACACTGAGACCAAGTTTAAATTAATTGTGTTGTTCATGGTTTTTTTCTGAAACTGCACCAAATTTTCCTTCCGAATTTTCAACTTACTTCAAGTTTTTTGCCAACAGGATAATTTGGAATATGTAAATTTTCAGACAGTGCTTGTTCTTCTTGGCCAAAGTAAGACGAAGAAAACAATCTGACGTTGTCTTTGTTTCTAAGTTATTATGCCATGAGTTTACCACTCCGGCCCGTGTGGGAATAGATTTTCCGATATGCGGCCCCTGAGCTGAAATGAGTTTGACCCCCCTGCTATAATCCATTCCTTATGTAATTACTGACTTATGTAGTTACTGACGGAGCTCCTCCCCAACTGACGTCAACAACAATTAATGCGTCCCTTGGGACTGCTATTGAACGGACCTTGGAAACAATCAACACTTAATCACGTCAAGCCACTTGCGTTTGTAAATGCATGTGATGCATAAAAAGTTATAATTAAAGACCGGGGTGTCCAAACTGCCCCCCAGGGATTTTTTATTATTACAAAGATATGTTATGATGTTTAACACATTGTTTGTTAATAACTTCCACAACACAAAGCTAACACAGGTTGAACCCCTAGTAAAGTCCCCGGGCCTGACTGTGTAACCCCATCCACTCTGAAACTCCTATAATACCTTGAGTCATGTGCCACATTGCCTTAAATCCTCCGACATCATTCGTGTCCCCAGGAAGTCACGGATCAGTCTGTAGACGTCTGTAGTCAGGAAGTCCTTTGAATGCCTGGTCCGACTCCACCTCAAAACCATCACCCCTCCTGGACCCGCTGCAGTTTGCTTCCAGAGACAACAGATCTGTAGACAACGCAGTAAACCTGGCCCTCTTGGTTCTCCAGCATTTCGAAACCTAAGAACCTATGCCAGGATACTGTTCGTGGACTTGAGCTTTGCATCTTTACAACTCTTCCACAAGACGAACTCCCCCTGCTGAATGTCCCAGATTACATATGCGGGTGGATCACTGACTTCCTGACACCTGAAGCAGCATTTGTACAAGGCTATGTACTTACCCCTCTGCTCTTCCCCCTGTACACAAACTGCTGCACCTCCAGTCACAAGTCCGTAAAACTGATTAAGTTTGACACAACCCTCATTGGGCTCCTCTCAGACAACGATGAGTCCACCTACAGATTGAAGGTGGACCGAACAACCTGAAACTAGAAAAAAGTGGAGATCATCCCCCGCTACAAGAACTATTTTTTTCCCTCTGCAATCAGGCTCGAAAACACAATCTGATCCATCACTTTCACCTACTGCTCACAGTCCACTTCGCTCGTGTGTACGGTGCATCTGGAAAGTATTTATAGTGTTTCACTTTTTCCACATTTTGCTTTGTTACAGCCTCATTACAAAACGGAATAAATTCATTTTTGTCCTTACACGTTTTTTTTTTCGAAATTGCCCAATTTTTTTTTTTTTTTAAAGAAATTATTTGTGCGTATGTATTCGCAGCCTTTGCTCAATACTTTGTTGATGCACCTTTGGCAGCAATTACAGCCTCAAGTCTTTTCAAGACAATGCCACAAGCTTGGCAAACCTATCTTTGGCACTTTCTCTCATTCCTCATGGCAGTAGCTCTAAAACTCCATCAGGTTGGATGGGAAGCCTTGGTTTTCATCCATGATGTCTCTGTTCATTGCTGCATTCATCTTTCACTCTATCCTAAGTCGTCTCCGGGATCCTGCCACTGAAAACGACCCCCACAGCATGATGCTGCCACCATCATTCTTCACTGTAGGGATGTTATTGGCCAGGATTCCTCCAAACATGAAGCCTGGCATTCAGGCTGAAGAGTTTAATCTATGTCTCATCAGACCAGAGAATTTTGTTATTCATGGTCTGAGAGTCTTTCAGGTGCATTTTGGCAAACTTATTACAAAGAAATTGCTTCCATCTGTCCCCATACAGGCCTGATTGGTGGTTTGTTGCAGAGATGTTTGTCCTTCTGGAAGGTTCTCCTCTCACCACAGAGGAAAGCTGTAGCTCTGACAGAGTGACCATGGGGTTATTGGTCACCTCCCTGACCAGACGAAGATGAATTCAGCAATGTGCAGAGACATCCTGGATGAAAACCAACGCCAGACGGAGCTGGAGAGGAGAACTTTCGATAGTTCAAGACTTGCGGTAATTTAAAAACAGCACTGCACATCTTACAGAGTTTCAAAAAGGTCTAAAAAGATTATTTGGAATTGTCCAGTGGGTCATATTTTGCCAAGGTCTGGGTTAAAAGATACTGCAAGCATCCTGACATATTTCACTTTTTTTTCAAATGTAATTTTGTTTGTTTTTAACTGGAATCAGCACAATGGAACCTCTAAATAGTGATTTGTTCGGCTTAAGAATCAATGTTTGCCAAAGGTGTCCAAAGTGCTGCTTGGAGGCCCCCCCCCCAACTTGTTTTTATGGTAAACATGTAATCAATTCATTATTGATTAGGTGTTACTCTAATTTGCTTTGTCATTAATAAAACAAAGCTAAGATGTATAGATGTTCAGATATCTTAGCATATATTAACCTATTGGATTGATTTTAGCATCTTTAAGATGTACCAAACTGTACCACGCATCCTTTTGTTTTTCTGTATGGTTGGAGGCCCCAAACAATACTCATATTCCAGTTCGTGATCTGTTACACCAGGGGTGTCAAACTCATTTTAGCTCAGGGGCGGCATGGAGGAAAATCTGTGCATACGCTGTTAAGACTTGGACTATGGTGTGGTTTGTTTTCCCGTCATGCAAAGCGTTTGTAATGGACACGGTGTGAAATGTAAGGACATCTTTTAATTATAATTTTTTTAAAAAGGAATAAACAAAAAGCGCTCACAACGGAGGTACACAACTTGGCTATGAAAAAAAAACTTGCACTAAGGCAGAACTATGGTCATAAAATGAAAACTTGCACTATGGCATGAATAACAAAAAACTTACTTGGAACAAGAAAGGAACAGGGATCATCCGCATGGATAACAAGGTTGTGTCGAGGGTGAGTAGAAGGTGATAGAGGGTGATGTCGCCAAGCTGACTGCCTGGCAACTGCAGGCTTAAATGGTGACGTGGTGCATGAGTCCAAATGGATCAGGTGCGTGAGTCATGAGAACAGGTGAACTGATTGGTAGTCATGGAAACAAAAACCAACCAGGGTGCGCAAAAACAGGAACTAATGGAGTCAAAAAAAAAACAGAACCTAACTAAACAGAACATGATCACAAAGACATGACACACGCTGGCCGGACTATTAAAATCATGGCATTAAAACTAAAAACATAAAAAAGACAGCTCCAGGTTGTTTACTTTGTTTTACTTTGTCCAAAAATAGAACAAACAGATTATGAAAACGTACAAATCACAAATAATCCTGTGGACAAAACACTTAAAATTTGTTGAAAATTCTGAGGAAATTGTTGCAGTTTCAAAAACACAACGACGAACACAATGAGCTTCGTCTCAGTGTATCTACAAAGCCAGGATGAAACTTAAGTCACAGTCCTTTCTGGGATTGAACAAAAAACACAACATGTAAACTCTTCGAGGTAATCAAATTTCTCCTTTGTCATGTCTATGTATCAATCCAGTGCTAACTCAGCAAACCGTAAGAAACGGAGGTAAAACTATTCAAAAGGGTTAAGTTTTCTCACTTTTGACAGAGACATTATTGGGGAGTAAAGATGCCAAACATAAAACATAACATAAAAACGGTAAGTTTTAAGTTTCATTTGGGTCAAGGGAGAGGAGCCGCAACCACACTTTACTTTGTACCTCCTGCTAGTTCCTAAAAGAATTGCTATTGTGACACCCAGTGGACACATTCCGAACAGCAGTTTCCCCAACACGTCACAGTGGTCAGGTGACCCTTCTGAAGAAGATTGCAGATGACAGTTGAAACATGTCAGGTAAAGATTCCATCTCAATATACCAAAAATATTGTCTGATTAAAAGAAAATCTGAAAGAGTATAAGAACAGCAGTTTCTTTCATAAAAAAAAAAGCAGCTAATTTGCATACTTGGCCAACTCATCACGCGGGCCGGATAAAAACTGTCTGAGGGCCTGATCCGGCCCACGGGCCGTACGTTTGGCACCCCTGGTTTAGATCCATGAAGGAAAGAAGAAAGTGAATGAATGTTTATAACTGAATACCGTATTTTTTCGGACTATAAGTCGCAGTTTTTTTCATAGTTTGGCCAGGGGTGCGACTTATACTCGGGAGCGACTTATGTGTGAAATTATTAACACATTACTGTAAAATATCAAATAAAAATATTATTTAGCCCATTCAAGTAAGAGACTAGACGTATAAGATTTCATGGGATTTAGAGATGAGGAATGACAGATTGTTTGGTAAACGTATAGCATGTTCTATGTTATAGTTATTTGAATGACTCTTACCATAATATGTTACGTTAAAGGCCTACTGAAATGAGATTTTCTTATTTAAACAGGGATAGCAGGTCCATTCTATGTGTCATACTTGATCATTTCGCGATATTGCCATATTTTTGCTGAAAGGATTTAGTAGAGAACATCCACGATAAAGTTCGCAACTGGAGAAAAGCCCTGCCTCTACCGGATGTCGCAGACGATGACGTCACATATTGATGGCTCCTCATATATTCACATTGATTTTAATGGGAGCCTCCAACAAAAACAGCTATTCCGACCGAGTAAACGACAATTTCCCCATTAATTTGAGCGAGGATGAAAGATTCGTGTTTGAGGATATTGATAGCGACGGACTAGAAAAAAAACAAAACCCAATTGCAATTATATGTTTTTAGAGAAATTTACTAGGATAATTCTGGGAAATCCCTTATCTTTCTATTGTGTTGCTAGTGTTTTAGTGAGTTTAACAGTACCTGATAGTCGGAAGTGTACGTCCACGGCCTGGGTGTTGACGCGCAGTGTCTCGGGGAAGTCGACAGCAGCTGTACGGGAGGCAGAAGCTCAGCTGATATCCGGTAATCGCCGACTTTCTAACCACAATTTTCTCACCGAAACCTGCTGGTTGACATGTAGTTGGGATCCATGTCCACTCTGATCCAGAGGAAAGTTTCACCTCTGTGAATTTTATACAATGAATCATCGTGTGTTTGTGTGGCTAAAGGCTCAAGCTTCCCAACTCCAGGTTTCTACTTTGACTTCTCCAATATTAATTGAACAAATTGCAAAAGATTCTGCAACACAGATCTCCAAAATACTTTGTAATTATGCTGTTAAAGCAGACGACTTTTAGCTGTGTGTGTGTGCAGCGCTCATAATCATAACAGCCCGTGACGTCACGCGTACACATCATCATTACGCAACGTTTTCAAGAAAAAAGTCCCGGAAAATTCAAAATTGCAATTTAGTATACTAAAAAGGCCGTATTGGCATGTGTTGCAATGTTAATATTTCATCATTGATATATAAACAATCAGACTGCATGGTGGGTAGTAGTGGGTTTCAGTAGGCTTTTAACATACCAGGCACCTTCTCAGTTGGTTATTTATGCGTTATATAACGTACACTTATTCAGCCTGTTGTTCACTATTCTTTATTTCTTTTAAATTGCCTTTCAAATGTCTATTCTTGTTGTTGGGTTTTATCAAATAAATTTCCCCCAAAAATTCGACTTATATATGTTTTTTTCCTTCTTTATTATGCATTTTCTGCAGGTGCGACTTATACTCCGGAGCGACTTATACTCCGAAAAATCCGGTACGTTTACATTTTTATTTTTTTATTTTTAATGCATTAAGTAACATTTATTATGACAACCTTTTTCCAAAACACATAAATACACTGTGAGATACAACAGGATAATGCATACATTTATCATTTGTTTTCAAAACGGTTACAAAAAAGGGGTACCCCAAAAATTTACGGTGGGACCCCATTTTTATGACTGGATGGGGTCCCTGGCACCCCATTTTGAAAATTCCTAGCACCTTTACTGATGGAGCATTGGTGCGTGCAAAACAGCAACAGGCGGGCCGGTTCTAATACGATTCAAATATCTTCCCGGGGGCCACAGATAATTCATTCGTGGGCCGGATTTGGCTTGCGAGCCTTGATTTTGACACCCCTGTCTTACACAAATAAACAAGCCTGTTGTTAATCAATCCATCCATTTTTTCTACCGCTTGTCCCGTTCGTGGTCGCGGAGGGTGCTGGAGCCTATCTCAGCTGCATTCGGGCGGAAGGCGGGGTACACCCTGGACAAGTCGCCACCTCATCGCAGGGCCAACACAGACACACAGACAACATTCACACTAACATTCACACACTAGGGCCAATTTAGTGTTGCCAATCAACCTATCCCCAGGTGCATGTCTTTGGAAGTGGGAGGAAGCCGGAGTACCCGGAAGGAACCCACGCAGTCACGGGGAGAACATGCAAACTCCACACAGAAAGATCCCGAGCCCAGAATTGAACCCAGGACAACTCAGGACTTTTGGGGCGGTATTGCGTAGTGGGTAGAGCGGCCGTGCCAGAAACCTGAGGGTTGCAGGTTCGCTTCCCACCTATTAACATCCAAATTGCTGCCGTTGTGTCCTTGGGCAGGACACTTCACCCTTGCCCCCGGTGCCGCTCACACTGGTGAATGAATAATGAATGAATGATTGGTGGAGGTCGGAGGGGCCGTAGGCGCAAACTGGCAGCCACGCTTCCGTCAGTCTACCCCAGGGCAGCTGTGGCTACTGATGTAGCTTACCACCACCAGGTGTGAATGAAAGATGGGTTCCCACTTCTCTGTGAGCGCTTTGAGTATCTAACAATAGAAAAGCGCGATATAAATTTAATCCATTATTATCACTATTATCCATCCATCCATCCATCATCTTACGCTTATCCGAGGTCGGGTCGCGGGGGCAACAGCCTAAGCAGGGAAACCCAGACTTCCCTCTCCCCAGCCACTTCGTCTAGCTCTTCCCGGGGGATCCCGAGGCGTTCCCAGGCCAGCCGGGAGACATAGTCTTCCCAACGTGTCCTGGGTCTTCCCTGTGGCCTCCTACCGGTTGGACGTGCCCTAAACACCTCCCTAGGGAGGCGTTCGGGTGGCATCCTGACCAGATGCCCGAACCACCTCATCTGGCTCCTCTCGATGTGAAGGAGCAACGGCTTTACTTTGAGTTCCTCCCGGATGGCAGAGCTTCTCACTCTATCTCTAAGGGAGAGCCCCACCACACGGCGGAGGAAACTCATTTCGGCCGCTTGTACCCGTGATCTTATCCTTTCGGTCATGACCCAAAGCTCATGACCATAGGTGAGGATGGGAACGTAGATCGACCGGTAAATTGAGAGCTTTGCCTTCCGGCTCAGCTCCTTCTTCACCACAACGGACCGGTACAACGTCCGCATTACTGAAGACGCCGCACCGATCCGCCTGTCGATCTCACGATCCACTCTTCCCTCACTCGTGAACAAGACTCCTAGGTACTTGAACTCCTCCACTTGGGGCAGGGTCTCGTGAGGCACATGCACTAACCCAGGTTTCACCGTGCTGCCCGCCTGTTGTTAATATTCTAAACTAATCTGTACCTGCACAGAAGCTACACTGTAAAAAAAAATCCTATTTTTATGGTTAATTTACTCAAAATTTCTACTGTAATTTTTCAATTTTTTTAAAATAGTTTATAAAACTGTAGAATTGAAGACATTATCTGTAAATAAAAAAAACGCTTGTTATTTTAAGTAATATGCCAGTAATGACGAACTATGTATATTTAAATTTTTTTTTACAGAAAAATACCAAATTAATAATACATATAATTTTCTGTTTTCTCAAATTACTTTCAAATTCATGTAAAATTACAGTCAGTAACTTTCATTTATTTTATGTAGCTTGTTATAAACAATTCTATGTCCATACTAACAATCTAACAGTTTTATATGTAATTTTAAGGAAAATCTTTTTTTTTTTTTAATATTTATGTGTATTTTTATATTCAAGTTGAAAAATATTTGTAGCCTGTTATATAAAGGTTTATGCTCATACTAACAATTTAACATTTTTCTCTGTAATATGACACACGCTGGTGACTGCAAGACATACTTGATCAACAGCCAACAGACATACAAGTCACACTGACGGTGGCCGTACAAACAAATTTAACACTGTTACAAATATGCGCCACATTGTGATCCCACATCAAACAAGAATGACAAACACATTTCGGGAGAACATCTTCACTGTAACACAAAATAAACACAAAAGAACAAATACCCAAATGCTCCTCTTCCGGGCTACACCCCCGCAACCACCAAACCCCGCCCACATCGACCGACACACGAAGGGGCGCAGTGATGTGGGGTGGTGGCGGGGGTGTAGCCCGGAAGAGTAGCGCTGCATGGCCCAGCGTCACAGGAAGTCTCTCGTTAAAATCGAGAGGATTGGCAAGTATGTTGTCAAAGAAGGTGAATCCACTTTTCATCCGGTGGCCGCCAGGTAAATTGACTTTGAAACCCCTGATCTTAACAATTCAGAAAAAATCTGTAAAATAATGGTATTTTTCTGTGGAACTGCCAGCGTTGTCACTTCATTAAAGTTGGTTGATTGTAATAATTTGGAAAAACTCTGTAGAATAAAGTTATTTTTCTGCAAAAATATTTGCATCGTCACTTTATTAAAGGTGGTTGATCTTAATAATTTAGTAAAAATATGTATAAGTACGATATTTTTCCACAAAACGTTTCATGAAAATTCCTGTAAATATAAGGTTTTTGATCATTATTTGGTTTACAGTGTTTTACTTTAATTTTATGGTTTTCGTTTGGCAGCCGTAGCTGCCAGTAGATGACCGTTTTTTTTACAGAATGTTTTTTTTACAGTGCACCTGCACCAATTCAGGTTGTGTGCAAATACCAACATGTGACATGGTTCTGTTCCTCTTCAGATGCCTGCTGACACTTAAAAGAGCTTCTTATATATTATAAGGGGCGGTATGGCGTAGTGCGTAGAGCGGCCGTGCCAGAAACCTGAGGGTTGCAGGTTCGCTTCCCACCTATGGACATCAAAGTCGCTGCCGTTGTGTCCTTGGGCAGGACACTTCACCCTTTGCCCCCGGTGCCGCTCACACCGGTGAATGAATGATGAATGAATGATTGGTGGTGGTCGGAGGGGCCATAGGCGCAAACTGGCAGCCATGCTTCCGTCAGTCTACCCCAGGGCAGCTGTGGCTACAGATGTAGCTTACCACCACCAGGTGTGAATGAATGATGGGTTCCCACTTCTCTGTGAACGCTTTGAGTATGTAACAATAGAAAAGCGCGATATAAATCTAATCCATTATTATTATTATTATATGATAAGATGTGTGCATTCCAACCGGATCAAGACTGGAGCGTGTGATCCGCTGTCATGTGAAGATGAAACTGGAGGACTGGGTTCCTATTTATATGCAAATACCGGCGGTGTGATTGCGTGGCGGTAACTGGATGAGGGGAAAATGGCTCCTGCTTTAATGTACGTCGCCCAGGTTTAGGCAAGACAGGGAGCGAGATGGATGGCCTGTTTATGGACCCTGGCGGCACTGAACGGGCACCCTGGAGAGCTCCTGGATCCATTTATCTGAACAATCTCATGTTGCAGGAGAGGAGGAGGGAGGCGGGGTTTGGCGAGGCTCCTGCTATTACAGTCCAGCTTATCAAACACACTTCAACAGCTAACCTGGAACTGTGTTTTGTCCTTAATCCTTGTATATGACATGGCAGCAACGTAACTGACTTTGCGGGAAGTGGCATCTAAGGGGTGTGGCCACAGCTCTCTGCAGACTTGCAGTTTTGTTTTTTTTACTCACTCCCACAAATTTTGTCCCAGGGGAGATTGAGGGCAGCAAGAAAACGGACCACTGCTGCAAATTGGAGTGTAATAGCAACAGACTAAGCGAATGCTTGCCACTGTAAAGACTGAACACATATGATTTTCTCTTTTTAATGCATTCTAAAGCGTAAATAAACATTAGAAAAAGTCAGCTAACAATAGCGTGTCGGGCAGTCGCCTCTATTTTGCCTGTAAAGCATTCTTGAAGACAACCAACAACCACTATCAATGTAAGTATACACTGTATGTAGTGTAGTAAGTAGGGTTGTACAGTACACCGGTATTAGTATAGTAACGCAATACTAATGAATCATTTTCGGTCTGATACCGTCTCTGTAATGAACCGGTTCCGCACCCCCCTGTGCCCGCGTCGAATTCGCGTCGTGACATTGCTGGTTTTACGAGCAGACGAGCGTGTTCGGCAGCGCACGATCACAGAGTACTTACAAACAGACACAGTGTGTAGACAGAAAAGAGAGAACGGATGCATTTTGGCTTACAAACTAAAGATAAAGGTGGAGTTATAACACTGAAATGACCTCCGGACGAGGTGCTTTAAGACATAGCTAGCTAGCTAGCGGCTAACGTCCATCCGCCGTCGGCAGTGTTTTAGTAACTTCTAAATCACTAATCCTCGCCTCCATGGCAACAAATAAAGTATGTTTCTTACAAGTATCATCCCTGCAGGACGAGGAATAGCTAAACATGCTTCACTACACGCCGTAGCTCACCGGCGTCAAAATGTAAACAAACGCCATATGTGGATCTACACCTAACATCCACTGTAATGATACCAAGTACAGGCACGTATCTAGTCCATACTACTATAATTCCATCAATATTTTTTGGCATCACAAAATCTTCTTTTTTTAAATTTTTTTTTATCCATATTATGTTTATAAACGGGCTTCACAGTGGCAGAGGGGTTAGTGCGTCTGCCTCACAATACGAAGTTCCTGCAGTCCTGGGTTCAAATCCAGGCTCGGGATCTTCCTGTGTGGAGTTTGCATGTTCTCCCCGTGAATGCGTGGGTTCCCTCCGGGTACTCCGGCTTCCTCCCACTTCCAAAGACATGCACCTGGGGATAGGTTGATTGGCAACACTAAATTGGCCCTAGTGTGTGAATGTGAGTGTGAATGTTGTCTGTCTATCTGTGTTGGCCCTGCGATGAAGTGGCGACTTGTCCAGGGTGTACCCCGCCTTCCGCCCGATTGTAGCTGAGATAGGCGCCAGCGCCCCCCGCGACCCCAAAAGGGAATAAGCGGTAGAAAATGGATGGATGGATGGATGTTTATAAACTCAGGACTTTGAATATGACCACTGTATGGTCCTGTAACGACTTGGTATCAGATTGATACCCAAATGTGTTGTATCTTCCAAAACTAATGTAAAGTATCAAACAACAAAAGAATAAGTGATTTTTACATTTTAACAGAAGTGTAGGTAGAACATGTTAAAAGAGAAAGCAAGCAGATATTAACAGTAAATAAACAAGGAGACTAATAATGTTTTTTTACAGTTTGTCCCTCGTATAATGTTGAAAAAATAATAGACAATAAATGTACATAATGTTACTGCATACGTCAGATGAATAATTAGGAGCCTTTGATAGCTTATTTACGACTAAAAGACAAGTTGTCTACAAAGTTGACAATTTTATTTAAGGACAAACTTGCAATAAGAAAAATATGTTTAATGTACCCTAATATTTTTTTTGTTGAAATAAAGTCAATAATGCCATTTTTTGTGGTCCTCTTTGTTTAGAAAAGTACCGAAAAGTATCAAAATAATTTTAGTACCGGTACTGGTACCATAATATTGGTATTGTTACAAAACTAATAGTGACACTGTAATATTTACATATTTTGGACAGCAATCATTTCATCCATGGCCACCGGACCATGGATGCCATGCCATATGTCGTTGTGGTTTGTGCAGCCCTTTGAGACACTTGTGATTTAGGGCTATATAAATAAACATTGATTGATTGATATGCCATCAACATGCCAGAGACCATCTCTTTGTAAAGAAACACACCCAGGGCTCCCATGACTTCAGCATTATGGTGAGTTGATTTTTCATGCTCATTTTTTTGCTGTTTTTTTTCTGCCACACATGGAAAGCCGGTCTGTGAAAATAATGCATACATTAAACCGGTCCCTGGTGGGAAAAAGGTTGGGGACCCCTGATTTAGAGGGCTTTGTAGGTGGAATAGAGAAGCTCACATTGACTCCATTGTTAGATTATGTTTGCCAATGTG
The DNA here is from genome assembly GCF_033978795.1 of Nerophis ophidion. Taxonomy (NCBI): domain Eukaryota; kingdom Metazoa; phylum Chordata; class Actinopteri; order Syngnathiformes; family Syngnathidae; genus Nerophis; species Nerophis ophidion. Next base: position 20,399,099 of record NC_084628.1, read on the forward strand.
TATTTAGGATTTAGAATGTATTAAAAAAAACATATTTGTTCTTGTCCTACAGAGGGATTGTGAATGATGCGCAAAAATTCTACAAAAAAATCTGCCTCATTTTATCTAAGAAGAGATCGAGTCCGGCAAAGAAACTGAGCTGGGATTGTTGGGTACAACAACAAGCAATGCTACCATTAGCATGTGTGTTTATCTTGTTGGAAATGCAATAATGGAAAATGGAAAAGCCTTGCAGGGCTGCGATGAGACAAGTAGGTTTACAGATAAGGCGTTCTGACTTTACTGTCCTGTAGGTGGCGGTATTGCGTATAAAAATAAAAAAGGGAACTGCCATTGGCTCTAATCAGAAGTGTTTGTGAGTATCTAATGTTGTGCTGTAGCACCCATCCAATGGAAGACATTATTGATTGGGGCATGTTTTACCGGCAAAGTAATTGCTTGAATGCGAAAGAGCAATTGGAGGTTGGGATTTTGTATCTAAATGAAAATAAGACGTGTGAGGCAGTTCTCCAGCGGCCGTCATTAAACCTTCATGGCTGCTGCGGTGCTGACGCGGCGTCTCTGTGGACGTGCAGGTATGTTATCATTCGACACTCGGCCCACACGACCCCCACAGGACTTATTCCCCACACCACCGCGATTTAACCCAGTTGTGTTTGTGCAGCGTTTTTAAAAATAGTGGGGATGTCAGTTGAACATGCGTCCATAGCGATGTGAGGGATAAGAAAGTGCGAGTGGAGAATAAAACCGTAGTGAAGCGCTGGATTAGATCAGTGTTTTTCAACCTTTTTGGAGCCAAGGCACATTTTTTGCGTTGAAAAAGATCCAGAGGCACACCACCAGCAAAATTCATAAAAAAACGAAACACAGTTGACGGTAAACAGTTGTTGTCGCAATTGTTGGATAAAACTTTAAACCATAACCAAGCATGCATCAATATAGCTCTTGTCTCAAAGTAGGTGTACTGTCACATTACGTTGTGACTTATTTGGATTTTTTTTTTTGCTGTTCTCCTGTGTGTAGTGTTTTAGTTCTTGTCTTGCGCTCCTATTTTGGTGGCTTTTTCTCTTTTGCTGGTATTTTCCTGTGGCAATTTCATGTCTTCCTTTGATTGATATTTTGCACACCTGCTATGTTTTAGCAATCAAGAATATTTACTGTGGACGCCGTCTTTGCTCCACAGTAAGTCTTTGCTGTCGACCAGCATTCTTTGTTTGTTTACTTTGTAGCCAGTTCAGTTTTAGTTTTGTTCTGCATAGCCTTCCCTAAGCCTCAATACCTTTTCTTAGGGGCACTCACCTTTTGTTTATTTCTGGTTTAAGCATTAGACACCTTTTTACCTGAACACTGCCTCCCGCTTGTCATGATCTGTGGTCGGGATTATGTTTTTGTTATATCTTGTTAGTTTTAGGACTCTTTTAGTTCCTGTTTCACTCCCTTGTTTTGTTTGTTTACCATGCCGACTTATGATTTTCAACTGCCTTTAGTGTTAGGCTCGCGCACCTGTTTCTAATCAAAGACCCTTATTTAAACCTGTCTTTGCCAGTCAGTCGGCCTGGCGTCATTGCTTGTTGTTATGCGTTACCACAGTTCATGTTGGTCGTTCCATGTCCGATTCCAAGTTTTGCTAGTTATTTGTTTGTTAATGAATAATTAAATATGTTCCTACCTGCCACCTTAGTCCAGAATAGTCCGTCTGCATTCCTGGGAGAACGACCCCGCATAAAGATGCGACCCAAACAAGACACCGCTTTTTCCAACATCTACAAAGCAATCAGCTACCTGCTGCCACAGACTGATAAGGCAGAGTATTACATGATTACTCTGCCGAGCTCTAGACAGCACCAACACTCAACAACAACACATTATTTGCAGAATATAAATACTGGTGTGCAAAAAAATATATTTAAAGCAAATAGGTGAAACTAGATAATCTCCCATGGCACACCAGACTGTATCTCACGGCACACTAGTGTGCCGCGACACAGTGGTTGAAAAACACTGGATTAGATTGACAGGAGGGAAAAACACTGGATTAGATTGACAGGAGGGAAAAAACGAACAAGGACAAAGGCCGTCCCGTCCCGTGGTTTGACAAATGACGAGGAGGGAGGCGGCGACGGAGCAGACGAACAAAAGTGCTCTGACAGTAGAGTGGCGAGGAGGAATGTCAGATGATTAAATAAACGCTGAATAATTAGGAGAGAATGTGCATGAGGCCGATTGAAGTTGAATACGATTAGCAGCAAATGAGAGTGGGAACAAACGAGGCGGAGGAGTGTTTGGACGCAGTGATCTGAAGAGGAAGACATCACTTGTGTGTTTACGTAACGAGCACTAAAGCCATTGTATTGAGCCAGAGTCCTAGCAAAAAGTCCACCTTTGGAAAAAAAAAACAAGGATATCCCTCAGACCTCCACAAAAGACAATTAATCGGATTTTGATTTGGGCTTCTCCCGATCGTAAAAATATTCTAAATATAAAAAAACTATTGAAATTTCCTGAGCTTGGAACAGTGACACAGAGCACACGAGTACAAAAAAAAGAGCAGATCTAGTAGAAATTTGGTATGTCGACTATGATTGCTACTTTTGATTTGACACAGAGCTAGTATACGATCTGACACTTTGTTTCTGTTTGTTTCCTTGTTTTGTATTTACTTTCCATCATTGCTTTTATCTTGTATCCATTTCCTGTGGTTCGTTCCTCACCTGCTTTTGATTGGCAGCCGGTCCACGCCAGCTGCCAATCAGCATTTCTCTATTTATGCCTATCTCGAGCACTCCTCGGTGCTCAAAGATTGCTTTATGTTTGTAGAACTGCTTTCTCCTCTGTTTTGAGTAAATGAAACTCTTCTTAACCGGCTCTCTGTTGTCTTGGTTCCTGCATTTTGGGGTCACTAATCCGGCAGCCATGCAAATTCCTCAACCTGATCAATAATACACTACATATAAAAAAAAAGTAAAGCCATTTGATTTCCATGTTAGCGTAACCACGGACGGAATCACAGAATTGGCCAATGAAACGGAATCCGCTATTAAACGAGGCATATTAGGGAAATTGACATAAATGTAAGTGAAATGTTGTCATTGTGAGGAGAAGGAACATTTGTTTGAAAACATATAGCACTCATTCATCCCCCAGAAAACTCAAACGCCCCGTCCTGAATTAAACAATGTGTCACGTTGTGGTTGCATGGTGATGCGTGGATCGTTCTCCCGAGATGCAGCTGGAACTCCAGAGGCAAAGGTGCAGGTAAGAGAGTGATTTATTCTCATAAATAAGGCAGGAACAAACAAACAAAGCAAGTGTGCCTAAAGCACGGGGAGCTAACGGGATAGCTAACAAGAAAAGCATAAGGCAAAGCTTAGCTCAGGGATAAAAAGGGTCTAAGCTGGGGGTTGGCAACCCGCGGCTCTGGAGCCGCATGCGGCTCTTTAGCGCCGCCATAGTGGTTCTCTGGAGCTTTTTCAAAAATATATGAAAAATGGAAAAAGATGAGGGGGAAAAAATATTTTTTGTTTTAATATGGTTTATGTAGGAGGAAAACATGACACAAACCTCCCTAATTGTTATAAAGTACACTGTTTATTTTAAACATGCTTCATTGATTCGAGTATTTGGCGAGCGCGTTTTGTCCTAATAATGTTGGCGGTCCTTGAACTCACCGTAGTTTGTTTACATGTATAACTCTCTCCAACTTTGTAAGACGTGTGTAATGCCACTTCTTTTCCCGTCTCATTTTGTCCACCAAACTTTTAACGTTGTGCATGAATGCACAAAGTTGAGTTTTGTTGATGTTATTGACTGGTGTGGAGTGCTAATCGGACATATTTGGTCACTGCATGACTGCAAGCTAATCAATGCTAACATGCTATTTAGGCTAGCTGTATATACATATTGCATCATTATACCTCATTTGTAAGTATATTTGAGCTCATTTAGTTTCTGTTAAGTCCTCATAATTCAATTAATATCTCATGACACACTATCTGTATGTAAAATGGCTTTTAATTTCTTGCAACTCCAGACGGATTTGTGTTTGTATTTTTGGTCCAAAATGGCTCTTTCAACATTTTGGGTTGTCGACCCCTGGTGTAAGCAAATAAAACAGCCAAAAGGCAAAAGGCCGGACTGAAAAGCGCTCTGATTAGTGCTCGGGAACAGGTGAGCGTCCTGAACAATAATCAGAGGCAGGTGAAAATAATCAGCGCCCATGACAACCGAGAAACACATAACAGGGGCGCTGAAACGGAACTTAAACAAGTGAATAAAAACCTAAATAAACTAGGATCCGGGCAACGGATCATGACACAATGTTGAGACAGCCACTTTTAACAGCGACTAAACAAATAAGCTCAAGAGAACAATACGCCCACAACACATCTCATCTGATTGTGTTGTTGTGAACGACATCATGTGAAGTGAATTATATTTATATAGCGCTTTTTCTCTAGTGACTCAAAGCGCTTTACATAGTGAAACCCAATATCTAAGTTACATTCAAACCAGTGTGGGTGGCACCGGGAGCAGGTGGGTAAAGTGTCTTGCCCAAGGACACAACGGCAGTGACTAGGATGGCAGAAGCGGGAATCGAACCTGCAATCCTCAAGTTGCTGGCACGGCCGCTCTACCAACCGAGCTAAACCGCTCGGTTGGATGTAAGATCAATGTACAAACAGGACAGCAGCCGCAACATGATAGGCCCCCTCTTCTTTTTTTTTTTTAAACAACCTCATGTCGTCTCTACACATCATCTCAGAAAAGCAGCACAGTTTCCCCCACCCCTTCACAATAACAGCGCTCTGCTCTGCGCAACATCCTGTCTGAAAAGTACCTTACACAAGCATGATGTACCCAAAGCACAATTACAAACCCCGTTTCCATATGAGTTGGAAAATTGTGTTAGATGTAAATATAAACAGAATACATCCATCCATCCATTTTCTACCGCTTATTTCCTTTCGGGGTCGCGGGGGGCGCTGGCGCCTATCTCAGCTACAATCGGGCGGATTTGCAAATCCTTTTCAACCCATATTTAATTGAATGCACTACAAAGACAAAATTTTTGATGTTCAAACTCATAAACTTTTTTTTTATTTTTTTTAACAAATAATAAACTTAGAATTTCATGGCTGCAACACGTGCCAAAGTAGTTGGGAAAGGGCATGTTCACCAGTGTGGTACATCAACCTTTTTTTTTAACAACACTCAATAAACGTTTGGGAACTTAGGAAACTAATTGTTGAAGCTTTTAAATTGGAATTCTTTCCCATTCTTGTGTTATGTAGCGCTTCAGTCGTTCAACAGTCCGGGGTCTCCGCTGTCGTATTTTACGCTTCATAATGCGCCACACATTTTCCATGGGAGACAGGTCTGGACTGCAGGCGGGCCAGGAAAATACCCGCACTCTTTTTTTACAAAGCCACGCTGTTGTAACACGTGCTGAATGTGGTTTGGCATTGTCTTGCTGAAATAAGTAGGGGCGTCCATGAAAAAGACGCCGCTTAGATGGCAGCATATGTTGTTCCAAAACCTGTATGTACCTTTCAGCATTAATGGTGCCTTCACAGATGTGTAAGTTGCCCATGCCTTGGGCACCAGTGCACCCCCATACCATCACAGATGCAGGCTTTTGAACTTTGCGTAAATAACATTCTAGATGGTTCGCTTCCCCTTTGGTCCGGATGACACGATGTTGAATATTTCCAAAAACAATTTGAAATGTGGACTGGTCAGACCACAGAACACTTTTCCCATTTGCATCAGTCCATCTTAGATGATCTCGGGCCCAGTGAAGCCGGCGGCGTTTCTAGATGTTGTTGATGAATGGCTTTTGCTTCGCATAGTAGAGCTTTAACTTGCACTTACGGATGTAGCGACAAGGGTTAGTGCGTCTGCCTCACAATACGAAGGTCCAGCAGTCCTGGGTTCAAATCCAGGCTCGGGATCTTTCTGTGTGGAGTTTGCATGTTCTCCCCGTGAATGCGTGGGTTCCCTCCGGGTACTCCGGCTTCCTCCCACTTCCAAAGACATGCACCTGGGGATAGGTTGATTGGCAACACTAAATTGGCCCTAGTGTGTGAATGTGAGTGTGAATGTTGTCTGTCTATCTGTGTTGGCCCTGCGATGAGGTGGCGACTTGTCCAGGGTGTACCCTGCCTTCCGCCCGATTGTAGCTGAGATAGGCGCCAGCGCCCCCCGCGACCCCGAAAGGGAATAAGCGGTAGAAAATGGATGGATGGATGGGTTTTCTGAAGTGTTCCTGAGCCCATGTGGTGATATCTTTTAGAGATTGAAGTCGGTTTTTGATACAGTGCCATCTAAGGGATCGAAGGTCATGGTCATTCAATCGTGGTTTCTGGCCATGCCGCTTATGTGGAGTGATTTCTCCAGATTATCTGAACCTTTTGATGATATTATGGAGCTTAGATGTTGAAATCCCAAAATTTCTTGCGATTGGACTTTGAGAAACGTTGTTCTTAGACTGTTTGACTATTTGCTCACGCAGTTGTGGACAAAGGGGTGTACCTCGCCCCATCCTTTCTTGTGAAAGACTGAGCATTTTTGGGGAAGCTGTTTTTATAGCCAACCATGGCACCCACCTGTTCCCAATTAGCCTGTACACCTGTGGGATGTTCCAAATAAGTGTTTGATGAGCATTCCTCAACTTTATCAGTATTTATTGCCACCTTTCCCAACTTCTTTGTCACGTGTTGCAGGCATCAAATTCTAAAGTTAATGATTATTTGCAAAAAAAAAAAGTTTATCAGTTTGAACATCAAATATGGGTTGAAAATGATTTGCAAATCATTGTATTCTGTTTATATTTACATCCAACATAATTTCCCAACTCATATGGAAACAGGGTTTCTATTATGTTTTGACTCAAAATACGGGTCAAAGTCATTTCAAGATGTATTGCACCACTAGTGGAAGAGTGGCCGTGCGCAACCCGAGGGGCCCTGGTTCAAATCCCACCTAGTACCAACCTCGTCACGTCCGTTGTGTCCTGAGCAAGACACTTCACCCTTGCTCCTGATGGGTGCTGGTTGGCACCTTGCATGGCAGCTCCCTCCATCAGTGTGTGAATGTGTGTGTGAATGGGTAAATGTGGAAGTAGTGTCAAAGCGCTTTGAGTACCTTGAAGGTAGAAAAGCGCTATACAAGTACAACCCATTTATCATTTATTATTTATTTAAATGTGAGGATTTTTGCATTTAATTAACAAACATTTTATAAAATTGTATTTAAGACACAAAACACAAATTCCATGGCATATTTTTTATTTATTTATTTAACCTTTATTTAACCAGGAAAAAATCCCATTGAGATTAAGAACCTCTTCATCAAGGGAGTCCTGGCCAAGAGGTAGCAAAGTTACACATAAAATGACAGCTGGAAATCCATCCATCCATCCATTTTCTACCGCTTATTCCCTTTTGGGGTCGCGGGGGGCGCTGGCGCCTATCTCCCATGTACAAAATATACAACATGAAGTAGCAAGAAACACGTCAATAATGAATAAAGCAAAATATGTCCTAGACCAAAAATCACTTCATATTCTCTACTGTTCGCTAGTGTTACCATATCTGAGTTAATGTGCAAAAATATGGGGAAATAACTACAAAAGTACACTTCATTCATTAACGGTGTTACAAAAAAGATCAGTTACAATAATACATAATGTTGGATATAGAGAACATACAAACCTTTTATTTATTGAATCAAAAATACTGAAATTCCACGACATAGTGAATTTGCAAACAGCTAAAATTATACACAACACAAACTATAACCTGCTACATAAGAATATACAACAATTTTTCTCAACGAAAGAGGAGAAATATAACCTTAGAGAAAAATGTAATTTAAAACAATTGTACAAAGGTACAACACTTAATGCCTTCTGTATATCAGTATGTGGAATTAAATTATGAAATGGATTAGGCAAAGAAATCGAACAATGTACTAATATCCACTTCAAAAAACTATTCAAACTTAAAGTGTTTACAAAGTACAAAGAAGAAGAATAATGCTAAACATTCTGAATTTATCTCATCCATCCATTCATTTTCAAGATAATCTTACTTACTTCACCAATTATTATCTATTTCTTTTGAATGTTATTAATTGTGGAGTACATTGTGAATACATTGAGAACAGGAAGTGAACAAAAGTTTTGGCAACTGCTATGTAAAGGAAAAGGGGTAGGATTAAATTAGCTCTGCTTCTTTCTACTCCTTTTCGAACATGTTGAATAGAGAAACTGGAAATTGTGATGTATCACGTTGTATGCTTGCATGTTCGAAATAAACGCAAACTCAACTCAACTCAACATTCACATTAAACATCAAAATGACAGGACGGTAAAACAGTTACAGATAACTGAGGCTCCTTAAAATGTTCTCAGTTTAGATTTAAAAGCATTTAAGGATAACAATTCAGTCAGCTTCCAGTCACTTTCTAGCATGTTCCAAACACAAGGAGCTGCATAGACAAAAGGTTTTCCACTAGCTCTATGCGAGCAAAACAGTGCATAAAAGTCCCAACTTCTCTGTGAAATCAATGCACGAGGTGCTTTTTTACACAAGAAAAAATTCAATTGAAGTTTTAGTTTCTTCACCAGTTGATCAATAAAATGTTTAAAAGTGAAACAGCCTCCCTAGAGCTTGAGGACCTCATGCCTTTCTTAGATTTAGAGAGCATTAAATATAATCTGAGGGGTACACCAAAACAATTTGACTTGACCTGGGGCTGCATAATTAGTTACATAGCTAAATTAAAGACGGTATAGGATAAATGTGACACTAACTGTTGACAATGAACCTTTCTACTTACATCAACTCTTGTGGTGAAGAGGAAGGCAGTACATTGCTACCCACTGTGACTGGAATGTAGGACGGTGGGTGGGAGGGCGCGTTGTTATTTTACTTGTATTGTTTTTTGTAATTAGTTTTTTATTTGGGGGGGGGGGGGGGGTTAATCAAAAAACTGTCTGTTTTCTCAGTACCTGTATTATGATTTCCCTATCAAATGAATAAATAAATATAAAAAAACAAAAAAAGTGAGTCATCAATTATAACACCAAGGTATTCTTGTTGTTACAGCCCCACTAGACCACAATTAATCAGAATCAACAAACGCCAAACTGAACAAAACATGCTCTCATCTCTGATTTCTGAATCCGTGTGGATGTCACACAAAAAACAAACAAGCAGTTTGTGGTGGCAGATGAGCCCAGCGAGACTCGGGCCTGCCTGTGCTATGCAGCATGCAGTGGACAGGTGTCAATAAATCCTAGAGAGGCAATCCTATCGGCAATGGAGGATCTGTGCTCTAACCTGGTGGGTCGATGGAGAGGCGGTAGACAACTGTTCGATTTTCCAAATGCAGCTGCTGCCCCTCGCCAGGAGGAAAGCCTGTTTGGAGGTTAAGAGCATCCATATTTCCATTGATGCTAATGATTGGAATTTGTGTCTGCGACCAAGCAGGAACGGGCAACATTCTGGGCGTGATCTACAAACCCCGTTTCCATACGAGTTTGGAAATTGTCCATCCATCCATCTTCTTCCGCTCATCCGAGGTCGGGTCGCAGGGCAGCAGCGGAAGCAGGGAAGCCCAGACTTCCCTCTCCCCAGCCACTTCGTCCAGCTCTTCCCGGGGGATCCCGAGGCGTTCCCAGGCCAGCCGGGTGACATAGTCTTCCAAACATGTCTTTGGTCTTCCCTTTGGCCTTCTACCAGTTGGACGTGCCCTAAACACCTCCCGAAGGAGGCGTTCGGGTGGCATCCTGACTAGATGTCCGAACCACCTCATCTGGCTCCTCTTGATGTAGAGGAGCAGCAGCTTTACTTTAAGGCCCTTCCGGATGACAGAGCTTCTCACCCTATCTCTAAGGGAGAGCCCCACCACCCGGCGGAGGAAAGTCATTTCGGCCGCTTGTACCCGTGATCTTGTCCTTTCGGTCATGACCCAAAGCTCATGACCATAGGTGAGGATGGGAACGTAGATCAACCGGTAAATTGAGAGCTTTGCCTTCCGACTCAGCTCCTTCATCACCACAACGGATCGATGCAGCGTCCGCAATACTGAATACGCCGCACCAATCCGCCTGTCGATCTCACGATCCACTCTTCCCTCACTCGTGAACAAGACTCCTAGGTACTTGAACTCCTCCACTTGGGCCAGGGTCTCCTCCCCAACCCGGAGATGGCACTCCACCCTTTTCCGGGCGAGAACCATGGACTCAGACTTGGAGGTGCTGATTCTCATTTCGGTTGCTTCACACTCGGCTGCGAACCGATCCAGTGAGAGCTGAAGATAGCGGCCAGATGAAGTCATCAGGACCACATCATCTGCAAAAAGCAGAGACCTAATCCTGCAGCCACCAAACCGGAACCCTTCAACTTCTTGACTGCGCCTAGAAATTCTGTCCATAAAAGTTATAAACAGAGTCGGTGACAAAGGACAGCCATGGCAGAGTCCAACCCTCACTGGAAACGTATCCGACTTACTGCCGGCAATGTGGACCAAGCTCTGACACTGATCATACAGGGAGCGAACCGCCACAATCAGACAGTCCGATACCCCATACTCTCTCAGCACTCCCCACAGGACTTCCTGAGGGACACGGTCGAATGCCTTCTCCAAGTCCACAAAGTACATGTAGACTGGTTTGCCAAACTCCCATGCACCCTCAAGAACCCTGCCGAGAGTATAGAGCTGGTCCACAGTTCCACGACCAGGACGAAAACCACACTGTTCCTCCTGAATCCAAAGTTCGACTATCCGGCAAAGCCTCCTCTCCAGTACACCTGAATAAACCTTACTGGGAAGGCTGAGGAGTGTGATCCCACAATAGTTGGAACACACCCTCCGGTCCCCCTTCTTAAAGAGAGGGACCACTTCCCTGGTCTGCCAATCCAGAGGTACCACCCCCGATGTCCACGTGATGCTGCAGAGCCGTGTCAACCAAGACAGCCCCACAGCATCCAGAGCCTTAAGGAACTCCGGGCAGATCTCATCCACCCCTTGGGCCTAGCCACCGAGGAGCTTTTAAACAATCTCGGCAACTTCAGCCCCAGAAATAGGAGAGCCCACCACAGAGGCCCCAGGCACTGCTTCCTCATTGGAAGAAGACGTGTTGGCGGGATTGAGGAGATCTTCGAAGTATTCTTTCCACCAATCCACAACATCCGCAGTCGAGGTCAGCAGAACACCATCCCCACCATACACGGTGTTGACAGTGCACTGCTTTCCCTTTCTGAGGCGGCGGATGATGGTCCAGAATCGCTTCGAAGCCGCCCGGAAGTCATTTTCCATGGCTTCCTCGAACTCCTCCCATGTCCGAGTTTTTGCCTCCGCAACCGCTAAAACTGCACATCGCTTGGCCTGTCGGTACCTGTCCACTGCCTCCGGAGTCCTATAAGCCAAAAGAACCTAATAGGACTCCTTCTTCAGCTTCAACGAGTTCTAGCATTACCGCCACGACAAGTAATAAAGACTTAATTAAGAGTTATTAAGTTAGGGTTAGTGTCAGTGTTAGGGTTATAATGAGGCCATGCCGAATAAGGCATTAATAAGTACTTAATAATGACTAGTTAAGAGCCAATATGTTACTAATTTGCATGTTAATAAGCAACTGATTAATGGTGAATATGTTCCCCATACTAAAGTGTTAAAAAGTTTTTTTTTTACTGGTGCACAAAATGAACCGTGCATGAACATCACCTTGTTCAAATAACAAAACCAACACAGTGCATAAACTCACAACAAATTACACACCTGCAAATCAGTCAGCTGTTGCCATATCCGTAATAGCGAGAAGTTTGTATTTACACGATAAGTCGGGTATGTTTTGACCTCTGCCGAACCCCTGAGGCGGATTCACCGAACCCCTAGGGTTCGATCGAACCCAGGTTAAGAACCACTGCTTTAAAGTAAAGTAAAGTTAAAGTACCAGTGATTGTCACACACATACTGGATGTGGCGAAAATATTCTCTGCATCACCCTTGATTACTCCCTGAGGAGTGAGGGGAGCAGTGGGCAGCAGCGGTACTGCGCCCGGGAATCATTTATGGTGATTTAACCCCCAATTCCAACCCTTAATGCTGAGTGCAAAGCAGGGAGGTAATGGGTCCCATTTTTATAGTCCTTGGTGGGACTCGGCCGGGATTTGAACTCACGACCTACTGCTCTCAGGACGGACACTCTAACCACAAGGCCACTGAGTAGGCTTTAAGAGGATTGTGATTGAATCTTCATCCAAACGGTGATTATGTGAGCGTCTCGAGAGTGGAAATTGTACAGTAAGTCTTTGTTATATTATGGTTAGTTTGTATGTTTAGCACCTAGCAATGCTGCGGATGCTATAGTGTCACAATATAGCTACATCCATTTAGCACTCGGCTTCTAATAATTACGACTCATCCTCCTTGTATTCGGGCTTAAAAATATCAGGTTCTGGATCATAATTTTTCCCAAAGTTTGGTACTTTAAGTCATTTATGAGCTCAAAGATGAAATTGGTGGATAAAATATGTCTAATACTTTTTAATTGCGTTTGAGGGATTTCCTCCATCTCGCTATAATGACGTACCTTCCAAACGTCCTTAATATAGACATAAAAATCACATTGTGAGCTGTATATGATTACATTTGCGCCTCCTTCTGATAATTTTCATATATTCTGCATTTGAACAAAGGCTACATGGATTGTGCTCGCTAGTTTGCTATTTCACAGACGCAATCGGCGAATTTGAGCATGAAAATGGTGAGTTTTTTATGCACCAACCAAAGCGGACCCCCCCCCCCCCCCCCAAAATGAATCCATACACCATTTGAGTTGGTGACAGGAAATTATATAGATTGTTAAAATTCTGTGCCAAACAGGTCACTCTTACTTCTTCTGTGTCCCATGTCACCTATGACTAATTTAGTGGATATTTATTATTTTTTGTTTTTATATTTCCTATTGTGAATGGAACCAATATTGGCTTTCTGAGAGGAATCGCACTGCACACAATAAGCAGCTGTGGTTTTCTAAGTGTCACACCGCACCCTGAAATAAGTCCCTCAATCACAAAGATTTGTTTATGAGGAGCTGGCAGAGTGGAAAGCGTTTATTCGTCACTCGCTCCAATCTACAGCAGGGGATGAGTCGAGGCACCAACCGAGCATGTCGGACTGATGCAAGCTGGAAAACAATTTGTTCCCAATGTCATGAGCCTATGGAATCTGTGAATCTATCTATGGATTAAATGTGCGTCTTGCAGAGATGTAGCATGCGACTGCATCCCTGAAAGGGTTATTATCTACCACTTTCACCGCCGCAGCCTCAAAAACATCACATTTGGCCCATTTCCTTTCCAATTTTTTTCAATTTTTATACCAAACAATGCATTCATGGTGCACTGAAATGACTAAGAGCCTTCTTTGATATGGGAACCAGTTTTTCCCATAAGATGTGCCGTTGTGTAAATAAAAATGATCTGTTACCATAAAATCTAAGTAAAATGATTAACTGAACAGAGGTACCTTGGTTTCAAAACACATTCGTAGTGTTGCTAAAGCCGCCGTGAACTGGGTTTCAACAATGGCAGAAAGCATTTTTCAACATGTTTTGAACACGGCGACAACGCAGATTGAGCCGTTCAAATATCGATAAACATTCACTCTGCTGATTTTCATAAGCCTGTCAATGAATTGGTCCGTTGTACGTTAGCATTAAGCTAGCGACATTAGAGCCAACATTCATCCCGATTAAATTGCTTTTTTTCAGTTTTGACCAAACTGTATTGTTGATTCAACATGATTCCTACATGTTTGTTCACTTCCTGTGTATATTATTGTACTTTGCTTTGTGTGCTTGGATTGTCAAAAAACTTCAAGTTGTTTTTTCAGTTATAATTTAACTGTTTACATGTTTAGCAACCTAAATTCAAACATTCAAATAGGGCAGAATAATATGTTAACAAACAAGGGGTGTACAATAGTGTTGTCCAGATACCAATATTTTGGTACCGGTACAGATACTTTTCTAAATAAAAGGGACCACAAAAAATTGCATTATTAGATTTATTTTAAAGGGGAACATTATCACCAGACCTATGTAAGCGTCAATATATACCTTGATGTTGCAGAAAAAAGACCATATGTTTTTTTAACCGATTTCCGAACTCTAAAGGGTGACTTTGGCAATTGAAACGCCTTTCAATTGTTCACTGTCGGAGCAATGACCTTTCATCCGTGACGTTACAACGGGAACCAATCCGCCATTTTCTCAAACACATTACACATACCAAGTCAAATCAGAGCTGTTATTTTCCGTTTTTTCGACTGTTTTCCGTACTTTGGAGACATCATGCCTCGTCGGTGTGTTGTCGGAGGGTGTAACAACACGAACAGGGACGGATTCAAGTTGACTTACGTACGTGGAGTGTGCTAATCAGACATATCAATGGTCACGGCATGCTAATCGATGCTAACATGCTATTTAGGCTAGCTGTATGTACATATTGCATCATTATGCCTCATTTGTAGCCATATTTGCATCCAGCATTTCCCTCCACCCACATTTAATGCCAAACAAACACATACCAATCGACGGATTCAATACACCAGTGGTCAAAAGATGCGAAAGTCCCACGTTTGTTCTGCACATTTTACCGACGATAGCGATGCTATCGACAGAGATGGCACAGAGATGTGTGGATATCCTGCGACACTCAAAGCAGATGCATTTCCAACAATAAAGTCAACGAAATCACAAAGGTGAGTTTTGTTGATGTTATTGACTTATGTGCTAATCAGACATATTTGGTCACGGCATCACTTCCAGCTATTCGATGCTAACATGCTATTTAGGCTAGCTGTATGTACATTTGTAGCTATATTTTCAACCAGCCTTTCCTTCCAGACACATTTAATGCCAAACAAACACTTGCCAATCGACGGATTTAAGTTGCTCCAGTGCTCAAAAGATGAAATTGTTGGTTAGAAGGCGATCGCCGAATTCGTCCTCGTTGCCGCTGTCTGTCGTGATATGGCTCAATCGCTTCAGCTTCTTCTTCAATTTCGTTTTCGCTATCAATTTCGCAACCATCCGTTTCAATACATGTGTAATCTGTTGAATCGCTTACGCCGCTGAAATCCGAGTCTGAATCCGAGCTAATGTCCTCATATCTTTCTGTTCTATCTGCCATGTTTGTTTGTATATATAGCGAAAATCAGGGCACTTTAAAGCCTTTTTTCGGGATATTCCATGATGGGGAAAATTTTGAAAAAAACTTTGAAAAATAAAATAAGCCACTGGGAACTGATTTTTATTGGTTTTAACCCTTCTGAAATTGTGATAATGTTCCCCTTTACAAAAAAATCTTAGGGTACATGAAACATATGTTTCTTATTGCAAGTTTGAAAAAACAGGAACTAATGGAGTCTTGAAGTAACATCCATCCATCCATCCATCCATTTATTACCCCTTTGTCCCTTTTGGGGGTTGCGGGGGATGCTGGTGCCTATCTCAGTTACAATCGGGCGGAAGGCAGTGTACACCCTGGACAAGTCGCCACCTCATCCCAGGGCGTAACAGAACATAACTAAACAAAACATGTTCACAAGACATGGCAATTTACTGTTAATATCTGCTTACTTTCTCTTTTAACATGTTCTATCTACACTTCTGTTAAAATGTAATAATCATTTATTCTTCTGTTGCTTGGATGCTTTACATTAGTTTTCGATAATACCAAAAATTTGGGTATCAATCCGATACCAAGTAGTTACAGGATCATACGTTAGTCATGTTCAAAGTCCTCATGTGTCCAGGGACATATTTCCTGAGTTTATAAACATAATATACATTTAAAAAACAAAACAAAAGAAGATGTTGTGATGCCAAAAAATATCTACGTAATCATAGTAGTATTGACTACATACGCTCCTGTACTTGGTATCATTACAGGGGATGTTAGGTGTAGATCCACCAATGGCGTTTGTTTACATTTTGACACCGGTGAGCTACGGTGTGTTTAAGTGAAGCATGTTTAGCTATTCCTCGTCCTGCAGGGATGATTCTTGTAAAGAACTTATCTGGGACCGGTACTTTTTAGAGGCGGCATAGTACTGAATGTTACTCCCTCCGAAGTCTTAATCAAGGCTCAAGTTGTTCGTTTTTCTCACACAGACATTTATTTCAGCCACGCCTTCTTCTCGTTAACAACGATGCCAAAATAATGCCGTCAGAACTAATTAATTAAAGGCCTACTGAAACCCACTACTACCCACCACACAGTCTGATAGTTTATATATCAATGATGAAATATTAACATTGCAACACATGCCAATACGGCCTTTTTAGTCTACTAAATTGCAATTTTAAATTTCCCGGGAGTTTCTTCTTGAAAACGCCGCGTAATGATGACGTATACGCGTGACGTCACGGACTGTTAGGAAATATGAGCGCTGCACACACACACACACACACACACACACAGCTAAAAGTCATTAGCTTTAACCGCATAATTACACAGTATTTTGTAGATCTGTGTTGCTGTATCTTTTGCAATTTGTTCAATTAATATTGGAGAAGTCAAAGTAGAAAGATGGAGTTGGGAAGCTTTAGCCTTTAGCCACACAAAAACACGGTGATTCCTTGTTTAAAATTCCCGGAGGTGAAGCTTTACAATGGATCAGAGCGGTCAAGCGAACATGGATCCCGACCACTTGTCAACCGGCAGGTTTTGGTGAAAAAATTGTGGTATCCGTTGCATCCATGACACTTCCTGAATATATTTTACACCCCCACGCCTCCAAACCCGCCCACCTTACCGACGCACGGTGGGGGGTGGGGGGGGGGGGGTGGGGGGGTGGGGGGTGGGGGTGCTAGCGGGGTGTATAAAATAGTCAGGATGTGTCATGGATGCAAAGGGTTCTGGGTATTTGTTGTGTTGCGTTTATGTTGTGTTACTGAGAGGATGTTCTCCCGAAATGTGTTTGTCAATCTTGTTTGGTGTGGCTTCACAGCGTGGCGCATATTACTAAGAGTGTTAAAATTGTTTATATCACAACCATTAGTGTACTCTGTATCACCCAGTATGCCTTGCAGTCGTGTGCGTGTGTCTGCGGAAGCCACACACAACATGTTGCTGGACTGACAAGCAGATCGTACATGCTGTAGAAGGCGACAAAGCCAATGGCTTCATAGCACGCCCTATTACTTTTTAACTGGGTGACTGCCAGCAGTCATTCTAGAGAATATTAGCGTCTCCTATTGTCTTCTTCGCTTTGTGACACGGGTCCTAAATGGCTCTTTGAATGGTAAAGGATACCGATCCTAGAACCATGTATATAAAATATTTCCGAATGGTTCAACCGGCACCTGCCCGAATCGAATTAAAATCTATTTTTTCGTCATGTCAACCGCCCTACCCGCGGTTTATCCACGGACTCCACGGATGAGACCGCAAACCGCGCATCTCTAGTAAGTACACTCACGTGACCTAGAGGCACATCCAGGTTTCAGGCGATGGTCTAATCCCCATCAGGCTACTGTTTATTTATCTGCATCAGTGTAGATTTATGCTGAATTTTAAAGAATTAGAGGCAAATATAAAAGCAATCATGAAAAATATATTAAATGGGATGGAGTGAATTTTTACACTCTTAAGAAAAATACTTTAAAAAAACATTTCAACCATCTATCTCCAAGAGGTTACTGCTCGCTGTCGAACCTAACTTCATTTGACACTCACGGTATTTAAAGAAGAAAAGATTGGAGGCACAGCGTGCGTTTACATCTGAGGGGTCCACAAATGAGGCATTAATGCGTGAAAGACTGCCAAGGCCAAACACCGCCGTGACGCAGACGGAGCAGAAACAAGGCAAAATCACCAGTGTCAACACATTTGTATTTCTTGTATAATCATATATTGTGTCTAACTGGAGCTGTCGAGATTAACCCCATTCCCTCAGCGACAGCGTCAGTGATGTAACCAGGGACCTCCCAAGTAAAAAGAGGAAGCATGTGGGCTAGACTTTAGAGCAGGGGTGTCAAACTCAAATAGAGTGGGCCAAAATTTAAAACTCAACAAAGCCACGGGCCAAGGTTGAACAAATTACCCTTTTAATAAGGACCCAAACAAGTTTCCCATTGAATATTGAACAAGCAGGGCTTATATAACTTTATAGTGACATGTAAAATCGAGTTTTAAATAATAATATTAATAATAAAAAAATAAATACAAATTGAATGCCTCTTTTCTACTTGCAGCCCTCTGAGGTAAATAGCAAATTAAACTTTTTCCACAGGCTAATAATAAATTTGGAAAAAAAAAAAATAATAACAAATTAATCAAACATTCAAGCCTTGAAGTAGCAAGAGAAAGTGGATGAGTAAAACAGAAATTATTGCTTGGGGGGGCTATATTGTAGCGTCCCAGAAGAGTTAGTGCTGCAAAGGGTTCTGGGTATTTGTTCTGTTGTGTTACGGTGCGGATGTTCTCCCGAAATGTGTTTGTTATTCTTGTTTGGTGTGGGTTCACAGTGTGGTGCATATTTGTAAGATTGATAAAGTTGTTTATACGGCCATGCTCAGTGTGACCTGTTTGGCTGTTGAACAAGTATGCGTTGCATTCACTTGTGTGCGTGTGTGTGTAAAAGTCGCATATATTATGTGACTGGGTTGGCACGCTATTTCTATGTAGGAAAAGCGGACGTGACGACAGGTTGTAGAGGACGCTAAAGACAGTGCCGTTAATGCACACCTCCAATATTGTCGTCCGGGGAGAAATTCGGGAGAATGTTTACCCCGGGAGATTTTCGGGAGGGGCACTGAAATTTGGGAGTCCGGGAAAATCGGGAGGGTTGGCAAGTATGAGTATTAGTGGTGAATACGGTGTTACAGCGGCACCGCCGCTGTATAAAATCGGCGGGCCAGCTCTGTTAATTTCATACTGCCGCAAGGGACAAATGAAATTACACGGCGGGCCAAATATGGCCCGCGGGCCAGAGTTTGACACCCATGCTTTAGAGCGAAGTTTGGATCTGTAACTAGAGTACTGCCCAAATAACGTCTCTCCTCACTCTGTCTCTGCATGATTCCTTGCTTCTCGTCTGTTTTAATAGATGTCGTCAGTGTTTGAATCTGATACCGTTTTGAGCACTTCCCTTCTGCCCTTGTCTTTTGTTTTTGCTTCTTCAATTAATAAACACCCCTTTTGACTTTCACGCTGCTACCTTGTTCATTTGCATCCCTAAAATCACAACAACCTCCTGGCGTCTTCCACGACGCATCGTTTATCAGTGCTTGACAAAAGTAATTTGTTCTCCCATGTGACTTGTTTGGCATGTGCACCACGGCAGTATAAAGCAGAAACGAGAATTGGACATCCTGAGGTATAGATCACCTGAAAGTAAATAGAAAAGTTAGATGTAGTATTTTAGAATACTGCAGTGTAAATCCAGCACAACTCCTTCCTCTCTTTTATTTGTCCTTTCCTTCCTTCTCTCTGTGCCAGCTTCATTCTTTTCTCCACCACTACGCTGGTCGCTCAGTAAACTTTATTGTGTGTGCATGTGTGTGTATGTGTGTGTATGTGTGTGTTGGACGATGAGCCATTCATCTCCCCCCCTGCAGCCGCCCTCAGTAATTACAATGGCCCTGGCTTCTCTCTACCCTCATTACTTTGCAGAGCCAACATGGAGACTGTGTGTGTTCCTAGAACTCTGCATGCACATCTGTGTGTATGTGTGTGTGTGTGTGTGTGTGTGTGTGTGTGTGTGTGTCTGTGATTCATGTGTGCGAGTGTGTTTCCGAGGTTGACAACGGCTGAAGAGGCTCAGCTTCCAGTCGGTCGTAGTCAGATGAGATTAGATAACCAGATTTGGGGGTTTGGGCTGATGACGCGAGGCTGGAGACGATGCAAGCAGAAAAAGGAACGAGCTTCCGGAAGCGTGACCACTCAGCTTTCTTTACTTCGTCACATGGAAAAGTCAAAGTACTAAAATACGCTCAGAGTATGAGACAGCAGAATAATAAAAAAGTTAGCATTATTATATCGGTAAAAGTAGATTTTGTTGTATTGGGTCGTACTAAATGTACATCAGTCAATCAATCAATCAAAGTCTATTTATATAGCCTTGTGGAGAGGCGGAGCCGGCAGTCCGACAGCGAGGCAGGCACACCAGAGCCCAGCCCAAGATGGCGGCGAGGAGGCGTGGCCGGCGGTCCGACAGCGAGGCAGGGCACGCCGGAGCCCGGCCAAAAATGGCGGCGAGGAGGCGTGGATTGCTGGCAAGCAGCGAGACGGGGCACGCCGGAATCAACCCCGCAAATATTATCAGGTGCGTGGGTTGCCCAGCTGGGCACAATTTACAGTAAATCTCTTCTCGCACTGTATAAAAGGGCAGCGGGCGTAAACGTCGGGGAGAGAGGCGGAGAGACGAGAAGGAGCCAGAGGGAAGCTGATGCTGAACGAGAGCGAGAGAGAACCACAGGAAGACGAAGACGCACGCGACTGAAAAGGTGGAGCGGCAGGGGAAGCAGGACACAGCAAGGCTGAAAAGCAACCCTTAGATTCTTTTTATTATTGAAAAATAAAAGAAAGTCTAACCTGCACCACAATGTCCTTCCTTGGTGGTCCTGAGAACTGGGACGACAGCAAGAGACTGTCACAAGCCCTTAAACACAAGTGTCTCAAAGGGCTGCACAAGCCACAAGGACATCCTCGGCTTGGATCCCACATCAGGGCAAGAAGAACTCAACCCAATGGAAGACAATGAGAAACCTTGGAGGGGACCGCAGATGTGGGGACCCCCACAACCGGGGCTGCAGGGCCAAGAACCGAACCCAGTGGAATTCAGCACGTTTCCTTAACATACTTCAAGGTCACATTGTTATGGGAGATGCACTGCATCCTGTCAGTAGGATAGGAGTTAAACCAAGAAAAGGCTAAGTCTGACATACCAATACGTGTTTTGATACGCTCTAATAAAATATTATGGTCAACAGTATCGAAAGCAGCGCTAAGATCAGGAAGCAGCAACATGGATGACGCATCAGCATCCATCATTAGCAATAGATCATTAGTCATTTTTGCGAGGGCTGTCTCCGTAGAGCAGGGGTCACCAATGTGGTGCCCACGGGCGCCAGGTAGCCCGTAAGGACCAGATGAGTCGCCCGCTGGCCTGTTCTAAAAATAGCTCAAATAGCAGCACTTACCAGTGAGCTGCCTCTATTTTTAAAATTGTATTTATTTACTAGCAAGCTGGTCTCGCTTTGCTCGACATTTTTAATTCTAAGAGAGACAAAACTCAAATAGAATTTGAAAATCCAAGAAAATATTTTAAAGACTTGGTCTACACTTGTTTAGATAAATTCATTTATTTTTTTACTTTGCTTCTTAGAACTTTCAGAAAGACCATTTTAGAGAAAAAATATAACCTTAAAAATTATTTTAGGATTTTTAAACACATATACCTTTTTACCTTTTAAATACCTTCCTCTTTTTTCCTGACAATTTAAATCAATGGTCAAGTCTTTTTTTTTTTTGTAAAGAATAATAAATACATTTTAATTTAATTCTTCATTTTAGCTTGTTTTTTGGACGAAGAATATTTGTGAAATATTTCTTTAAACTTATTATGATTAAAATTAAAAAAAAAATTCTGGCAAATCTAGAAAATCTTTATAATCAAATTTAAATCGTATTTCAAAGTCTTTTGAATTTATTTAAAAAATGTTTTTCTTGAAAATCTAGAAGAAATAATGATTTGTCTTTGTTAGAAATATAGATTGGTCCAATTTATCAAAGTGCAGATTGGATTTTAACCTATTTAAAACATGTCATCAAAATTCTAAAATGAATCTTAATCAGGAAAATGTACTAATGATGTTCCATAAATTATTTTTTAAATTTTTTCAAAAAGATTCAAATTAGCTAGTTTTTCTCTTCATTTTTTTCGGTTGAAATTTGACTTTTAAAGAGTCGAAATTGAAGATAAACTATGTTTCAAAATTAAATTTTCATGTTTTTCGTGTTTTCTCCTCTTTTAAACCGTTCAATTAAGTGTTTTTTTCATTATTTATTCTCTACAAAAAAAACTTCCGTAAAAAGAAAAAAAATGTACGACGGAATGACAGACAGAAACACCCATTTTTTTAATATATATAGATTTATTTATTAAAAGGTAAATTGAGCAAATTGGCTATTTCTGGCAATTTATTTAAGTGTGTATCAAACTGGTAGCCCTTTGCATTAATCAGTACCCAAGAAGTAGCTCTTGGTTTCAAAAAGGTTGGTGACCCCTGCCGTAGAGTGCTTTGCCCTGAAACCGGTTTGAAAGAGTTCACAGAGATTGTTGACGCTGAGAGTTCATTTAGTTGCTGTACAACATTTTTTTGGGAGAATTTTCAAGGTAAAGGGAAGGTGGGACCAAACCGGTAGTTAACCATGAGGTCAGGATCGAGGTTAGGTCTTTTGAGCGGAGGATTAATAAATGGTAATTGGGTATATACCTGTATAGCGCATTTCTACCTTCAAGATGCTTAAAGCGCTTTGACACTAATTCCACATTCACCCATTCACACACTGATGGCGGGAGCTGCCATGCAAGGCCACAGCCACGACCCATCAGGAGCAAGGGTGAAGTGTCTTGCTCAAAGACACAACGGACGTGACGAAGTTGGTAGAAGGTGGGGATCGAACCAGCAACCGTCAGGTTGCTGGCACGGCCACTCTCCCAACCGCGCCACGCCATCCCCAGAAATAACCGCTTTTTAGAATGCAAGGGGAACAGTGCCTGAGGAAAGCGATAACTTTATAATATATATTTAGCACTTAATCAATAGTATGTGTATGTTTGTGCACATTGGGTGTTTGTATGTCTGTTAAAACGGGTCGCAAGGCTAATTGGTGATAACGACTAACATCTTGCTCCATCGTTGCTCTTCATGACCTTGTTTGTGTCTGCAAAGTGGAACTAGCTGCGTGCACACCAGGCCGAGAAGAACATCTCAAAGTCAGTTGGAGTGTACGTGCGCGTGGCCCGACAGTCCATCAGATCCGCCGCCATTTAAATTCTTGTTGTGAGTCACAGTGTCTTTCCCCGGCACGTGCACGTCTACTTCTCCCCTCCGGACTTCTCTCAGGAAGCCAATTAGGAGGCAACAACCAGACACTCAGCCCATCACTGTAAAAGCCATCGGACACGAAACAACATTTGCGCCACAAAGCTCTTTTTTTTATTATTTTAATTGACGGCTCACATCGGAACCTTACTAACAACTGTCAAGGCCCCACTGATAATAAAACAAAAGATATGAGAAGTTTAGCATTGCAAAGCATGTATTAGACTAGTGTTTCTTAACCATAGGGCTTCTGAGAGGGTCGCAAAAAAATATATGTGGTCCGTATTGGGGGTGAGCGGTAGTCAGTTGTAATACACTTTTCCACCACTTGTGGCAGTAATGACAATATCAAACATATTGACGAAGTCTGGAGCTTTTCTTAAGCGCAAAAATTATAACTAAAGCGGTGAAGCTGTATTTTCATTTGTACTTTAATCTTATTGACAGTCTGTTTAGGAAACATTTATTATTATTATTATTATTACTAAGTTTGGATGTAGTTTAACACTGCTTAATTGTAAGTAAGTTAATTTTTCATCGCTTTTTTCAAATTTTCTTTTGAAGTATATTTATTAGTGTTTATTTTTGTAACCGGCCTGACCTAAGCCTTGATTATAATCTTTGTGATTAAGACATGGTTTCAAATAATTTGACATGGTTCATCCTGTTAAACTGTTAGTAACAACTGTTAGTAATAATACTGAATTAGATGAATAATTCAGTGTTATTATTTATGTGGGAACCGTGGAAAAGGTGGGACCCAAGGTCAAAAAGGTTAGGAACCCTTGTATTAGATCACCATACAACGCAAATGTCCTAAATTTACAGGGTTGGTAATTACCAAAATATGGTTTCTGTAATGGTTACTCTCCTAGTACAATACGTGCAGTAAAATACAGGTGCATCGAAATTAATTTAATTATAGGAGTTAATTTGAGACTAAGAGAGCAATTAAAAGCTCAGGAAGTTGTTGCAGTTCATTAGGGACGGCGTGGCGCAGTGGGAGAGTGGCCGTGCGCAACCCGAGGGTCACTGGTTCAAATCCCACCTAGAACCAACCTTGTCACGTCTGTTGTGTCCTGAGCAAGACACTTCACCCTTGCTCCTGATGGTTGCTGGTTGGCGCCTTGCATGGCAGCTCCCTCCATCAGTGTGTGAATGTGTGTGTGAATGGGTAAATGTGGAAGTAGTGTCAAAGCGCTTTGAGTACCTTGAAGGTAGAAAAGCGCTATACAAGTACAACCCATTTATTAGAGTCAGTAGTATGCACTATTGAACTTTTGACAATTTTCTCGATTTTATGAGAATTGTCAGAGTTTGGTTTTGACGAACTCCAAGATGCAGAAAAGGAGGCAGGCAATGAGTGAGAAAACATGGTTTTAATATAAACAACTAGAACAAAACCAAACAAAGGGTTCAAACCAAAAGCGCGCACGTGGGCGGATAACAAACAAAAGGCCTAGCGTGGAGGCTAACAGGTATCTAGCAGGAAACAGAAAAACTGGAAACAGCTAATGGCTAACAAGAAAACACGAAACCAAAAAGCTAGGAGAAAACAAACTACAAATAGCTAACAGGAACAGCTTACCGCTACGACAACAAGGACAAATAGTAGCACAACAGGTAGTAGCTGTAATGATGACATTGACATATCACAACAGGTAGCAACGACACAAGAGCGACAATAATCCAGCACAGACTGGAGGAACAAAGAAGGTAAAATAGGAGCTGGCTGGTTTACATCAGGTGTGGCCAGGTGCCAATCAGCCACAGCTGAGGAGAAAAAAAGCACTCAGGGAGACAAACAGGAAGCTGAACCAAAATAAGAGTGCTGACAGGAACTAAAGACAGGAAATACTAAACACACAGAGGAGAAACTAAAACACAAACAGTCAGTGGCAAGCCTGACAAGAATTTTTTAATCATCAAATGTATTAAGAAATAAATCAATTAAAACATTCTTCAAAAAGTAAATTTTGTCTGTAGTGAATAATTTGTGTATCTTACTTGTTTTAATGACATGTGTTTAGTTTTGTAAAAGTAATAAAAAAATTAAAATATGGCTTCACAAAAACAGACTATCTTTGAATCTCAGTAAAGCTAAAATAATGCTATTTGGTCACAGTAGAAAAGAAAGTCAAACACAAGTACAGATAGAAGTAGGAGTAGACATGGAAAGGGTAAAAGATAACATATTTTTGGGTGTAATAATAGAGGATAAAACTAATTGGAAATCTCATGTAAAAAATATACAACATAAAGTAGCAAGAAACACGTTAATAATGAATAAAGCTAAACATGCTGTAGACCAAAAATCACTTCTTATTCTTTACTGCTCGCTAGTGTTAACATATCTGAGGTATTGTGTAGAAATATGGGGAAATAGTTACACAAGTACACTTCATTCATTAACGGTGTTACAATAAAGATCAGTTGGAATAATACATAATGTTGGATGTAGAGAACATACAAACCTTTTATTTATTAAATCATAAATATTTAAATTCAAGGATTTGGTGCATTTGCGAACAGCTAAAATAATGTATAAAGCAAACTTGTCACGTTTGGGTCGTTCCTTCCAGATTGCAGACGGACAACTCCGGACGAAAGCGTGAAAGTAGGAATATGATTTATTGTCAACAATCCTACACATTACAAACAGGAATACCAACGTGACTGTTGCATACAGCAAACAATGAAGCCAGACTGAGCGTGGCGAGAAAGATGAAAAAATCTCTCTGATTAGTGGTCGACTGCAGGTGAGCGTGCCGACCACTAACCAGAGGCAGGTGAACCCAATTAATGCCCATAGAAACCAAAACAAACCCAGAAGTGCGCAAAACAGGAACTAAGGGAGTCTAAAACTAACAGAACATAACTAAACACAACTTGATCCGGCTACAGATCATGACAAAACTATAACCTGCTACACAAGAATATACAACAGTTCTTCTCAACAAAAGAGGAGAAATATAACCTTAGAGGAAAATCTAATTTAAAACATTTATATGCTCTTACAACACTTAAAACCTTTGGCATATCAATAAGTGGAATTAAATTATGGAATGAATTAACCAAAGAAACCAAACAAAGCACCAATATGATTCAGTTTAAGAAACTGTTCAAACTACAAGTGTTCACAAAGTACACAGAACAAGAATTATGATGAACATCTTGAACCCTTTTTTTTTTTTTTTATTGAGACAAATAATATTTATGTATTTAATATGTGTTTGCTTACTATGGTATATCATTTATCTATTATTTATTTGTTCACTGTTCTGTTACAGAGAACAGGGAAATTTGATTTAAAAAAACATGGTATGAAAAGGGGTAGGATTGAATAAGCTCTGCTTCTTCCTACTCCTTTTCGGACGTGCTGTAATGAAACAACTGGAAATATGTGATGCATTACATTGTATCGTATGCATGTTCCAAATAAATTGAAACTGAACTGAACTGAACTTTTTTAATTGAACTACTGCATTAAATGCACTTTTCAAAAACATTATAATGTATTGAGATGCAGCCGTAATTGTTAAATAGGATTTTTTTAAATGTACTGTTTAAGGGAAAAAAACTGAAATAATAGTAAAGCACGTCTTTTATCGGATACTATTTTACTGTTATTTACTTTGCATTTTTGTACAAAAATATTAGTTTCGCAAGCTATTATCGAGATCCCTAAAAAAACATTTCCTGTAAAAGTCTATAGGAGGAGTTTCAATTACCCCAATGCATTATAGATGGGTTTTAGCATGTTTGATAAACTAAATATTTAATAAGTTCATAATTAACTTACATTTTTCTGTAGGCGACCTTTGAACATCTGTGTGTTTTCCATCAGGGCTGACAAAGGCTCAAAAAACAACAATCAGTACCCTCTAATAACATTCCTGTCGATACTGTCCGCAGCCGCCATATCAAACTAATCTTTATTTACCATTCACGCCCATGAAGTCAACATACAAAGGTTGTTGGAACACAATGTCTGCTTATACATTTCTCCTCTCTTGCTCTTCGCACTGCAGCTACCCATAACAAAAATATTCCAAAGAATTATGTTTTCTAAGTCATGTACACAAAGACACACAGATAACGGCAGAATAGCAATAAACACGTGCCGATGAGAGAGAGCGAAGACAAGCTATGAAGTGAAAAAAAGCGATAAAATGAAGAGATAGATTGTATCAGTTGTGTTATTAGTTTTCACACAGCGTGTTATTGCATCCAGTTGTGTTGTATTTATTTCACATTAGGATTCTATTGCATTCATCTTTTTACTGTGTTACTTTGTCTCTTGTTTTATTACAAAGTCGATAAACATGAATGTGATTCACAAAAACGGGCAAAGCCGCAGATTACAGCACAATTTTCTTAAAAGGCTAACCTGGTGGTGGGAATTTCACAACCAAAATATCTGTTCAGGCAAAAGGGCAGCGACCCACAAGTCAGAAACGTACACAGGACGCATTGATTTGAGCTCCTTTAGCACATGAGATTGATGTTATAGCCTCCTGAAGGAGGATTATTGATCAACTTTCCAATATTCCAATGAGGTGACACAGCACTGCTGACGTACATTAGTAGAATATACTGGTGCGTGAAGTTTTACCATCATAACGTCACGAGTGGTAAATTATAAACATTATACGGTGGCCACGAGCACGAGGGACCTGGTGATGGTTTCACGGCTGGTGCTAACAAGGTTATGCCAGATGATGAAAGCGCCACAGGGTTCATACTGCAATCAGAAACTGATTGTTGTGATTGTGTGAAGGGAAGCGAGTCACGTGGACTATACTGTACCAGGGTTTTCCCTTAAAGGGGAACATTATCACCAGACGTATGTAAGCGTCAATATATACCTTGATGTTGCAGAAAAAAGACCATATGTTTTTTTAACCGATTTCCGAACTCTAAAAGGGTGAATTTGGCGATTTAAACACCTTTCAATTGTTCGCCTGTCGGAGCTATGATCTTTCACCCGTGACGTCACATTGTGAAGCGACCCCGCCATTTTCTCAAACACATTACACACGCCAAGTCAAATCAGCCCTGTTATTTTCCGTTTTTTCGACTGTTTTCCCGTACCTTGGAGACATCATGCCTCGTCGGTGTGTTGTCGTAGGGTGTAACAACATGAACAGGGATGGATTCAAGTTGCAACAGTGGTCAAAAGATGCGAAAGTTCCTCGTTTGTTCCGCACACTGTACCGACGACAGCTATGCTACGACAGAGATGGCAAGAATGTGTGAATATCCTACGACACTCAAAGCAGATGCATTTCCAACGATAAAGTCAACAAAATCACAAAGGTGAGTTTTGTTTATGTTATTGACTTATGTGGAGTGTGCTAATCAGACATATTTGGTCACGGCATGACTGCAAGCTAATCGGTGCTAACATGCTATTTAGGCTAGCTGTATGTACATATTGCATCATTATGACTCATTTATAGCTATATTTGCATCCAGCCTTTCCCTCCACCCACATTTAATGCCAAACAAAGACATACCAATCGTTGGTTAGAAGGCCATCGCCGAATTTGTCCGCGCTTTTTCCAGAGCTGTTGTCTGTCGTGATAATGATCAAAAGCTTCTGTTTCTTCTTTAGTTTAATTTTCGGTACCTGCCTCCACACTCCAACCATCCGTTTCAATACATGCGTAATCTGTTGAATCGCTTACGGCGCTGAAATCTGAGTCTGAATCCGAGGTAATATCGCCGTACCTTTCTGTGCTATTCGCAATGTTTGTTTCTGTGTGGTCACGCTGTGACATCACAGGATAATGGACGGGTGGATATAACGATGGTTAAATCAGGCACTTTGAAGCCGTTTTTCGGGATATTGCGTGATGGGTAAAATTTTGAGAAAAACTTCGAAAAATAAAATAAGCCACTGGGAACTGATTTTTATTGGTTTTAACCCTTCAAAAATTGTGATAATGTTCCCCTTTAAAGAAACTGATTGTGGCGCACCACCATGGCAAAATTATAGCCGCCACGGCAAAAAATAAAAAATTTTTCCTGAAAAAAAAAAAAAAAAGATTTAAAAAAAAATATATATATATAATCTATTGTAGCCTCCGGAAGTAGTCACACAAAGTCTGACGCTATTTTTTACTTTTATTGCCAATCTTGTGCTAAAAACAGTCCTAAATCCTACACATATTTCCTCTTGTGCAAACTAATGGTGTGCGGACGGATACCAAAATATCGATAATGCTAATAGCAAATCCTTATGCTCTAATATATCGGCAGGCCGATAAATGCATTAAAATGTATATCGGAAATGAACGGTATCGGTTTCAAAAAGTAAAATTAATGACTTTTTAAAACGCCGCTGTATGGCGCGGTACAAATCCGGTAACACGCGGACATTGCATCTCCCAGTAAGCAGCCCCTCCTCTCTCCTCTCACCCATCTCCCACACACAACATAGGAGTTGCAGTGTGTCTGACGGATAAAAAACTGGCAATTTGCAATGACTGCAAAAACTTGGTTGTGCGAGGAGGAACCAAGACGTCTTCCTTTAATACGAGCAATTTGATCTCCCACCTCTTCAAGAATCATAAGGAGATACATGTTGAATACAAGCGGACGATGGATGAAAAGCAAACACCGGAAATAAATAGTACCACACAGTTTTCGCTTAAAGACTCCGCCGAGAAAAAACAAAAATACAACAAAAAGCACCCCAGGGGTAAAGCCCACGTTGTGGTCAGAGACTACGCACGCAATATGTCAAAAGCTACGATGAAATTTGGTGTGGCTAGTCTGCCCTGCATGGCGCACACTTTGCAGCTTGCACTGAACGGAGGTGCCCTGTCTCAACGCAGCATTTCAGAAGCTCTGGCTGAGTGGTAGTCCACTTCAAGCACTCACCACCAGCTTGCAGCACATTTGTGTTACTCATACAGATACGTTAGAGCAGGGCAGATTGAGCCCAGTTTATAGTTTCCTGTTGTACAGTATGCCAGGCAGTCTTGCACTAAAAGAGGACTATATTATTGTTTACTTTATTACTCTATTATACTCTGGACTGATGCTGTGTGCCTTCATTGTTTTTGCAGCTGTTGTTTTGAGGCATGTTTAAAAAAGAAAAAATAATGCACTTTGTGAAAGTCAAAGTATAGTATTTC
Source organism: Nerophis ophidion (assembly GCF_033978795.1). Taxonomy (NCBI): domain Eukaryota; kingdom Metazoa; phylum Chordata; class Actinopteri; order Syngnathiformes; family Syngnathidae; genus Nerophis; species Nerophis ophidion. The sequence goes on from NC_084628.1 coordinate 20,429,375, forward strand.
CCATAGTTGTAGTGGGTATCAGGATTATATCAGGGAGAGCATGTCCCAATTTCCAAGCTGCTGTTTTGAGGCATGTTTAAAAAAATAAAGTACTTTGTGACTTCAATAAAAAATATGGCAGTGCCATGTTGGCACTTTTTTCCATAACTTGAGTTGAAGTTGTTCTCTCATTTTGGAAAACCTTGTAACATTGTCAAATGCATCCAGCAGAGCATCACAAAAAAATTAGGCATAATAATGTGTTACTTCCACAACTGTATACTGTATATCGGTATCGGTTGATATCGGAATCGGTAATTATGAGTTGGACATTATCGGAATATCGGATATCGGCAAAAAAGCCATTATCGGACATCTCTACTCTAACATGGATTCGATCCATCCATCCATTTTCTACTGTTTGTCTCTTTCGGGGTCGCAGAAGGTCTTGAATCAAAATAGATACTTTTGATACTTAAGTTATTTGAGATAATGTATATTATTAACAGGAACACACTATAAAATAACTAAATCAATGAGATCTTGTGTATATGAAAAATGATTGGTGGGAACAAGAAAAAAAAAATGTATTCATGTAAAGTTTCCCTAAAAAGTGATAAATGATGTGTCATTAAATCATACAAAGCTTTTACAAAAAACAACCATTGGAAACTTAGTTTATTTAAGGAAATTACTGGCAATTAAAATTAGTCCCTCATTATCATAAAACAAAAAGTGTATTTTTCCTTTTATTATAGGCTATTTGGAGACACTACATGCAGAGTTGAATATAAATGCGATAACACATTCAGTGCAGAAAAATGCCCCCATTTGTTTCGCCCCTGTGATTTTATATTGATGGAAGGCGATTTCCCGAGAGCAGAAACATTTGAAATACTCTACGACACCAATACACAAATTTTTAAGTTTTCCAAAACACGTGATCTTTATTTGCAAAAAGTATCTGTATCGAACCGGTTTTGCTGATACCTGCTTGAATTTTACTCTGTCAAATCAGAAAGAAAATCAGTGGTATTGAACATCACTCGTGCACACAATTCCATCTCCGTGCTTCACTCCTGGACACACAACAACACTTCCTCATTCTACACCAATCCCCTTTCAGGCACAGATGGTGTGTTCATGGGAAAAACGAACAACAAATAAAAGCCACACAAACATACCACCAGCCGGTCGTTACAGTATGAATGGATATATATTTGCGCACTGTTGAATATATGGCTGCCGAAAAAAATAATCCGACCACCGGAATAGTGTTTGCACCACAATGTGTTTTTAAATGTATGTATACATTTTTTTGGCCTTTTAAAAAAAAATCATTGCAAATTATACAATGATGTCATCTTGACCACGCCCCCTAACCAATGTGTCCATCCACAAGATGCAATCTTACCCAAATCAAAGTCATGGGGGGACGTGGCTTCAGCTGTCCTGAAAGAAACAAAAACATACATTTGGTGGAAACACTTGATTTTATCACGTCGACAATGTGGCTCTTTCCTGGAATAGACAACATTTATTTAACACTTTGGGAAGAAAAATGTGTCATGTGATCCTTTAGAGCAGGGGTGCCCAAACTACGGCCCCAGGTGCATGTCTTTGGAGGTGGGAGGAAGCTGGAGTACCCGGAGGGAGCCCAAGCAGTCACGGGGAGAACATGCAAACTCCACACAGAAAGATTGAACTCAAAACTACTCAGGACCTTCGTATTGTGAGGCACATGCACTAACCCACGTTCCACCGTGCTGCCCTATGTATATATATATATATATATACACATATATATACACATATATATGTGTGTGTATATGACCCTGAGAGGGACAAGCAGTAGAAAATGGATGGATGGATGGATAGATATATAGTGCGCAGAAAGTGCGTGCTTTTTCAGTCAATTAGTGCACAATATATATATATATATATATATATATATATATATATATATATACACATATATATATATACACATATATATATATATATATATATATATATATATACGTATGTATGTATGCATATATAGATATATGTACATACGTATGTATGTATAAACGTATGTATATATATGTACATACGTATGTATGTATACACTATGTATATATATATATATGTATATATATGCATACTTACATACACACACACATATATGTTTTTGTTTTTTTACCTGTGTAAGGTTATGATTAATTCTTCATCCAAACTGGAAGATATAAACATCCCAGCAGTCGGCATCTCAGTGAGAGCAGATATTGTACAGTAAGCGATTGTATTGTACAGTAAGGGATTGTATGTTCATTGTTTGTCATTCTTGTTTAGCAGTTAGCAAAACTGCAACATGATTGTAGATGTTCTCTGTCTCGGGTTCGTTCTATAAATATAAGTTTCTGGATCATTGTTTGTCCCAAAGTAGTCACTGTTGTCTCTCATGAAGTCTGCCATGACGAGTACAGTCGTTGTTGTTGTTGAAAGAAAATCGAATGTTGTAATGTGTCTCTGAAATTATTACACCACCGTATGCTTAAAATTAAATAAATATGTAAATACTACATGTTATTACACTCACAGTGTGTATATATAAAACGTTAACCAAGGTTTTTGGATGTTTTTTTAGAACTTTATAGGCAGAATAAAGCGACTCCCATTTTTTTAGTATGCAGCCTTGCGTGGAAATAGTTAGGACACCCCCACCTTAAACCATTAATGTTTATTAGCAGTCAAAGATTATACTTTACGTTTTCTGACTTTCATGATGGTGTTTGGACATTCTTCATGGGAATTACCGCACAAGCAGACACCGCATGATGGATCACTCAAAACAAGAGTGTAAGACAAGCGTGTGGTTTTAAACGAGCACTTATGTCCATGTGTTAGTGCAGTGGACCCCAACCAACACCGGTGGGCCAAAAAAAAGGAAGGAAGGAAGTTTTAAGGTGTCCCCAGCTAAATGACAGCTAGTTAATAGTACACAATTGTACACATTAACATTATTATACAGGTGGGCTCATAGATATGGACGTCGCCAGAGCTCCCAATAATTTGGCATTATTGACAGTTGTACTTTTCATACACCTATTATTGCTGGATTTATCTGCCACGCATGAAAAAAATGCCTACATTAAACTGGTCCCTGGTGCAAAAAAGGTTGGGGAACACTGTGTTCGTGTATGCATGTTGACATGGTCACCGGGAAGCAAGATGGCCGCATCTGAAAACGCCGGAGGGAAAATACTCAGGCACACACACACACAAACACACACACAAACACACACACACACGCAAACACACGCACACACACGCACACACACACTCTTGTACAAACCCCGTTTCCATTGGAGTTGGGAAATTGTGTTAGATGTAAATATAAACAGAATACAATGATTTGCAAATAATTTTCAACCCACATTCAGTTGAATATGCTACAAAGACAACATATTTGATGTTCAAACTGAAAAACATTTTTTTTCTTGCAAATAATCATTAACTTTAGAATTTGATGCCAGCAACACATGACAAAGAAGTTGGGAAAGGTGGCAATAAATACTGATAAAGTTGAGGAATGCTCATCAAACACTTATTTGGAACATCCCACAAGTCTGCAGGCTAATTGGGAACAGGTGGGTGCCATGATTGGGTATAAAAACAGCTTCGCAAAAAATGCTCTGTTTTTCACAAGAAAGGATGGGGCGAGGTACACCCATTTGTCCACAACTGCGTGAGCAAGTAGTCAAACCGTTTAAGAACAACGTTTCTCAAAGTGCAATTTCCAGAAATTTAGGGATTTTAACATCTACGGTCCATAATATCATCAAAAGGTTCAGAGAATCTGGAGAAATCACTCCACGTAAGCGGCATGGCCGGAAACCAGCATTGAATGACCGTGACCTTCGTTTCCTCAGACGGCACTGTATCAAAAACCGACATCAATCCCTAAAGGATATCACCACATGGGCTCAGGAACACTTCAGAAAACCACTGTCACTAAATACAGTTTGTTGCTACATCTGTAAGTGCAAGTTAAAGCTCTACTATGCAAAGCGAAAGCCATTTATCAACAACATCCAGAAACGCCGCCCGCTTCTCGGGGCCCGAGCTCATCTAAGATGGACTCATGCAAAGTGGAAAAGTGTTCTGTGGTCTGACAAGTCCACATTTCAAATAGTTTTCTGGAAACTGTGTCCTTCTGAACGAAGAGGAAAAGAACCATCCGGATTGTTATAGGCGCAAAGTTGAAAAGCCAGCATTTGTGATGGTATGGGGGTGCATTAGTGCCCAAGGCCTGGGTAACTTACACATCTGTGAAGGCACCATTAATGCTGAAAGGTACATACAGGTTTTGGAGCAACATATGTTGCCATCCAAGCAACATTATCATGGACGCCCGTGCTTATTTCAACAAGACAATGCCAAGCCCGTGTTACAACGTGGCTTCATAGTAAAAGAGTGCAGATACTAGACTGGCCTACCTGTAGTCCAGACCTGTCTCCCATTGAAAACGTGTGGCGCATTATGAAGCCTAAAATACGACAACGGAGACCCTTTTCTTGTGAAACAACGAGCATTTCATGGAAGCTGTTTTTATATCCAATCATGGCACCCACATGTTCCCAATTAGCCTACACACCTGTGGGATGTTCCAAATAAGTGTTTGATGAGCATTCCCCAACTTTATCAGTATTTATTTCCACCTTTCCCAACTTCTTTGTCACGTGTTGCTGACATCAAATTCTAAAGCTAATGATTATTTGCAAAAAAAAAAAAAAGTTTATCAGTTTGAACGTCAAATATGTTGTCTTTAGAGCATATTGAACTGAATATGGGTTGAAAATTATTTGCAAATCATTGTACTCCGTTTATATTTACATCTAACACAACTTCCCAACTCTTATGGAAACGTGGTTTGTATTTGTTACCTTCTGGAGACTTCCAAAAAATGCCTACCTCTTTAGGAACACCATTTCTAGATATATAAAGATGTGTATGTACAACATTAATAATATATACATACTATGCAAATAGGGCAGCACAGTGGTACAGGGGTTAGTGCATGGGGATTGAACCAGTAACCCTCAGATTGCTGGCACAGCCACTCTGCCAATTTAGCCACGTCTTCATTTTACTCAATGCAAGTCAAAATTTTACAAGAAAAACTGAACAATTGTGCAATATTATGATGAAAGTTGTCATTTTTAACTCAATAACAGTCATGATTTTACAAGAAAAGCTTAGCATTTTGGCAATTTTATCATAATAATCTTTCTTTCTTTAATTTATTTCGAACATGAACACACTTACAGTATAATACAGGGGTCGGAAACCTTTTTGGCTAAGAGAGCCATGAAAGCCAAATATTTCAAAATGTATTTCCGTGAGAGCGATATATATTTTAATACTGAATACAACTAAATGCATGCATTTTTAAGACCAACATTTTTAGAGTCTCTTATTGTTTTTAATAACATTGTTATTCTAAAGCTAACCAATAATAAATATAATACTTCTTACCATTAATGCGACATCTTGAACAGGTACGATAGAAAACGGATTGTGGGATTAAAATGCATGAGAATTTTTTATAATTTGAACGTTATTTTTAACACTGTGATTACCAGCGGAATTATTCATTAATTATCGTATTAAGCAATGTCAGCTAAGATTTATCTGAGAGCCAGATGCAGTCATCAAAAGAGCCACATCTGGCTCTAGAGCCATAGGTTCCCTACCCCTGGTATAATACATCACACAGTTTCATATCATTTCACTTTACATCATGTCCGAAAAGGAGTAGGAAGAAGCAAAGCTTATTTAATCCTACCCCTTTCCCACTTCAGAGCATTTACAAATGTATAGAATCATTTACTGACCTTTTTATAGTGAAATAACATCTGTGAATTAGTACACACAACAGTTTTGTAATATGTAATCAATTAAGTCAGTCATTATTAACATACTGAGATGCAGAATATCTTATTTTCAATAAGGTTGAAAGTATTTCTCATAATTATTCTTCTTTGTACTTTGTAAGCACTATTAATTTGAACAACCTCTTAAATATCACAATTTTACTTGGCAAAATTATGACAAAAGTCATAATTTTATTCTAAATATGTCACTATTTTACAAGAACAACACAAACATTTGCAATATTGTGATAAAAGTCAGAATGATATATTACCAATGTCACTATTTTGCAATAAAAAGTAATAATTTTATATAAAGAAGTAATAATTTTATGAGAAAATATTGCAATATTACAGAAACAGTAAAAAAACGAGAAATTGTTCCCAATTTTATAAGAGAAAAGTAGACACATTGTGAGAAACACTGCTTTTACTTAATAATAATAATAATAATAATGGATTAGATTTATATCGCACTTTTCTATTACTAGATATTCAAAGCGCTCACAGAAAAGTGGGAACCCATCATTCATTCACACCTGGTGGTGGTAAGCTACATCTGTAGCCACAGCTGCCCTGGGGTAGACTGACGGAAGCGTGGCTGTCAGTTTGCGCCTACGGCCCCCCCGACCACCACCAATTATTCTTTCATCATTCATTCACCAGTACTTAGTTTTTTTCTTTTGAATTTTTCGTTTGCAATTGGTTTTTAATCTTCATTATTTACTTCAAGTTATTACAGTATGTCTCCATTTACATAAATATCTATATTGTCACAAGTACAAGGCGGACTTGTTGCGTGGAGTTGCCACCTCTTGGATGCACGTAGACCAGACAGGCAGGAGTGCAGGTAAGAACTTGATTTTAGTATAACAATAAAAAGAACACTGACACAAAATGGAAAAATAAAGCGCGTGCCTACGCACGGGAAGCTAAAGCTAGAACTTAGCAGGAGACAAAAGAACAAACAAAAGACGTGCCGAGCGCACGCAAAGCTAAGACGGGACTTAGCACAAACAAAGCAGAGATAAGCAGAGAATACATACGTTACGTGTTGCATAAAGCAAACAATGGACCAAGGACGAACTAAAGGTAGAATGCAGACTTATATACTCAAACAATAATTAGAACACAGGTGCGCCTGACGCCAGAGCAGGTGAACAAATGACGAAACCATGGAAACGAGATAAAGCAGGAAGTGAACAAAACCAGGGATCGGCAGAGTCCAAGCATGATCAAAAACATAATAGACGAAACAATAAACGATCCGAGTAGCGGATCGTGACATATATTGTTTTAATTAATTTTGCCCAAAGGGGGCGCATACAGTATACATTTCTAACACACACTTGTTATTGCATACGTTGGCCTGAGGGGGAGCACTTTTAAAACCGACACACTGTCAATGTGAAAAATCTCATCTTTTTGAGACCACCCGAATTTTGACAGAATTCACCACAAATGGGACATTCTCTATTAGATGCAATTGTTTTCCGTACTGGGACCATGTTTTTTGTCCTTAACTTGTTCACTGGTCCACATATGGAAGGTACTTTTCCTTGTTCATGTATCAAGAACACAAACACACACAAACTTATTCGGGTGTTACCATTTAGTGGTCAATTGTACGGAATATGTACTGGACTGTGCAATCTACTAATAAAAGTTTCAATCAATCAATCAATCAAAAACACACACACACAGACACAGACACACACACACACACACGCGCACCAAAGGAGCACGTGCACCAACGCATGCACTGAGCAACCCATAAATCTCAAACTCAATAAAGGGAAGCCAGTCTGACAGTATTGTTCAAACGTCTCTGCTCTCTTGCACAAAACGTCACAACAGGAAGTGGCTTGACGGCCAACACTGAGCAGAAAGCATTATATTTAGGACTGCTGGAGCGTCTCTGCTCATCATGAACATCTTATCTGCGCATTCATTAGCTAGCTTGTTACTGTTGGTATTGTTCACTCTATTGCACGAATTGCATCACATCTCTCTGATGCATGAACACTTGTGCCCCGCTCAGGCCCAAGTCTTCCAAGCTAGCTAGACTATTTAAATGCATTCTCAATGATTTATATCAGGGATGTTCAAAGTGTGGCCCAGGGGCCATTTGTGGACCACGCAGCTACTTTTTAAAAGCATGCGGCAGGCACATACTACAAATACTATTAAATATTTTAGTTTGTAAAGTTGCAATGCTCACTCCAATAACAAGCTGCCATGCAGGCTGTTCTTTTTCTTTAACACTGTTATTGCTTGAAAATAATAATGAATCAAAATCAATGTCGTTATGACTTATTGACCAAGTGAAAGTTTCAATTATTTCACACCAGAAGTTCCACTTTGAAATATTTTTTAGGAAAAATATGGCATATTCTAAGTTTTTCTATGACAAAATAAGCATACAATAAACATTAACAAATGCCATCCATCCATCCATCCATCCATTTTTCTACCGCTTATTCCCTTTGGGGTCACGAGGGGCGCTTGTGCCTATCTCAGCTGCATTTGGGTGGAAGACGGGGTAAACCCTGGACAAGTCGCGACATCATCACAGGGCCAACACAGATAGACAGACATCCAGCCATCCATTTTCTACCGCTTATTCCCTTTTGGGGTAGCGGGGGGCGCTGGCGCCTATCTCAGCTACAATCGGGCGGAAGGCGGCGTACACCCTGGACAAGTTGCCACCTCATCACAGGGCCAACACAGATAGACGGACAAAATGATTTAAAAAACAAACAAACATATAACTGACGGAAGTTGATCCGGAGATTAGACTTAGACTTCCGTTTTATTGTCATCCAAATTTTAACTTTACAGTACAGATAAGAACAGAATGTGGTTGCATTAGCTCATGGTAGAGTAGGATAAAAAATCAGAGATCCAAGCATTGAAAATAAAAAATATAAAATCATTGCACAACTTATTTTTAACACCTTTGGATCCCTGAGAATTTTAGTGTTTTTTTTTTTCAATGTAATTTCTCAAAATATAATAATATGTCAAAATCAATGTTAAAAAAAGATGGTTTTCTTGAACAAAAAGTGCATAAAACCTAAAAAAATGTATGTTTAAAATGATCGAAATAAGTAAATATCAAATGTTATTATAAATGTTGCTATATTACTAATATATTTACATAATGTATATGAAATTGTGATGGAAGTTTTTGAATGTTTTTTAAAAGGGCTTTATCGGCAGCATAAAGCCACTTATTGTAAGCGGACTTTTGATCGCAAGTATTTAATATTTAGAATGCATTAAAAAAATCCATCTGTCGTCATGTCTTTCGTAATGATTGAGCACGATAGGCAAAATTCTCCCAAAAAGTGCTGTTCCCCTTCAAAGAGTGTATGATTGCCTCCATGTTTGCCATCCCACCTAAAGTAAAAGGGACCGGTCTCTAAGTCACATGGTTGCCACCAAGCAACTGGTCTAGGGTCCAGGCCTCCAAATGCACCACTTTCTGGCTGCCATTTTTAATAATGGGCAGGCCAACACTACTTTTAAAGGCTGGATATGTTGCCATACACACACCGAATGACGTCACATGAGGAATTAAAACATTTCTTGTGAAGTTCTTGTACCTGACCAGTCACAAGGTTTAAAGGCGGCATGAAAACGAAAGCAAGGACGAGTTAAAAACAACTAGCAGGACACAAAATAGCATCCAGGGTATGTGGAAAGTTTTAAATGGTATCATTAAAAAAAAAAACATGACACATAAGGAACATCCTAGCTATTTTATAGAAAATAATCTAGCTATAAATGACCCTAAAGGGATAACTGATGCTTTTAACAATTTTTTTGTAAATGTTGGACCTAATCTAGCAAATGAAATTGTACAGCCTGAAAATAGTGCAACATTTAATGAACAAACCATTCAAAACAATTTAGAATCGTTTTTTATTTCCCCAGTTAATGAAAGTGAAATCAAAACAATTGTAAATTCTCAGGAAAACAAGAAGTCAACAGACTGCTGTGACTTGGACTTTTCTCTGATCAAGGAAGTTGTTGATTTTATAGCTGTTCCCTTCACTTATATTTGCAATATTTCTTTTATAAAAGGTGTCTTCCCAAAGAAAATGAAAACGGCAAAAGTCATTCCCATCTTCAAAAGTGGAGATAAGCATCAGTTCACAAACTATAGGCCTATTTCTTTACTCTCACAATTTTCAAAAGTCCTTGAAAAATTATTTGTGTCAAGACTCGACAGTTTTATTGATAAGCATCACTTGCTAAGTGAACACCAATACGGTTTTCGATCTAACAGGTCCACTTCCATGGCAGTGATGGAACTAGTTGAGGAGGTAACCACTGCAATTGATAAGAGGGAGTTTGCTGTTGGTGTTTTTATTGATCTGAGCAAGGCCTTTGACACCATTGATCACACATTACTTTTAAACAAAATGCATAGGTATGGTGTCAGAGGTCTTGCTCATGATTGGTTGAAAAGTTATCTTGGTGGGAGAGAGCAGTATGTGCATATGAACAATGTAGATTCAGACAAAAAGATCATAACACATGGAGTACCCCAAGGTTCTGTACTGGGGCCAAAATTGTTTTTACTGTATATTAATGATATTTCCAAAATACTTAAAAAACTCAACTGTATTCTTTTTGCTGATGATACAAGTCTGTACTGTTCTGGGCAAGACCTTGACCAACTCCTAGAGACTGTAGAGATTGAACTCCACATACTAAAGCAATGGTTTGATGCCAATAAATTATCAATCAACCTAAATAAAACTAAATATATAATTTTTGGAAATAGGAAAAATAACATACAGCGCCATATAAGAATTGATGATATGGAGATAGAAAGGGTGTATTCAATAAAATTTTTGGGAATATATATAGATGATAAATTAAATTGGAAACTGTACATAAATATACTTAAGACAAAGATGGCAAAAAATATTGCTATGTTACATAAAATTAAAAACTCTGTGAATCAAAAGGCTCTTATCATGTTATATAATTCTTTCATACTCCCATATCTTAACTATTGTGTTGAAATCTGGGGAAACAATTACAAATCAAACATCAACTCTATATTTTTACTTCAAAAGAAAGCGATTAGAATTGTAACTTATGCGAATTATCATGACCATACCAATGCTCTGTTCATTAAATTAAAAACATTAAAACTGCACGATCTTGTTGACCTCAATACTACTATTGTGGCTTTTAAAGCTCATAACCACATGCTGCCTGGATGTTTACAAGTGAGATTTAAACCCAGAGAGAATCCCTATGACCTCAGAGGTTCAGCTTTCTTTCAGAAAGCAAAAATAAGAACAAGCTTAAAAAGTAGATGTGTTTCTGTTAGAGGAGTTCAACTGTGGAACAGCTTGGATGATTCCTTAAAATGTTCCAGTTCCATTCACACATTTAAAAAACACTTTAAGACCAATGTCTTGAAAAAATATATCACTCTTGAATTAACATTGTAGTTAATACTACGATTAATGTTAATTAAAAATTAAACATGAGATATAAATAATAATAGAAGTACAATTGTTTGTGTATATTGTATATATAATTAGTGCAAAGGTCTTATATGTACACAGGGATATTTCACATGCCTGTACTGTGTATAAAATTGAACTACGTTCATGTTGTTTATGATGTTGTTTATAATGTTGTTTAAAATGTGTATTTATAATATGTTGTGCTAAGGACTTTTTATAACTTTCGGAAGTTTATTTTGTACTTGAATTTGTTTATAGGGTTAGGCGCAATAAGTGTTTAACTTCAGCCTAAACCCTTTCGGTCTGTAACATTTTTCATTTTCAATCTATGAATGTACAACTTTTTATTTTCAATCTATGAATGTACAACTGTTTTTTTTGCTTTATTGACCATTGACCGAAGAACAATAAACTTGAGTGTATTATAAAACGTTGCAAATAGGGTAGGGCCTCTTCAAAGATAGGAAAGGCAACACGGAGAGAATCGTTGACCTCCTCGTGAGCAGACATGATTGTCTAACGATCACGTTTCCAAGCGAGGACGCCTTGCATCATTCTATCGCGTGTTAATTAACATTGATTTAAACGATCCACCAAAGCACGTCCTAACAACATCATATTAGCAGCGGGCCAGCTAGCATTGATTTGATTCCATCAGAGTGCTTGGGAGGATGACGCTTATCGACGGTGATGATGTCATCGACAAATTAATGCAGAAAGAAATTAACTTGTACAACTTCATGAAAGATATCCACATGGGAGCGAGCGTCCTCCGCAGTGGATTCACAGGACAAATATATATATATATATATATATATATATATATATATATATATACATATATGTATATATATATATATATATACACACATATGTATATATACATATACTATATATATACATATATACATATACTGTATATACATACATATATACATACAAATATATACATATATACATACATACATATATACACATATATACGCACACACACATATATATATATATATACATATGTATATATACATATATAAATAAAAACATATATACACATATATACACATATATACACATATATACACACACATATATATACACATATGTATATAAAAATATACATATATGAAGTGAAGTGAATTATATTTATATAGCTCTTTTCTCAAGCGACTCAAAGCGCTTTACATTGTGAAACTCAATATCTAAGTTAAATTTTTTCATATACATACATACATACAGTCCATACATACATAAATACACACACACACACATATATATATATACATATATATATACACACACACACATATATATATATATATATATACATACACACATATATACACACACATATACATACACACATATATACACACACACACACACACACACACACACACACACATATATACATACACATATATATATATATATATATATATATATATATATATATATATATATATATATATATATATATATATATATATATATATATATGATGATTTTAGGTTGTCCTGAACAATTTGGAGGTAATCTTCCTTTTTCATTGTTCCATTTATAGCACCAGTTCCATTGACAGCAAAACAGGCCCAGAGCATAATACTATCACCACCATGCTTGACGGTAGGTGTCGTGTTCCTGGAATTAAAGGCTTCACCTTTTCTTCTCCAAACATATTGCTGGGTATAGTGGCCAAACAGCTTAATATTTGTTTCAAACAAGATGGCTGCCGCTCCACAGAATAAAGGACAGACCCAATGGACCCAAAAGTATTGTGAAAAATGACTGACATCATGAAAATCCTTTGAAAAAAGTATGTATATGTAAGAGAACAAACTCAACGTTCAGAACCCAAAACGTGCATCGCAGAAACCCCTTGATGACCGCCCATCCGAGTCACAACCATCAGTGACATGCTTTTGCACCAGTCCATCACTTTGTGAGGCTGATGGAAACTGAGATGAAGGTGGTGGAGGACAAAAACAAAGATGAAGGGTGTGAGGAGCATCAGGAGGTGACAGGAAAAACACATACACACACTGATGTCAAACATGAGAGGGCCAGAAGTAGAAGTGATGGATGACAAAAGGAGGCTTTAATAAATCTTGCCACTTGTAACAGAAAGCTGGGGAATGTGTGCACGTGTAGAAGAGAAAGTGTAGTGACATTACACGGAAGCTCAGCTCAATCTCCGACCTTTTCCCCCCAAAACCAAGCAAAGAATGGCTGCAATTCAATTTTTGGAATGTTCCAGCAAGAGCCCAGACCTAAATTCAACACCATCCCGTAAGAAGTTATTTGTTTTTTGCAACCGGTTTATTATATATTTTTTAAATACTTCCCCCGAAACCAATTTGTTTTTTTGTTTTTGTTTTAAAAAAACATGTAAACTAATTTAAAAATATTTTGTTTTAATAAGTGTGTGTTTACCATCAATATTGACTGAACATGTGAAGTCGTTTAATGTGTTCACATTAGGAATGAGCATCCTATCCGTCAGGCTGATGTCATAAGCATTTTTTTTATGTTGACACCATTACATAAGTTAAAGATGTTTTAAGCATCTCCTTTCATTCCAGAATTGGCCAAAACCAGTGAAGTTGGCACGTTGTGTTATTCATAATGAGACACAGAATACAACGATTTGCAAATCTTTTTCAACTTATATTCAATTGAATAGACTGCAAAGACAAGATGCTTAATGTTCGAACTGAGAAACATAATTTTATTTTACAAATTGTAACGACTAGTTGGCATAACGAAGGGTTCTTTCCTCCAAGAATGCGTCGGCAAGAACACAGCAAAGGTAAGAAATAAAGTATTTATTTAACTAATAAAAGGAGCTAAGGAACAAAAATACTGGTGCTAAGCAGGAAGGCAAACAAATGGCGCTAGCATGAAAGCTAGGAATACAAACAGAAAAACTAGACTTGGCACGAAGGCACTAAAACGGGAAAACAAACCGTTAGCATGAGAGCTAGAATAAAATAAAGGCGTAGCGTGTAAGCTAGCGAGAATATACATACAGAACAGTCGTCACTTGTTGCACAAAGGCAAATTAGGAACCCAGAATGAAGAACGAAAAGGGGCGAGCTTAAATAAGGGAGGTGATTACAAGAAACAGGTGTGCGTGGATAGCAAGGGGCAGGTGAACTAATGAGCTACCATGGTGACGGAATAAACAGGAAATAAGGACGTTAAACAACAGAGTGATACCAAAAAGGAACAATAAACAAGAATATGTAAAGATCCCTCAGATTTCCCTTGCCCGGACGCGGGTCACCGGGGCCCCGCTCTGGAGCCAGGCCCGGAGTTGGGGCACGATGGCGAGCGCCATGGGGCCCGGCCGGGCACAGCCCGAAGAGGCAACGTGGGTCATCCCTCCAATGGGCTCACCACTCATAGGAGGGGCCATAGAGGTCGGGTGCTTTGTGAGCTGGGCGACAGCCGAAGGCAGGGCACTTGGCGGTCCAATCCTTGGCTACAGAAGCTAGCTCTTGGGACGTGGAACGTCACCTCACTGGGGGGGAAAGAGCCTGAGCTAATGCGCAAAGTGGAGAAGTTCCGGCTGGATATAGTCGGACTCACCTCGACTCACAGCAAGGGCTCTGGAACCAGTTCTCTCGAGAGGGACTGGACTCTCTTCCACTCTGGCGTTGCCGGCAGTGAGAGGCGACGGGCTGGGGTGGCAATTCTTGTTTCCCCCCTGCTCGAAGCCTGCACGTTGGAGTTCAACCCAGTGGACGAGAGGGTAGCTTCCCTCCGCCTTCGGGTGGGGGGACGGGTCCTGACTGTTGTTTGTGCTTACGCACGAAACAGCTGTTCAGAGTACCCACCCTTTTTGGGTACACTCGAGGGAGTACTGGAAAGTGCTCCCCCGGGTGATTCCCTTGTCCTACTGGGGGACTTCAACGCTCATGTTGGCAACGACAGTGAAACCTGGAGAGGCGTGATTGGGAAGAATGGTCGCCCGGATCTAAACCCAAGTGGTGTTTTGTTATTGGACTTTTGTGCTCGTCACGAATTGTCCATAACAAACACCATGTTCAAACATAAGGGTGTCCATATGTGCACTTGGCACCAGGACACCCTAGGCCGCAGTTCCATGATCGACTTTGTAGTTGTGTCATCGGATTTGTGGCCTCATGTTTTGGACACTCGGGTGAAGAGAGGGGCGGAGCTTTCTACCGATCACCACCTGGTGGTGAGTTGGCTGCGATGGTGGGGGAGGATGCCGGACAGACCTGGCAGGCCCAAACGCATTGTGAGGGTCTGCTGGGACCGTCTGGCAGAGTCTCCTGTCAGGGAAAGTTTCAATTCACACCTCCGGGAGAACTTTGAACATGTCACGAGGGAGGTGCGGGACATTGAGTCCGAGTGGACCATGTTCCGAACCTCTATTGTCGAGGCAGCTGATTGGAGCTGTGGCCGCAAGGTTGTTGGTGCCTGTCGTGGCGGTAATCCCAGAACCCGTTGGTGGACACCAGCAGTGAGGGATGCCGTCAAGCTGAAGAAGGAGTCCTATCGGGTTCTTTTGGCTCATAGGACTCCGGAGGCAGTGAACGGGTACCGACGGGCCAAGCGGTGTGCAGCTTTAGCGGTCGCGGAGACAAAAACTCGGACATGGGAAGAGTTCGGGGAAGCCATGGAAAACGACTTCCGGACGGCTTCTAAGCGATTCTGGACCACCATACGCCGCCTCAGTAAGGGGAAGCAGTGCACTATCAACACCGTGTATGGTACGGATGGTGTTCTGCTGACTTCGACTGCGGATGTTGTGGATCGGTGGAAGGAATACTTCGAAGACCTCCTCAATCCCACCAACACGTCTTCCTTTGAGGAAGCGGTGCCTGGGGAATCTGTGGTGGGTTCTCCTATTTCTGGGGATGAGGTTGCTGAGGTAGTCAAAAAGCTCCTCGGCGGCAAGGCCCCGGGGGTGGATGAGATCCGCCCGGAGTTCCTTAAGGCTCTGGATGCTGTGGGGCTGTCTTGGTTGACAAGACTCTGCAGCATCGCGTGGACATCGGGGGCGGTACCTCTGGATTGGCAGACCGGGGTGGTGGTCCCTCTCTTTAAGAAGGGGGACCGGAGGGTGTGTTCCAACTATCGTGGGATCACAATCCTCAGCCTTCCCGGTAAGGTTTATTCAGGTGTACTGGAGAGGAGGCTACGCCGGATAGTCGAACCTCGGATCCAGGAGGAACAGTGTGGCTTTCGTCCTGGTCGTGGAACTGTGGACCAGCTCTATACTCTCGGCAGGGTTCTTGAGGGTGCATGGGAGTTTGCCCAACCAGTCTACATGTGCTTTGTGGACTTGGAGAAGGCATTCGACCGTGTCCCTCGGGAAGTCCTGTGGGGAGTGGTCAGAGAGTATGGGGTACCGGACTGTCTTATTGTGGCGGTCCGCTCCCTGTATGATCAGTGTCAGAACTTGGTCCGCATTGCTGGCAGTAAGTCGGACACATTTCCAGTGAGGGTTGGACTCCGCCAAGGCTGTCCTTTGTCACCGATTCTGTTCATAACTTTTATGGACAGAATTTCTAGGCGCAGCCAAGGCGTTGAGGGGTTCCGGTTTGGTGGCCGCGGGATTGGGTCTCTGCTTTTTGCAGGTGATGTGGTCCTGATGGCTTCATCTGGCCGGGATCTTCAGCTCTCGCTGGATCGGTTCGGAGCCGAGTGTGAAGCGACCGGAATGAGAATCAGCACCTCCGAGTCCGAGTCCATGGTTCTCGCCCGGAAAAGGGTGGAGTGCCATCTCCGGGTTGGGGAGGAGACTCTGCCCCAAGTGGAGGAGTTCAAGTACCTAGGAGTCTTGTTCACGAGTGGGGGAAGAGTGGATCGTGAGATCGACAAGCGGATCGGTGCGGCGTCTTCAGTAATGCGGACGTTGTACCGATCCGTTGTGGGGAAGAAGGAGCTGAGCCGGAAGGCAAAGCTCTCAATTTACCGATCGATCTATGTTCCCATCCTCACCTATGGTCATGAGCTTTGGGTCATGACCGAAAGGATAAGATCACGGGTACAAGCGGCCGAAATTAGTTTCCTCAGCCGGGTGGCGGGGCTCTCCCTTAGAGATAGGGTGAACGCCTCCCTAGGGAGGTGTTTAGGGCACGTCCAGCCGGTAGGAGGCCACGGGGAAGACCCAGGACACGTTGGGAAGACTATGTCTCCCGGCTGGCCTGGGAACGCCTCGGGATCCCCCGGGAAGAGCTAGACGAAGTGGCTGGTGAGAGGGAAGTCTGGGCTTCCCTGCTTAGGCTGCTGCCCCCGCGACCCGACCTCGGATAAGCGGAAGATGATGGATGGATGGATGTAAAGATCCAAACAGCAGATAGCAACACAAATAATCATCAACTTAGAATTTAATGGCAGCAACACATTGCAAAAAAGTGGGCACAGGGGCATTTTTACCACGTTGTTACATGGCCTTTCCTTTTAACAACACTCAGTAAGTGTTTGGAAACTGCGGAGACCAATTTTTGAAGCTTTTAGGGTGGAATTATTTTCCATTCTTGCTTGATGTACAGCTTAAGTTGTTCAACATTTTTGGTGTCTCTGTTGTTGTATTTTACGCTTCATAATGCGCCACACATTTTCAATAGGAGGTAGGTCTAGACTACAGGCAGGTCAGTCTAGTACCCACACTCTTTTACTATGAAGCCACGCTGTTGTAACACATGGCTTGGCATTGTATTGCTGAAATAAGCCGAAATGTCCTCCACTTCTGCTGCAGTTCTTCAGTCATTTGTTCTTGTTTATTGGACACAAACTACATTGCATGGCACATTCTTAGGTAAGAGGGTCCAGAGGGTCCTTCCTAGGTGTCACACATAAACGTAAATGAGTGTAATGGTTGGCTAATATCAAACCTTTTATGCATCAATACAGGCCACTGCATCTTGGTCAATTGTGTCAAAGCAATAATCTCTCATTGTTCCTCAATTTGATTGTATTCTAATAAGAGTTGTGCGATGGCAACATTGACTTGATGCTGACTTTAATTTATTGACACAATATCAGCAGCACTGCTCTACTCGTGGCTTTGTAAACCGGCTGTTCTTGAATGCAGCAGAGGCCGGCTCCATTGTGTTGTTGTGTTTTTTTATGTGGCCATATTTAGTCCAGGTGGTCTGGCAGCAGGTGCCCAGGAGGTTCTGATCTCACAGGATCACAGTGCACACAGGCAGAAACACACACAATCCATTCAGTATGTGTAAGTTTGATGAGTTCATCGAACAGAAAAATCCATTCTCTTTTAAAGAGCGTCCATGAAGACGACGACACACTACTGTTGGCTAATGAAGCAAACATCACGATGAATCCATTTGGAAAACAAGTGAGTGGACGTTTGAATAATTCATGCATCGACTTCTTTTGCGGTTTGTGTATTTTCCCACCGTGAGTGTGTGTGTCTGGAGGTACTGTACGTTTCCATAGGAGGCGGTGCAGGCGATGCCAGGTGTGTTTGTGGCAGCAGCCTTTTGTGCAAATGGGCGCAGTTGCAATAGAAAGTTGCAAAAATCTAAAACCTACACGCTGGAAGTATGGGAAAGGTTTGTGGCAAACAGTGTGTGTGTTGCACCGTCACACTTTAATGGAGAGAAATCTGTGTCTTTTTATGCAGCCAAACAAAATCAAAAAAGAGATTTGCAACAAAAAAGATGGATTTACGTAAAAAATAAAAAAACGATTTGCAATCATTACAAAACAAATGTTTGGGTTACAAATATTTATCTCATAGTCAAAATGTTTGATTTTTTTGGTTTGCAAAAATATTAGGGAGTTAAAGGCCTACTGAAATGAGATTTTCTTATTTAAACAGGGATAGCAGGTCCATTCTATGTGTCATACTTGATCATTTCGCGATATTGCCATATTTTTGCTGAAAGGATTTAGTAGAGAACATCCACAATGAAATTTGCAACTTTTGCTTGCTAACAGAAAAGCCCTGCCTCTACCGGAAGTCGCAGACGAGGACGTCACATGTTGATGGCTCCTCACATCTTAACATTGTTTCTAATGGGAGCCTCCAACAAAAACAGTTATTCGGACCGAGAAAACGACAATTTCCCCATTAATTTGAGCGAGGATGAAAGATTCATGATTCATTCTTGATAGCGACGGACTAGAAAGAAAAAAAAACGCGATTGCATTGGGACGGATTCAGATGTTTTTAGAAACATTTACTAGGATAATTCTGGGAAATCCCTTATCTTTCTATTGTGTTGCTAGTGTTTTAGTGAGCTTAACAGTACCTGATAGTCGGATGGGTTTGTCCACGGGTGTGTTGATGTGCAGTGTCTCAGGGAAGTCGACGGCAGCTTTATGGGCGGCACAAGCTCAGCTGATCTCCGGTAAGAAGCGACTTTTTACCACAATTTTCTCACCGAAACCTGCCGGTTGACATTCGGTCGGGATCCATGTTCGCTGTGATCCATAGTAAAGTTACACCTCTGTGAATTTTAAACAAGGAATCACCGTGTGTTTGTGTGGCTAAAGGCTAGAGCTTCCCAACTCCATTTTTCTACTTTGACTCCTCCAATATTAATTAAACAAATTGCAAAGGATTCAGCAACACAGATCTCCAAAATACTGTGTAATTATGCGGTTAAAGCAGACGACTTTTAGCTGTGTGTGTGTGTGCAGCGCTCATATTTCCTAACAGCCTGTGACGTTAAGCGTATGCGTCATCATTATGCGACGTTTTCAAGAAAAAACACCCGGGAAATTTAAAATTGCAATTAAGTAAACTAAAAAGGCCGTATTGGCATGTGTTGCAATGTTAATATTTCATCATTGATATATAAACTATCAGACTGCGTGGTGGGTAGTAGTGGGTTTCAGTAGGCCTTTGAAAATCTTTGTTGTTGGTTGCAATTTGCAAATATATATTTTTTTGGTTGCATAAAAACACATCTTTCTCTTTCTCTACATACTTTTTCTGCTTCCGGTGATAAAAACACAAACCTTGGCTTCCGCTCTAGAGTAGAAGTCAAGTTTTTACTCCTACATGACAACCTACATCAGGGGTTGGGAACCTTTTTGGCTGAGAGAGCCAAGAAGCCAAATATTTTAAAATGTATTTCCGTAAGAGCCATATAGTGTTTTTTTCACACTGAACACAACTAAACATGTGCATTTTTAAGTAAGACCAACATTTCTAGAGTATAATAAGTCTTTTATGCTTTGTAATAACATTGTTATTCTGAAGCTAACTGTGGAGTGGGCGTGGCCTGCGGGCCTACAGCGAAGCGGGGTGTTGCCAGGACCGGCCTCGAAATCGGCGACAGGTGCGTAGATGGCTCACCTGGGCCTTGTTATCTAATCACTTGTCGCTCTGTTTATAAGCAGCAGCCCGGAGGAGAGACGGGGTTGGGGCTGGAGCCAGAGTACGTGCGAGAACGAAAGAGAAAAAGACAATTGCTGGAAAGCAACTGAGAGACTTATTGAAAAATAGAAAAATAATAAAACCCCGAAACAGGCTCTTATGTCGGTGCTTGGTGGTCTGAAGAACCCCCTGGAGGGCAAGCCCTAAACTAACCGATAATAAATAAATCACTTCTTACCCTTAATGCAACTTCTTGAACAAGTGCAATTAAAAAAGGATGGATGGATTCAAATGCATGAGCATGTTTTATATTTTGAACGTTATTTTTAACACTTTGATTACAAGTGGAATTATTCATTACTTATTGTGTTAAGCAGTGTCAGCTCAGAATTATCCGAGAGCCAGATGCAGTCATCAGAAGAGCCACATCTGGCTCGCAAGCCATAAGTTCCCTACCCCTGACCTACATCCTAAAATTGATCCATATCCACACAAACTTGGATACTTTAAAAACACATTCTTGTTGTTCCATTGTAGCCTGTGGGCACACGCAAACACATACCGTAAATTCTTACACCGCTTTTTTTTTTTTTTTTACACTTTCAATTCTGTGGGTTATTAGACGTAGCAGCTGATTTATGGATTTTTCTTTGCTGGCGACCATCATAAAAATAATATTGTAAAAAAATAAAATAAAATAAAATAAAAAGACAATCTCTTATTGTTTGTGCTATGATTCACTTAAATTCACTTCACTATGCTGACATCTTTTCGACGAGTTAACTTACTGCAGGTGCTGCAGTGTCATTAACCGGGAGTGCTTTTTTTTCGTGCCGTTCAGTCATCGAGCCATCCATAGCGTTTATACTTGTGTGGATTCTTCATTCATCACTCCCAGCAACGTTTGCAGGTTTTACAGTGCACCTAAAACTGTTCATCCCTACTAAACCATCCCATGTGTGATGTTTGTAGGAGTGTTGTCGTGCATATTTGTACATGCTATCGTGACGTAATGAAGCTAGCGTTGTTAGCATGAGCTGATATGCAAAACATTTTGACGAGTTTTTGTGTTGGTATTATAAACTTACAATGGCATTCTTTTTGTATTGTTTCAGTTTCACAAATTCCTCAGTAAATTCACCAAAACATCACCGTGGAGTTATTGAGTCGGTTTAACTGATTAAAGAGCTAGCTTCCGCAACTATTGGGTCCATGACAAAGACTTCTGTTTTGTTTGATGAGCCGTTTTACTGCAGTGTTACAGACATCGTTTGGAAACAATTAAGGTATGTAAATAAACATTTACATAATCTTACTGTGTAAATAACAAATTTCACAACATATACATATAACTGCGACTTATAGCCCGCTGCGGCTAACATATGAAAAAAAAAAATTCTAATAAAAATGTAGTGGGTGGAGTTTGTATCCCAGTGCGCTCTTTAACCTGAAAGACACATACCTAAAAACGCCGGTCGGGGTGAAGCTTTCTAAAACTCTATATTCATTGTGTACATGTGGAGGGCTTTATAGGAGAGTTACCGCTTTGTCCCCCGTCTGATGACGTCACAATTGTGCGCCACCATTTCTACCCTTAAAAAGTACAAAGGTAAACAACGCAGACATGCAGGCTTTAAACATACTGAAAGGATCTACAGTAGGGAAGAGATTCATACGGCCCAATTTCTGGGCGGATCTCCCGTGAGAGGAAGGTCAGTCATTTTGCAATGCGGCCAGCTGAAAACAATGAAAAGCGCCACTCTACATAGCAACTGACACTGTGGTCAAAGTCGAAATTGCCACAAAACACATTTTAAAATATTCAACACTCTACTGCCATCAAGCGGCTAAAGTGGGGAGTGCACCCCCAATTAGTCACGTTTCATGTGTCAGGAATCGCCTTTCGACTGTATTGCATTTTTAAACGTAAATACAGTGCTACTTGGGGCGACGTTGAAAAAAAGCATCTTTGTCTTACTGTGACCTGCTATGTTTGCTACAGTAGTGGACCCTTCGAATCAGCTAAAACTGTTTACCGTATTTTTCGGACTATAAGTCGCAGTTTTTTTCATAGTTTGGCCGAGGGTGCGACTTATATTCAGGAGCGACTTATGTGTGAAATTATTAACACATTACCGTAAAATATCAAATACTATTATTTAGCTCATTCACGTAAGAGACTAGACGTATAAGATTTCATCGGATTTAGCGATTAGGAGTGACAGATTGTTTGGTAAACGTATAGCATGTTCGATATGTTATAGTTATTTGAATGACTCTTACAATAATATGTTACGTTAACATACCAGGCACCTTCTCAGTTGGTTATTTATGTGTCATATAACGTACACTTATTCAGCCTGTTGTTCACTGTTCTTTATTTATTTTAAATTGCCTTTCAAATGTCTCTTCTTGGTTTTGGGTTTTATCAAATAAATTTCCCCGAAAAATGCGACTTATACTCCAGTGCGACTTATATATGTTTTTGTCCTTCTTTATTATGCAATTTTGGCAGGTGTGATTTATACTCCGATAATTACGGTATATTTTTGCACGGAGACAGACATCATGTTCGATGATGCACACGTGCGGATGGAGATGTTTTAAAGGGGAACATTATCACCAAACCTATGCAAGCATCAATATATACCTTAATGTTGCAGAAAAAAGGCCATTTATTTTTTTAACTGATTTCCGAACTCTATGTGGGTGAATTTTGGCAAATTAAACGCCTTTCTGTTTATCGGTCTTTTAGCGATGACGTCAGAACGTGACGTCACCGAGGTAACACCCCCGCCATATTCATTTTCACATTACAAACACCGGGTCTCAGCTCTGTTATTTTCCGTTTTTTCGACTATTTTTTGGAACCTTGGAGACATCATGCCTCATCGGTGTGTTGTCGGAGGGTGTAACAACACTAACAGGGAGGGATTCAAGTTGCACCACTGGCAAGAAATCTGCCGCCAGACCCCCATTGAATGTACCAAAGTGTCTTCACATTTGACCAGCGATGCTAAGACAGACATGGCACAGAGATGTATGGATAACCTGCAGATATATTTGCAACGATTAAGTCAACAAAATTACAAAGGTGAGTTTTGTTGATGTTGTTGACTTATGTGCTAATCAGACATATTTGGTCACGGCATGACTGCCAGCTAATCGATGCTAACATGCTGCGCTAATCGATGCTAACATTCTATTTACGCTAGCTGTATGTACATTTGAAACTAGATACCCACATTTAATGCGAAACAAACACTTACCAATCGACGGATTTAAGTTGCTCCAGTGTCACAAGATGCGAAAGTCCTGATCGTTTGGTCTGCACATTTTAATGGCGATGCTAATAAGGCAGCCATGCTATGGGCCACTTCATTAGGTACACCCACGCTATGGCCGAATAGCGTCAATAGCTATTCGCTCAATAGCTTCAATTTCTTCTTCAATTTCCTTTTCGCTATCTGCCTCCATACTCCGACCATCTGTTTCAATACATGCGTAATCTGTTGAATCGCTTAAGCCGCTGAAATCCGAGTCTGAATCCGAGCTAATGTCGCTATATCTTGCTGTGGTAACCGACATGTTGTTTGTATTGACGTCACAGGGAAATGGATAGTGGTTTCGAAGATAGCGAAAATAAGGCACTTTAAAGCTTTATTTAGGGATATTACGGGACCGGTAAAATTTTGAAAAAAACTTCAAAAAATACAAAAAGCCACTGGGAACTGATTTTTATTGTTTTTAACCCTTTTCAAATTGTGATAATGTTCCCCTTTAACACCTTCTGAATGTATCCATGTTTGTGTGCACGTGGCCATAGTGGTAACCGGAGAGATGAGATGTGTGCTGAAAACCGACATTATGTAAGAAGTCTGTCCCAGTAAATGTGTGCGGCGGGGGTCTTGTCGGGAGCTGTAGCAACACACTCTGCACACATCGCCGCAGTAACCACACTGGGGAGGATGCGGCATGATGAAAGGTGTGTTTATGCAGCGGCACATGTGGCCCACATAGCCGCTATGCTCTCACTTGGCAGTGGATAGCGTCTTAATGGAAGAGGTGAAGATGGCAACAACACAAACTTGTTGCAGCACAACAGACGGACACACACTTCCACACAAATCCATCTGGGAAAGAGTCAACAGAAACTGTTTTGTTTTGTTAGTTTTTTTCAAAAAGGGCCATCTCTTTAAAAAACAACGTTAATATTGAGCCAATCAGAACGACATAAGCAAAACGAGCCATCTCTCGCACATTTACATAAGGAAAATGGGAGTAGAAGGATTTTTTTTGTTGACATGGTTTTTCTCTGTTTGTGCATATTTTTCTATTCTGTTTTCATACAATATTTTGTACTTTTATTTAAGAGGGCTTTCTGACCGCCTCTTTAGGACGTGCCATTTTGTGGGCAATGTTACTTATGTGGCTCCACTTTTACAGCGTCTTCTCCCCATCATCTTTGTTGTATTGGTAGTTTTTAGCACCTCCAAAGCGAGTCTACAAACAGATATAAGTTGGAACCGTTTGCTACTTTATATTCCAAACGGCAACAGGGGAGGATCCACAACAAGAGGATCGAACAAAATGGCTTATTGATTACGTTGCGGACTACAATGGTGGATGCATGCAAGTTTCATGACTTATGCAGATCCCAAATACACATCAGCAGGTACCAATAGGCATGAAATGTTGGTTTTGCATAATAAGTCATAACCAAGCGCCAGATAATGTCTCCAAATAGGTGGACTTTTGGGGTCCATATACACAGACCATAATAATACCCTTATGTTGAAGCACAGTACGTCTGACTATGGTATACGTAATGAGTCACCGATTTTTGAGCGCTGTGCGTAATGTTCTATATTCTCTATGAAACATCTAAGTTTTGGGCTTGCTTGCTGACCTGTATTCGCTAGCGTCATTTCCTGAATAGGGAGCATCAATCTGCAGTCCACATGTATCTCTTATGTGTGACTGCCAGCAACTGGTCACACTTATGATTACACCACGCACCAGATAAAATTGCTCCGAGGTTAGTAAGCACAACCAGAATTATTATTATTGAGGCGAGGTTTGCTTTCCACCTATTGAAATCCCAAAAATCGCTGCCGTTGTGTCCTTGGGCAGGACACTTCACCCTTTTGCCCCCGGCACCGCTCACACTGGTGAATGAATGATGAATGAATGGCAGGTGGTGGTCGGAGGGGCCGTAGGCGCAAACTGGCAGCCACGCTTCCGTCAGTCTACCTCAGGGCAGCTGTGGCTACTGATGTAGCTTACCACCACCAGGTGTGAATGAATGATGAGTCCCACTTCTCTGTGAGCGCTTTGAGTGTCTAGAAAAGCGCGATATAAATCTAAGTTATTTATTTATTTTTATTCTGTACATCAGGCTCAATATCAATCTTTGAGAACATGAAAGGAATTTAGAGGCACCTTTTAGTCCAAAAAATAGGGTTGTTGGAAATATCCGGATCAGGCCGAAAATCTAATCAACTGTTCCTTATCCCATTTCTGACTAACTAACTAACTAAATGGTAAATGGGTTATACTTGTATAGTGCTTTTCTACCTTCAGGAGCAAGGGTGAAGTGTTTTGCTCAAAGACACATCTGATATGACTAATGGCAGAAGCTGGGGATAAAACCAGGAACCCTCAAGTTGCTGGCATGGCCAACCGAGTCACTCCGCCCCTAACTCACTAACTAACTGAGTAATCCCAGCGATCACGTAACTTCTTGGCAGAGGTACGTAATAATAATAATAATAATAGCACAGTGAATCGAGACTTGCTGTGTTGTTGGTCATAAACCAAAAAGTCAATCAATCATCAATCAATGTTTACTTATATAGCCCTAAATCACTAGTGTCTCAAAGGGCTGCACAAACCACCACGACATCCTCGGTAGGCCCACATAAGGGCAAGGAAAACTCACACCCAGTGGGACATTGGTGACAATAATGACCCAGCGGGACGTCGGTGACAATGATGACTATGAGAACCTTAGAGAGGAGGAAAGCAATGGATGTCGAGCGGATCTAACATGATACTGTGAAAGTTCAATCCACAATGGATACAACACAGTCGCGAGAGTCCAGTCCAAAGAGGATCCAAGACACAGCAGCGAGAGTCCCGTTCACAGCGGAGCCAGCAGGAAACCATCCCAAGCGTAGGCGGACCAGCAGCGCAGAGATGTCCCCAGCCGATACACAGGCGAGCAGTACATGGCCACCGGATCGGACCGGACCCCCTCCACACGGGAGAGTGGGACATTGAAGAAAAAGAAAAGAAACGGCAGATCAACTGGTCTAAAAAGGGAGTCTATTTAAAGGCTAGAGTATACAAATGAGTTTTAAGGTGAGACTTAAATGCTTCTACTGAGGTGGCATCACGAACTGTTACCGGGAGGGTATTCCAGAGTACTGGAGCCCGAACGGAAAATGCTCTATAGCCCGCAGACTTTTTTTGGGCTTTGGGAATCACTAATAAGCCGGAGTCCTTTGAACGCAGATTTCTTGCCGGGACATATGGTACAATACAATCGGCAAGATAAGATGGAGCTAGACCGTGTAGTATTTTATACGTAAGTAGTAAAACCTTAAAGTCACATCTTAAGTGCACAGGAAGCCAGTGCAGGTGAGCCAGTACAGGCGTAATGTGATCAAACTTTCTTGTTCTTGTCAAAAGTCTAGCAGCCGCATTTTGTACCAACTGTAATCTTTTAATGCTAGACATGGGGAGACCCGAAAATAATACGTTACAGTAGTCGAGGCGAGACGTAACAAACGCATGGATAATGATCTCAGCGTCTTTAGTGGACAGAATGGAGCGAATTTTAGCGATGTTACGGAGATGAAAGAAGGCCGTTTTAGTAACGCTTTTAATGTGTGCCTCAAAGGAGAGAGTTGGGTCGAAGATAATACCCAGATTCTTTACCATGTCGCCTTGTTTAATTGTTTGGTTGTCAAATGTTAGAGTTGTATTATTAAATAGAGTTCGGTGTCTAGCAGGACCGATAATCAGCATTTCCGTTTTTTTGGCGTTGAGTTGCAAAAAGTTAGCGGACATCCATTGTTTAATTTCATTAAGACACGCCTCCAGCTGACTACAATCCGGCGTGTTGGTCAGCTTTAGGGGCATGTAGAGTTGGGTGTCATCAGCATAACAGTGAAAGCTAATACCGTATTTGCGTATGATGTCACCTAGCGGCAGCATGTAGATGCTGAAGAGTGCAGGGCCAAGGACCGAACCCTGGGGAACTCCACACGTTACCTTAACGTAGTCCGAGGTCACATTGTTATGGGAGACACACTGCATCCTATCAGTAAGATAAGAGTTAAACCAAGACAGGGCTAAGTCTGACATGCCAATTCGTGTTTTGATACGTTCTAATAAAATATTATGTTCGACGGTATCGAAAGCAGCGCTAAGATCAAGGAGCAGCAACATAGATGACGCATCAGAATCCATCGTTAGCAATAGATCATTAGTCATTTTTGCGAGGGCTGTCTCCGTGGAGTGATTTGCCCTGAAACCGGATTGAAAGGTTTCACATAGATTGTTAGACGCTAAGTGTTCATTTAACTGCTCCGCAACAATTTTTTCAAGGATTTTTGAAATAAAGGGAAGGTGAGACACCGGTCGGTAATTTACCATGAGGTCAGGATCGAGGTTAGGTCTTTTAAGAAGAGGATGAATAACCGCTTTTTTGAATGCTAGGGGAACAGTGCCCGAGGAGAGTGATAAGTTTATAATATTTAGCACTGATGGACCTAATAATACAAAGAGCTCCTTGATCAGTTTCCCAGGAAGAGGGTCAAGTAAACATGTTGTCTGTTTTATTCCATTTACACGTTGTAACAATTCCTCTAATGTTATTTCCTCAAAACGAGAGAAACTATTTTGGAGGGCAGTATCCGCCGTATATACAATCGTGTCAGTGTTAATAGAACCCCGTTGTAGCTGGGACGCATTGTCTTTAATCTCCTTTCTAATGACTTCAATTTTCTTACTAAAGAATTGCATAAAGTCATCAGCTGAGTGGGTTGAGCTACTGGAAGGAGTCCCTTGTTGGGTTAGCGATGCTACCGTACTAAACAAAAATTTAGGATCGTTTTTATTACGGTGGATGAGATTTGAGTAATATTTAGCTTTAGCTAAGGTAAGCATGCGTTTATAAGTTATTAAACCATCACTCCATGCTTGATGGTGCACCTCAAGTTTAGTCGTGCGCCATTTGCGTTCCAGCTTTCTACATAATAATTTCTGAGCTCTAGTTTCTTCTGTAAACCACGGGGTGCGCTTTTTTGGAGCTTTTTTTAACTTTAGCGGTGCTATGTTATCAATGGTTTCGCGCAGGGCGTCGTTAAAGTTGTTAGTGAGGTTATCAATGGAGCCCACATACTTTGGGAATGGTGCCATTACCGAGGGCAGTAGGTCAGCAAGAGTTGTCGTTGTGGCTGTATTAATGTTGCGGCTGCTATAGCAGTTATTATTATTATTAGTTTGACGAACATGCGTCTGAACCTCGAATTTTATAAGGTAATGATCGGACAATACTTTAGTATACGGGAGTATCGTAACTTTGGAAACGGTGATGCCCCTGACAAGCACTAGGTCTATCGTATTACCGTTGCGATGCGTGGGTTCATTTATTATTTGTGTGAGACCACAGCTATCAATTACAGTCTGGAGCGCTACGCACGGTGGGTCCGATGGGGTATTCATATGGATATTAAAGTCCCCCATTATGATTATATTATCGGCGTGTGTCACTAGATCAGCAACGAACTCTGAGAATTCATTAATAAAGTCCGGATAGGGCCCTGGGGGGCGGTAGATAACAGCCAGGTGTAGAGGCAGCGGTGTGACAGACCTCATAGTAAGCACCTCAAACGATTTATATTTATTATTTATGTTAGGACTAAGGTTAAAGTTTTCGTTGTATATTAGTGCGACCCCCCCACCCCTTTTGAGCGGACGGGCAACATGCGCATGTGTAAAGTTAGGAGGACATGCCTCATTTAGCGCAAAAAAGTCGTTTGGTTTAAGCCAGGTTTCGCTGAGACCGATGACGTTAAGATTGTTGTCTCTGATAATATCATTAACTAACAACGTTTTAGGAGACAATGATCTTATGTTTAAAAAACCTATATTATAGGTAGTGGGCTGTTTTAGGGAGTTTTTGATCAAATTATCCGTAGTAGCAATATTAATAATGTTGTGTTTATTATGCCCAGTGCATTTAGTATAGTTACGACCATATCTAGGAATTGATACGACAGGAATTTTCCGATTGTTTGATTGTTGCTTTGATAAACTGCACGCATCATGGTTAGCCACCTCAGTAACGGGGATTTTCCGATTGTTTGTTTGTTGCTTTGATAAACTGCACACATCATGGTTAGCCACCTCAGTAACGGGGATTTTCCGATTGTTTGTTTGTTGCTTTGATAAACTGCACGCATCATAGTTAGCCACCTCAGTAAAACACATGTCCAACTCTGAAACACTCAAAGCAGAAAAAACTTGTTCTAATTTAACTGACTCCTTACCCAGACCAGTAGTCTCGCATTTTCCATCTAAATCCGTCTTCGGGATGGAGGAAAGTGGTGTTCTGTGGGGATTAGCCTTCTGCTTTGTTTTTAGCCCCGCTCGGCATCCGCGTTTCCGATCACACCGCTGGCGTCTGCTCCGTAGACGGCCCCCGCTGCTACTAGACTCCCCTGCTTCACAGGCCGCTGGATGTTGCCGCCGATGTATTCCCATGCTAGTTAGCAAGTCTAGCACGCAAGTGTCTATCAGTCCAAAACGGCCCGATATGTCCACATCCAGAAGTGTCTGGCGGTCGTACGTGATCACGGAGTGACCACGATGTGAGCCAGCCATAAAGTTTGTGGAATTGTCCGGTATTTCTGCCAAATGTTCCATCTTTAGCAGGAGCTCCTCGAGAGCGCAGCCCGTCCGGGCGCCGCCATCTTGGATCATCAAAAAGTAAGGCAATTACCTTAATAATAAACGTTTCATACCTAAGCCACGGGCCTAACGCCGCCTCTATTTTCTCAAACCATTCTGAATGGCTTGGCCACTGTTTTTTTTTCAGCAGCTTGATGATAAACACGGTGATTTTCATGGAATGTTACAACATGGCAGCTTCACACAAGACAGCACCGATCACGGCCGCCTCTGTGCTCTTGTGCGCTCTGTTTTGTTTGTCTTTGTGCGTATATCGTGTATCCACGTGCTATTACACCCGCAAAGAGCTACTGAATATCGGATCAACCACCCCTTCAGACTAAATTTAGCGTCAGTTGCGGATTTGGTCCATTTTTTGATCAAAAGAGGGAAACTGCGCCCCGAAGAGGAAAGAGAGCCGGAGCCCTCGTCCGTCTCCGCAGACGAATATTGCGCACGCCTTACTTCGCATCTTTAACTCCAACTTCCGCTCACTTCCCAACAAGATGGACGAGCTAGCGTTGCTGATGAGAAGAAACAAGGAGTTTTCCTTATCTTGTGTTTTTTGTGCTTTACGGAAATGTGGCTGAGCGCAAGTGTCGCGGACAGCGCGGCTCAACTGGAGGCTCTTCTCCGCGCGGACCGAGACCCGGGGCTCTCCGGCAAAGCAAGAGGCAGTGGAGTCTGCTTCTTCATAAACAACAATGGTGTACAGACATGACAGTGATATCCCAACACTGCTCTCCTGCTCTGGAATATCATTTCATTCACTGTAAGCCTCTTTACTCACTGCGTGAGATCATTTAATCCATATTGGTGATTGCCTACATACCGCCAAGCGCGGACGTGCATGACGCTCAGCGCACGCTTGCAGACCAGATCTTACATGTGGAACGGTCTTTTCCGGACTCTCACTATCATGCTCGGTGACTTTAACAAGGGAAACTTGAGCCAGGAATTACACAAGTATAGGCAGTTTATTAAATGCCCGACCAGAGAGAACACTTTGGATCACTGTTACACTACAATAAGCAAGGCATACCATGCAGTCCGCGCGCTGCTCTCGGACTATGAGATCACGTGATGGTGCACTTAATCCCTTCATACAGACAGAGACTGAAACTGGCTTAACCTGTTATGAAAACAATTAAGAAGTACACCACTGAGGCTGTGGGGGAACTGTGCGCATGCTTGGAAACGACGGACTGGGAGGCAATTCGAGAGGCCAGGGACAATCTGGAAGAGTATACGGACACTGTGACCTCATACATACAGTTCAATGAGGCGCACATCGTTGAAACGCACACCAGGGCTTGTCCAGCTCATCACAGCTCTGGTCCACCCAGCCCCCCAAAAGCCAGTACTTAATCAAAGGACTTCAAGAACATCAAACAACTTCCTCAAAGGACTCCAAAAACCCATCCCGCCCTGCCCTTTCCATCCGAGAGGAGGATGTGCGTCGCCAGTTCCTTGAAGCTGAACATGCGGAAGGCCCCCGGGCCGGATGGTCTCTCCCTCTCCACCCTGAGACACTGAGCGGATCAGGTGGCTCCTGTCTTCACTGACATTTTTTACACCTCTCTGGAGTTACGCCGCATGCCGCTCTGCTTCAAGACCTCCACCATCGCCCCTGTCTCCAAAAAACCACGGCTCACAGGACTTAATGACTACAGGCTGGTGGCGCTGACGTCTGTGGTCATGAAGTCTTTTGAATGCTTGGTCCTGCCCCAACTTAAGGACATCATCGCCCCCCTCCTGGACCCACTGTAGTTCTCCTACAGAGCCAACACAGTGAACCTGGCCCTCCACTTCATCCTGGAGCATCTAGACTCACCAGGAACCTACGCCAGGATCCTGTTTGTGGACTTCAGCTCTGCCTTCAACACCATCCTCCTATGACTGCTACGAGACAAGCTCTACCAGCTCAGCATGCCCAAATCCCTGTGCAGTTGGATCAATGACTTCCTAACGCACCGGAGAGAGTACGTGCAGCTGGGGAATATTGTCGTGGACAGTCGAGCCATGAACACCGGCACTCCTCAGGGCTGTGTACTTTACCCCCGGCTCTTCTCCCTCTATATAAACTGCTGCACCTCCAGTCACCAGTCGGTAAAGCTGCTCAAGTTTGCGGACGACAACACCCTCATCGGGCTCATCTCGGATGGCGACGGGTCCACCTACAGGAGAGAGGTGGACCAGCTGCCGTCCTGGTGCAGCCTCAACAACCTGGAGCTGAACCTCCAGAAAACAGTGGAGATGATCTTGGACTTCAGGAAAGTCAAAGCCCCTACATCCCCCTCACCCTGATTAACTCTCCCACCCCCATCTCCATCGTGGACTCCTTCCGTTTCTTGGGCACCACCATCACTAAGGACCTCAAGTGGGAGCCGACCATCAGCTCCCTCATCAAGATAGCCCAGCAGAGGATGTAGTTCCTGCGGCAGCTAAAGAAACTGAATGTGCCGACTGAGATGCTGGTGCAGCTCTACTCAGCCATCGTCGAGTCCATCCTCACCTCCTCCATCACCGTGCGGTTCCCCGGCGCCACAGGCCGGGACAATCATCGACTGCAGCATATCGTACGTGCTACTGAGAAGGTTATTGGCTGCAGGCTCCCATTCCTCCAGGACCAGGGAGTGTGTGAGTCGGATCACAGCTGAATCTTCTCACCCTGGACATAAACTATCTTCTCCCCTCAGGCAGGAGACTACAGTCCATCCAAACCCACACCATCCAAACCCATTTTAGTACCTATTCTGTGTTATATGTGTTTTATGTTGCACAATTGCACCAAGAAAAAATTCATAGTTTGTGAACCCTTTCTCAAACAATGGCAATAAAAACTATTCTAATTCTGAATCTGACTCTGATTTGTCAAGGAAGACAACCTGTGCCAACAGCAAAGCAGACACATGTTTTTGAAAAGTGTAGCTGTACTAATTACAGCCACTAGGGGACGGATTCCTTGGTATTATCCAATGTTTTGCCCAGCTCGTTCTATGGCGTTAAGTGGCATTGAAACTAGACTAGTACCACACAGCGCTCAAGAGAGTAACGAGGTCCCATTGATGCTGGGTTTGATGAAACAACACAACTAAAGATCTGCGATGAAGCGGTCACGATGGCGAGAGGATGGATGAAGTGCTGAGAAGTCCGAGTTGTGGTCCTTATCTCAGCATAGCACCTTGGCCGGTGGGTGCTCATCTCACACTCCGACAGTGGCGACTAAATCGCTCATTTTTAATTGACCCCACTTTTTTATTATTCCCGCTCACTCAATGCAAAGTCTTTCTGGCGCCGGGCCCGCTTGCAGATTGAGTCATGAATCCATTGACAGCAGTTCTTTTTCTGCTGCAGCCCACAGAACCAGGTTCAAATTTGCTCCCAAAGAGAATAACGAGCAACTGGAGGGACGTGCGGTAATAAATTGCCCGTGACCGCTGACAGGTCGTCTTGGCGAGAGCGGACTGACCTGGAACCGGGGAGCGTTGAAGAAGATGAGTCATAAAAGGTCACACAGACCGCGGAGGATTATTAGCAATATCTTTCAAAAGACGACAGGACATTTGCAGGTGTTCCAACAACTTTTACATTCCGTCGATCTTATTTTCTCAAAGAAACATCCGTCAAACACTGCCGCTACGTTCGGGGAAAGTGACACATTTCAAGCCCCAGCGAGTAAACTCAGGGATATTTAGTGACGCAACAAAGCACAAATTGTTTCTCTCAGCGTAAAGAGACATGCTCGTATCTCAGGTGGCACAGTCTGCCATTAATTCAATGATTCCTTTTCATGAGACAGGTCGCTGTAGTGTGGGATGAAGCGGTAGTACTGTATCTCTCATGGGCTAATGGCAGGAATAGCACGGTCAACTTCTTCCGTCGTGTGTCTTTAGACTTGCAGCTCCATTGAGCAACAGAGCACGGTCAACGACACGATAAGTGGCACAAATTAATTCTT
This sequence comes from Nerophis ophidion, assembly GCF_033978795.1. Taxonomy (NCBI): domain Eukaryota; kingdom Metazoa; phylum Chordata; class Actinopteri; order Syngnathiformes; family Syngnathidae; genus Nerophis; species Nerophis ophidion. The sequence goes on from NC_084628.1 coordinate 20,464,013, forward strand.
CATTAGAAATTAAACTGCATAACACCTCGATGTTGACGCTGGATTGAGGATTACAACTTCCATCTTGTCTGTTGTGCACATCTCAGCGACTTATGCGTATTTTGGGAATGTACAATATGGCATATAATGGGTAAATATTTGGAGTATTTTAATCTGATGTACAGGTTATAGGATAGTTTAACAATAGAAGATCATATTCACTGCATATTTTTGTAGTCTTTTCAGTAAAGCCTTCAAACGTATGCAATGATTCAGTCACTATGTAAAATAGAGGTTTTGAGCATGCATTTAATAAACCCGGGGTGTCAAACTAATTTTAGCTCAGAGTCCATATAGAGGAAACGCTATTCCAAAGTGGGTTGGACTGGTAAAATCCATTCATCCATCCACTTCCGCTTATCCAAAGTCGGGTCGCGGGTGCAGCAGCCTAACCAGAGAATCCCAGACTTCCCTATTCCTAGCTACTTCATTCAGCTTTTTCCGGGGGATCCCAGGTAGTTCCCAAGCCAAGTGGGAGACATAGTCTCTCCACCGTGTCCTGGGTCGTCCCTGTGTTCTCCTACCGGTCAGACGTACGCTAAACAATTACTCACCAGGAAAGTGTTCAGGGGGCATTCTGACCAGGTGCCTGAACCACCTCATCTGGCTCTTCTCGAAGTGGAGGAGCAGCGGTTTTACTTTGAGCTCCTCCCAAATGACAAAGCTTCTCACCCTAAGTAGAGCCCCGCCACTCGACGGAGGAAACTCATTTCAGCCACTCGTAGCCGCGATCTTGTCCTTTCGGTCACAACCCAAAGCTCATGACAGAGAAGTTAAGTCCCTACCTTTAGTCAAAAGTGATTTATGACCCCCATAAAACAATGATTTATGACCCTCAAGGTCAAAGGTCAATGATTTATGAGGGGTCAAGTTCAAAGGTTAATGATTTATGAGGGGTCAAGGTTAAAGGTCAAAGTCAAAGGTCAGGTTCAAATGTCAGGTTCAAATGTCAAGGTCAAGTGGGTGTGGCTTACCCGGAAGAGGGTGGAGTTAAGACCTGCGGTGGGAGTGGTTAAACCAGGAAGAGGGTGGAGTTTTAAACAGAAAGAGGGCAGAGTTAAGACCTGCGGTGGGAGTGGTTAAACCAGGAAGAGGGTGGAGTTAAGACCTGACAGGGAACAGAGGAGGGTTCAGTTTTTTTAAGAAAGCAATGTCATCTGAGCAGCATGTGACCATATATTTGATAGTTTAAATGTTTACGATCGTTTGAAACAACTTCCAGATTTCGATGTATTGATGGCTGGGAATGTTACGTGTGGAGATGTGGACACGCACGCACTTCACACACACACACACACACACACACACACACACACACACACACACGCAGAGGAGGTGGAGCTTTATACGTTAGCGTAAAGACTTTGTTCGATTCGGTCATGATTAGTGAAACGCCTGTTTCGATTTATAAAAATAATAAAACTTACATTGACGCTCCGCAAAAAAGTCGAGTGTTTCTAAATCGTATTCAGTTTTCAGCTAAAAGAAAGAAGAGACGGAAGCCCTTTCTCGATATTTTCATCGTTATCTACCGTGGATTGGGAAGTTTTTGGTGGACACGCACACACGCACACACACGCACACACACACACACTTCACACACACACACACACACACACACACACACACACACACACACGCACGCACGCACACACGCACACACGCACACACACACACACACACACACACACACACACACACACACACACACACACACACACACACACACACACACACACACATTCGTACGCACTGAAACAACTTCCGTACCTCACGAAAACATATTTAAACAGATGGAAAAAACTATCGCAGAACACAGTGTCACGTAGCAACTGGTCTTTACGGTCGTTTGAATCAACAGGTCAGTTTGGGGGACAAAAGGAGGGTTCAGTTTTTACTGACTTCCCATCTGACAGTTTAAATGTTTATGACCGTTTGAATCAACAGGACACGCACGCACACACACACACACGCACGCACACACACACACACACACACACACACACACATACACACACACACACACGCACACACACACACACACACACACACACACACCATTACCTCTGCTTTACCATGTTATTAGACATTGGTTTAACTCCATTTAAGCATTTAAACGTTAAAAGCATTACACTTGTACGACGATGTAATACCTTTTTTTTTTTAACAGCCGATGACGACGAAGTGAAAGACGATGAACTTTGCTTAAACGGTCTTACAAAGTTGGAAGATGATTTTCGAGGTGTGTTTAAACCTTCAAATTATTTAATATTATGTGTATTCATTATTTAGTTTCATAGAGGATTTGCCGTAAGATCCTAACGCGATCGTTTTAACACAATCGCAGTCTGGTGAGTCAAATGATTCTCATTTTACAAGAAAAAAAACATGCGGTATACGATACATATATACATATATTTACTTACAGATTTTCCGTTTACATCTCTTGCTCACTGGTCTCCCTTAAAGCTGGCGGGTCCGTCAACGGCCGTTCCAGGCAGAGGAGAAGGCTTGATTGCGCCAAAGACTCCAGACATCGAATCCTTGCTCCGAGGGGAAATCATCGAAAACGACGGTGAATGTCCGACAGGCACCCGCTGTAAGTTTTTCTCGTTTTCTGTAAGCTTTTTAAGATTCTCAGGAGCTTTAAAGAGCTCCTCTCATTCCAATGTCTTTCGCTCAAATGAATTTCGCGCCTAAGGGGAATGGGCGGGGACTGATTCCGGAGGTGGGCGGTTGTTTCCGCCAAGCAACCTTCTGGTTGAAATGGAGTGTGGATCAAGATGGATCCCTACTCTATATTCTTTTATTTAACCCAATGTTTTTTAAATACGTGTATAATGCTTTATATCCTATGGGTTGTGAATTCCATCCTACAATATCTTCCAAGGAACCCAAAGAAATGTTACCACACCTCCCGCTTTATTTATTCTATAGATTGCCTGAACTATTTCATAAACTAAATCTTGTCTTGTTTCTGATGCTATGTTTTTTATGCTCATCAATGCACTGTTGGACTGCGAGCACACAACTACTTTCCTTGCTTTGTTTTCCTCTATCCAGTTAACTGCCATATAAATTGCTACCAATTCCCCCGTAAAAACAGATAGTTTATCACTGATTATTTTATTTAATACTATGTTTCCTTGTGGGATAACTGCTACAGCTCTTACCTTTATTTTTTTTATATAGTTTTTGATGCATCCGTATATATCATATCTCAATCCATTTTTCTATCCGGTAACTATTTAAATTTCTATTCTTTAGTAATTGCATGTTTTCTTTTGGGTTATCAAACATCCACGGTGGTATTGCAGGCATTGGTACTGTAGGACTAACTTTAATATTGTCAATTTTAACTTTATTACATATGTCTCCTATAATCCACCCAAAACTATTCTTTTTTGTTTTCTCTTTTTCTTGGCAGATTGGTAGCACTGGACAAGTCGGATATCCTTGCTTGGATCCTTTTAAAGTTGCCCGATAAACTGCTGAGAGTTGATCTCTCCTCTTGTCCAAAGGTTTTTCGTTCATTTTTACTTGTAATACTGGCACTAGGGTTGATGTAGTAGCTCCACAACATAACCTTAAAGCCTGTGACTGGATCCGGTCTATTTTCCCAAGTCATGTTTTTGAAGCAGATTGGTAAATAATGCATCCGTAATCAATAACAGATGGAATTAAAGTTATAAATATATACATGTATTGTTTTCAACGTTAACCTATCAGCCCCCCAATCATTACCCCTCAAAGACCTCATTATATTTAACACCTTTTTACTTTTTCCCCTATTTTTTTATTTTCCGGAAGGAACACTCCTGAAGGAATAAATAAAGTACTATCTAATCTAATCTAATCAAATCTATTTTGCTGATGTGGGTTGACTAGTTCATATTTTTATCAAACCATATTCCTAAATATTTAAATACTTGTACCTCTTCTATATTTTCACCTTAGAGTTTTTATTTGGAGCTTGTTTTGTACTTTTGTCTTTGTAAAATGTATGACTTTTGTCTTTCCAACAGAGAATCTTAAACCTCAAGCCGTTCCCCAGTCTTGAACATTATTTACCACTTTGTTAGTTTTTTGATTATTTCTTTTGACTCTAAATAATATACTAGTCTTTCATTAATCTTTTTTTTTTTCCATTACTTTTCCCCAAATTTATAATTTCCTGCCTCTTCCGGGTCTTACCCTGACTTGCATATTGGAATTGTTACCGCTAATTTTCCCCTCTGCCGGTCATTCTCCTTCTTCATATATCCTGTCATATCATTTCAAGACCACTTCTTTGACGATGCCACCTAAGTTTTTGATCATTTGATAACCCGCTAGGTCTTTCCCCGGTGACGTATTTTTAACCTTTTTCAAAATTCGAACCATTTCATTCAAAGAAAATGTCATATCCATAGTGTTGGTAAAGCTATTAACGTTGTCTTCCATCATTTCCCCAATATTTAAACTCATTGTTTTTTCTCTCTTTTGTTTTTCCACATTTCTCAAATTATCATTACTATGCACTTTAACACATTTTTTTTGCTAAAGGTTCTGCTGTTTCTTTACCCGTGACTACATCTTCTTTAATAAATGTGGCACATCATCCTCTTTACCCTTCATTCCTATCTTTACGAATCGTTATATATCCTTTTATTATAAAGTTTAATTTTGGCTTCAGCCCTGTTTCTTGAATACAAATTATACGTGGTTTAGTTTTCATATTTTTAATATATCCCTTTAATTCATGTTCGGTTGCTATCAAACTTCTGGCATTCCACCGGACCATTAACAGGGTGTTGGAATGTGGTAACATGACTCCGTCACGTCTACTCTCCGTAGTACAGCTTGCACCCGGTACCAAGATAGTTCTTTCAACAACTTTGATGCTGCTTTGACAATTATTTTGATCTTCTCAGTCTTATTTTTACTTTCATTTTGTATCAAAGCTGAGTTGTGCTCTCTGGTTTATTTTGCAAATGAACCGACAGAACATGATCATGTACAAGACTCGCCTACCCACAATGCACTGCAGCCCAACGCTCCTGGTCGGATGTTTTTTTCGGGGTTCATGGAGAGATGCGGTAAAGAGTGGTAGCCAAGACACACGGTCACACACGGTCACACACGGTCACACACGGTCACACTCGGCAATTATTTTGACCTGGGGAGCAGATATAGAGGAAAAAATGTGTCTGGGGGGCCGGGATATCTGATTTTCAGGTACAAAAAACTTCACAATGACACAAAATAAACACAACAGTTAAACCTCACACTAAAATCAAGACATTGACTTGTACGTTCAAAAGACAGAATAGAACAAGTCAAGACATGCAATGCCATCTACAAAATGTTATGTAAATGTTAGTCATTACACACGCGGCTATGGTTTTGATGTATTTGTTACAGACATGTTTACGTCAAGTAACATCACCTGGTTCCATTTGCACCTTTCAACAAATCTGAAAAGGAATATTAAGAAGTAAAACTTATATTTAATCCTACCTCTTCTCCGAGCACACGGTGACTGTACATACGGGTCGAAAAATGTTGACCTAATTCAGCATTTCTCAAAGTGTGGGGAATAGAGACATGACAGGTGGGGCGCGAGGAAAGGGAGGACATTTTTTTATTTTTTATTTTTTTTTACTATGCTTTCATTTTCTATACACACTGTAAATCACTTTGTGATTCTGTCTGTGAAATCCGCCGTATAAATAAATGTAAATTACTTATTTTTCCTGTAGGCTTTAAATTTCTCGGCAGGAGCGAAAGTTTGACAGACATAGCAACAGTAACTTTTGCAGGCAGGGCTAAGAGGAACAAACTTTCGCGCGGATGGGTAGCAGGCTAATGTGCGGACCACAATTACACAAAATGGATACATTTGCAACTCGCACCTCAAAGGTCTGCGGAGAAACAAAAATATGACGGGTCTAATCAACCAAAAAGTCAACCTAAAAGAAAATATGGCGAAGGGTATCTTGCTCTTGGATTCACGGCAGCGGAGGTGGGGGCAGAGGAGAGACCCCTGTGTGTTCTTTGTCTAAAACGGCTAGCAGCAGACAGCATCAGGCCCAACAAAGTAAAGAGACAACTCGAGACCACACATGATGTCCAATAAATTGTTTTGTTGGGGCGATGGGGGTAGGTGGGCCTTGAGTCTAAAGTGCTGATGACAGAAAAAAAAAAAAAGTTTGAGAAGCCCTGACCTAATTGTACGGATCTCACTTTAAACGGCAAACCGATCATTTAAATGTTTTCACTTTGAATATGAAACGAGGAGTAAAATGTACAATATTATCAATTATTTCACAAGGACATGTTTTTAAGGATATTGTACAGTATAATTAAATCTAAAATGAATGTGATCACTTTCAGGATCATTTTATTTTTTAGCCAGTAAACAACTGTTATGTACTTTTGAATCGGGTTTTCAAAAAAAAAAAAGGGAGGGACAATCAAGGATCAACAATGGCACGACTTTCACTAACTTGCGTGAGGTCAAAAGACAAGAGATTTTAGACCAATGCTGCTTTGGATCTGTTCCTGCTAAACTAGTAAGTGACTTTCAATGCTCAAATCAGAATAATAATACTAATTTTAGCTACTGGAAATTTGTGTGGTGGCAATAAATACCCACCAGCGCGATACTTTGCAGTTCCACACTGACCAACCACGCAACAAACTCAAAAGAACTGTACAAGGAAAAAACAATGCAGTGACTTCAAACTGCAAATATAAGGTTTGAGTAAAATATGTAGGTTGGTGTGAATGTTGTCCGTCTATCTATGTTGACCCTGCAATGAGGGGGCGACTTGTCCAGGGTGTACACCTCCTTCCACCCGATTGTAGCTGAGATAGGCGCCAGCGACCCCCACGTCCCCAAAAGGGAATAAGTGGTAGAAAACGAATGTAGGTTCCTACTGTGGAAAGTTCAGTAATACAGAATCATTGTGGCATTATCGTGTCAGTTGGACGCTATATGCGCTAGTCCTCATGGTAAATGTGGTTTTCCTTTTGGGAAAACGCCATCGCTTTGGTTCACTGGTGCGGCCAATATAAACCAAAACTGAAAGTTCTTAAGTGGGGGTTTAAGTAGAGTTTATAAATCTTGTATCTGTGCCACATATAGCCTTATTTCAGTGTCAACAGTCTCCAGCTTACTTGCTACACATGTTTTGGCTCTGCCCATCCCTGTGCAGTTATTGGACCGATATTTTTAATACTTTGTCTGTTGTTGTAATTACCTACTAGGCCTTCTTTGCCTTTATTTGTTGTTGTATCTTTATGTTAGCAATTGGGACTTTTTGAATGAAATTGTCTGTGGCTCCATGTTAACGAAGTTGCCTGTACTATTTGACTGATGCATTTTATTGATTGATTTATTAGCAGTAATTGCACAAAGGCATTCTTCTTCTTTTAGTTTTCTGACAGCACGTAGGCGTTCGCATCAACTTTCGTCTTTTTAACAAATGGGTAAAGGGGGGATGATGTATGCCGTAAAACTAGTTGGCACATTTAATATTTAATAATAATGAATATTGTAAAATTCTATAATTTTTGTTATTTAAAGGGGAAAACCCGATTCAAAAGTACATAACAGTTGTTTACTGGCTAAAAAATAAAATGATCCTGAAAGTGATCACATTCATTTTAGATTTAATTATACTGTACAATATCCTTAAAAACATGTCCTTGTGAAATAATTGATAATATTGTACATTTTACTCCTCGTTTCATATTCAAAGTGAAAACATTTAAATGATCGGTTTGCCGTTTAAAGTGAGATCCGTACAATTAGGTCAGGGCTTCTCAAACTTTTTTTTTTTTTCTGTCATCAGCACTTTAGACTCAAGGCCCACCTACCCCCATCGCCCCAACAAAACAATTTATTGGACATCATGTGTGGTCTCGAGTTGTCTCTTTACTTTGTTGGGCCTGATGCTGTCTGCTGCTAGCCGTTTTAGACAAAGAACACACAGGGGTCTCTCCTCTGCCCCCACCTCCGCTGCCGTGAATCCAAGAGCAAGATACCCTTCGCCATATTTTCTTTTAGGTTGACTTTTTGGTTGATTAGACCCGTCATATTTTTGTTTCTCCGCAGACCTTTGAGGTGCGAGTTGCAAATGTATCCATTTTGTGTAATTGTGGTCCGCACATTAGCCTGCTACCCATCCGCGCGAAAGTTTGTTCCTCTTAGCCCTGCCTGCAAAAGTTACTGTTGCTATGTCTGTCAAACTTTCGCTCCTGCCGAGAAATTTAAAGCCTACAGGAAAAATAAGTAATTTACATTTATTTATACGGCGGATTTCACAGACAGAATCACAAAGTGATTTACAGTGTGTATAGAAAATGAAAGCATAGTAAAAAAAAATAAAAAATAAAAAAATGTCCTCCCTTTCCTCGCGCCCCACCTGTCATGTCTCTATTCCCCACACTTTGAGAAATGCTGAATTAGGTCAACATTTTTCGACCCGTATGTACAGTCACCGTGTGCTCGGAGAAGAGGTAGGATTAAATATAAGTTTTACTTCTTAATATTCCTTTTCAGATTTGTTGAAAGGTGCAAATGGAACCAGGTGATGTTACTTGACGTAAACATGTCTGTAACAAATACATCAAAACCATAGCCGCGTGTGTAATGACTAACATTTACATAACATTTTGTAGATGGCATTGCATGTCTTGACTTGTTCTATTCTGTCTTTTGAACGTACAAGTCAATGTCTTGATTTTAGTGTGAGGTTTAACTGTTGTGTTTATTTTGTGTCATTGTGAAGTTTTTTGTACCTGAAAATCAGATATCCCGGCCCCCCAGACACATTTTTTCCTCTATATCTGCTCCCCAGGTCAAAATAATTGCCGAGTGTGACCGTGTGTGACCGTGTGTGACCGTGTGTGACCGTGTGTCTTGGCTACCACTCTTTACCGCATCTCTCCATGAACCCCGAAAAAAACATCCGACCAGGAGCGTTGGGCTGCAGTGCATTGTGGGTAGGCGAGTCTTGTACATGATCATGTTCTGTCGGTTCATTTGCAAAATAAACCAGAGAGCACAACTCAGCTTTGATACAAAATGAAAGTAAAAATAAGACTGAGAAGATCAAAATAATTGTCAAAGCAGCATCAAAGTTGTTGAAAGAACTATCTTGGTACCGGGTGCAAGCTGTACTACGGAGAGTAGACGTGACGGAGTCATGTTACCACATTCCAACACCCTGTTAATGGTCCGGTGGAATGCCAGAAGTTTGATAGCAACCGAACATGAATTAAAGGGATATATTAAAAATATGAAAACTAAACCACGTATAATTTGTATTCAAGAAACAGGGCTGAAGCCAAAATTAAACTTTATAATAAAAGGATATATAACGATTCGTAAAGATAGGAATGAAGGGTAAAGAGGATGATGTGCCACATTTATTAAAGAAGATGTAGTCACGGGTAAAGAAACAGCAGAACCTTTAGCAAAAAAAATGTGTTAAAGTGCATAGTAATGATAATTTGAGAAATGTGGAAAAACAAAAGAGAGAAAAAACAATGAGTTTAAATATTGGGGAAATGATGGAAGACAACGTTAATAGCTTTACCAACACTATGGATATGACATTTTCTTTGAATGAAATGGTTCGAATTTTGAAAAAGGTTAAAAATACGTCACCGGGGAAAGACCTAGCGGGTTATCAAATGATCAAAAACTTAGGTGGCATCGTCAAAGAAGTGGTCTTGAAATGATATGACAGGATATATGAAGAAGGAGAATGACCGGCAGAGGGGAAAATTAGCGGTAACAATTCCAATATGCAAGTCAGGGTAAGACCCGGAAGAGGCAGGAAATTATAAATTTGGGGAAAAGTAATGGAAAAAAAAAAAGATTAATGAAAGACTAGTATATTATTTAGAGTCAAAAGAAATAATCAAAAAACTAACAAAGTGGTAAATAATGTTCAAGACTGGGGAACGGCTTGAGGTTTAAGATTCTCTGTTGGAAAGACAAAAGTCATACATTTTACAAAGACAAAAGTACAAAACAAGCTCCAAATAAAAACTCTAAGGTGAAAATATAGAAGAGGTACAAGTATTTAAATATTTAGGAATATGGTTTGATAAAAATATGAACTAGTCAACCCACATCAGCAAAATAGATTTGATTAGATTAGATTAGATAGTACTTTATTTATTCCTTCAGGAGTGTTCCTTCCGGAAAATAAAAAAATAGGGGAAAAAGTAAAAAGGTGTTAAATATAATGAGGTCTTTGAGGGGTAATGATTGGGGGGCTGATAGGTTAACGTTGAAAACAATACATGTATATATTTATAACTTTAATTCCATCTGTTATTGATTACGGATGCATTATTTACCAATCTGCTTCAAAAACATGACTTGGGAAAATAGACCGGATCCAGTCACAGGCTTTAAGGTTATGTTGTGGAGCTACTACATCAACCCTAGTGCCAGTATTACAAGTAAAAATGAACGAAAAACCTTTGGACAAGAGGAGAGATCAACTCTCAGCAGTTTATCGGGCAACTTTAAAAGGATCCAAGCAAGGATATCCGACTTGTCCAGTGCTACCAATCTGCCAAGAAAAAGAGAAAACAAAAAAGAATAGTTTTGGGTGGATTATAGGAGACATATGTAATAAAGTTAAAATTGACAATATTAAAGTTAGTCCTACAGTACCAATGCCTGCAATACCACCGTGGATGTTTGATAACCCAAAAGAAAACATGCAATTACTAAAGAATAGAAATTTAAATAGTTACCGGATAGAAAAATGGATTGAGATATGATATATACGGATGCATCAAAAACTATATAAAAAAAATAAAGGTAAGAGCTGTAGCAGTTATCCCACAAGGAAACATAGTATTAAATAAAATAATCAGTGATAAACTATCTGTTTTTACGGGGGAATTGGTAGCAATTTATATGGCAGTTAACTGGATAGAGGAAAACAAAGCAAGGAAAGTAGTTGTGTGCTCGCAGTCCAACAGTGCATTGATGAGCATAAAAAACATAGCATCAGAAACAAGACAAGATTTAGTTTATGAAATAGTTCAGGCAATCTATAGAATAAATAAAGCGGGAGGTGTGGTAACATTTCTTTGGGTTCCTTGGAAGATATTGTAGGATGGAATTCACAACCCATAGGATATAAAGCATTATACACGTATTTAAAAAACATTGGGTTAAATAAAAGAATATAGAGTAGGGATCCATCTTGATCCACACTCCATTTCAACCAGAAGGTTGCTTGGCGGAAACAACCGCCCACCTCCGGAATCAGTCCCCGCCCATTCCCCTTAGGCGCGAAATTCATTTGAGCGAAAGACATTGGAATGAGAGGAGCTCTTTAAAGCTCCTGAGAATCTTAAAAAGCTTACAGAAAACGAGAAAAACTTACAGCGGGTGCCTGTCGGACATTCACCGTCGTTTTCGATGATTTCCCCTCGGAGCAAGGATTCGATGTCTGGAGTCTTTGGCGCAATCAAGCCTTCTCCTCTGCCTGGAACGGCCGTTGACGGACCCGCCAGCTTTAAGGGAGACCAGTGAGCAAGAGATGTAAACGGAAAATCTGTAAGTAAATATATGTATATATGTATCGTATACCGCATGTTTTTTTTCTTGTAAAATGAGAATCATTTGACTCACCAGACTGCGATTGTGTTAAAACGATCGCGTTAGGATCTTACGGCAAATCCTCTATGAAACTAAATAATGAATACACATAATATTAAATAATTTGAAGGTTTAAACACACCTCGAAAATCATCTTCCAACTTTGTAAGACCGTTTAAGCAAAGTTCATCGTCTTTCACTTCGTCGTCATCGGCTGTTAAAAAAAAAAAGGTATTACATCGTCGTACAAGTGTAATGCTTTTAACGTTTAAATGCTTAAATGGAGTTAAACCAATGTCTAATAACATGGTAAAGCAGAGGTAATGGTGTGTGTGTGTGTGTGTGTGTGTGTGTGTGCGTGTGTGTGTGTGTGTATGTGTGTGTGTGTGTGTGTGTGTGTGTGTGTGCGTGCGTGTGTGTGTGTGTGCGTGCGTGTCCTGTTGATTCAAACGGTCATAAACATTTAAACTGTCAGATGGGAAGTCAGTAAAAACTGAACCCTCCTTTTGTCCCCCAAACTGACCTGTTGATTCAAACGACCGTAAAGACCAGTTGCTACGTGACACTGTGTTCTGCGATAGTTTTTTCCATCTGTTTAAATATGTTTTCGTGAGGTACGGAAGTTGTTTCAGTGCGTACGAATGTGTGTGTGTGTGTGTGTGTGTGTGTGTGTGTGTGTGTGTGTGTGTGTGTGTGTGTGTGTGTGTGTGTGTGTGTGTGCGTGTGTGCGTGTGTGCGTGCGTGCGTGTGTGTGTGTGTGTGTGTGTGTGTGTGTGTGTGTGTGTGTGAAGTGTGTGTGTGTGTGCGTGTGTGTGCGTGTGTGCGTGTCCACCAAAAACTTCCCAATCCACGGTAGATAACGATGAAAATATCGAGAAAGGGCTTCCGTCTCTTCTTTCTTTTAGCTGAAAACTGAATACGATTTAGAAACACTCGACTTTTTTGCGGAGCGTCAATGTAAGTTTTATTATTTTTATAAATCGAAACAGGCGTTTCACTAATCATGACCGAATCGAACAAAGTCTTTACGCTAACGTATAAAGCTCCACCTCCTCTGCGTGTGTGTGTGTGTGTGTGTGTGTGTGTGTGTGTGTGTGTGTGTGAAGTGCGTGCGTGTCCACATCTCCACACGTAACATTCCCAGCCATCAATACATCGAAATCTGGAAGTTGTTTCAAACGATCGTAAACATTTAAACTATCAAATATATGGTCACATGCTGCTCAGATGACATTGCTTTCTTAAAAAAACTGAACCCTCCTCTGTTCCCTGTCAGGTCTTAACTCCACCCTCTTCCTGGTTTAACCACTCCCACCGCAGGTCTTAACTCTGCCCTCTTTCTGTTTAAAACTCCACCCTCTTCCTGGTTTAACCACTCCCACCGCAGGTCTTAACTCCACCCTCTTCCGGGTAAGCCACACCCACTTGACCTTGACATTTGAACCTGACATTTGAACCTGACCTTTGACTTTGACCTTTAACCTTGACCCCTCATAAATCATTAACCTTTGAACTTGACCCCTCATAAATCATTGACCTTTGACCTTGAGGGTCATAAATCATTGTTTTATGGGGGTCATAAATCACTTTTGACTAAAGGTAGGGACTTAACTTCTCTCATGACCGTAAGTGAGGATAGGGACGTATATCCGCTGCTAAATTGAGAGCTTTGCCTTCTGGCTCAGCTCCTTTTTCACCACGACGAACCGATGCAGTGTCCGCATCACGGCAGACACCGCACCGATTGATTGATTGAAACTTTTTTTAGTAGATTGCACAGTTCAGTACATATTCCGTACAATTGACCACTAAATGGTAACACCCAAATAAGTTTTTCAACTTGTTTAAGTCTGGGTCCACTTTAATCAATTCATGGTAAATGATCCGCCTGTCGATATCACAATCCACTCTTCCCTCACGCCTGAACAGTAAAACTGGTAAAATCATGACATAATAACTTAAAAATGAAGACAACTTTAGATTGTTTTCTTTGTCTTAAAATACAACAAACACACTCTATTCTAAATAATCCTCTTGACACAACACTTCAGTTAGTTGAAAATCCTGTGGAAAAAGCAGGGCAGTTTCAACAACACAAATAAATACATTTAAATAACTTTGTCAAAGTATTATCTAACTCATTTGTCATTTTCACATATAGATTTTGTATGAAAAAAAAGTTTAAAAAAAAGGAGGTAAAAACTATTTGCGTTATACCCTGCGTCAACTTTTCTCTTTTTTGACAAACATTTTGGAAAAATGAGGGTGACAATGCACGATGTGTTCAAAGCAGAAGATGTAAAACGGCTGTGAAATGAAGCTTTAGGTTTTGCGTTTCATTTGGGTGGAGGGGGAGGAGCTACAGCCACGATTTACTGCTTGGCATACTGGCCTGGCCCGGTATAAACAGTTTACTTGCCTTACAGAACTACTATTGCGACATCCAATGGACACATTCAGAACTACAGTTTATTTTAACAAAATTTGAAGTTTATTTTTATAATGAGCAAACTCACCTTGTGGGCCGCGGGCCGGATTAAAGCTGTTCGAAGGCCGTAAGTTTGACACCACTGCTATAAACTGTACATCATAGCTCTGTATTGTGGTGTGGTCTGAAAGAATTTTAAAGAATTTGAAAGTAGGCGTTTTGAAATTGTCATTTATGCACCAGGGGCATTTTATGAATTGTAGGCCTCCTTGCAAAGCACTTTACGACGTATGCTTTCCAGCAGGTGACTTTCTATAAATGAAATATGAGATGTGTGTAGATGTGTGAGGGTTTGCGTGTGATGTGTTTTTGTATGTTGCTGTTTTTTATGTGGCTATAAGTTGTTTTAAAAGTTGTCATTTTATTCTTTTCAGGCATGTGAAATTTCCGCAAAATTTTGAAACATTCCTTTTTCTGTCAAAACATCACTTCTGATTTTTTTTTGCAGGAAATATCAATGAAAATACAATCCGAAACAAAATGTGTTAATTTGTTGCTTAAGTTGTTCGTCTTACCTAAACGCCGCACTTAGGTGCAGGACGGAGAGATGATCAAGAGCACCGAAACAAGCTCGCTAGTTAGCCAACCATCTGGCTAGCCTACTTGTTGTCGTCTGCGTTCGATCCCCGAGCCACAATGTTGACGGCTGTCGATTTTGCTGCTAATCAAATTTGGATTATTACAATCCAAACACGGTTAGGTCCTGAACCATTTGTAGTTGTCGAGCATTTATTAGTAGCCAGCGAGAAGGTATATTTTTGAAGTGACAAAGTGTACACACAGCACAACACGGGATGTATATTACCCGAGGGGGCGTGGCTACAGGGTATAGTTGCCAAAGAGAAAACTTTTTCTGAGTTCTTTGCATGCATGTTATAGAATTTTACAAGGCATTTTCAATGATGATAATGTTAGTAACTGATCTATTAAAAACCTAAACGATTCTGTAGTGCATTACTTGGGACGTGTGTCAAAAAGACAGCCAAAAGAGGATTGTAGATGAGAATAAATGTAAAAATATAATATTGTGTAGAAATTTACTGCTGACTGAAATGTTCCTCTTTTTTTTCCTAATTTTTCCTTTTTTTTTCGCAAAATGTGCTCACATCTTTGTGGTTTTCGTAGTTCTATCATTTGTTTGTCAGGTGGTGTCAAATTAAGGACTGTAAATGGAAATTAGCCATTAGCTAAATCTGGTGCACCCATCAATTCCTTGTGAATCGATCGTGTACACTGTTCATAAACCTCCCCCAAAAAAAGTTAGTCGAATAACGACAAATTTGTGTTCACAGCAAGTGACGGATGGACATTAAGTTTAAAAACAAATTGACAAAAACAGCAGACTCGCCACTTAATTTGTGTTCATAATGAAGAAGAATAATTTCATTATTGCAAGTAATTGATAAGTGCCATGACTTGCCAGAAATAAAAAGAACTACGGCTGGGCGATATATCGAATACACTCGATATATCGCGGGTTTGTCTCTGTGCGATGTAAAAAATTACTATTTTGTGAGTATTCGTGTATACGTTCTCATGAAGTTGCTTTTAGTTGCGGCGAATACACTTCAAGCTTTTCTCAGTCTTTGTTGTCTCTTCTTCTCATAGAGAGATAAAACAAGCGCACCTTCTTACATACGTCACATACATCTGCCACGTTAGCTGTGGCAGATGGTGCTAGCGGAGCGGTGCGAGTGGTAACACGAGAGAGAGAAGGTCCAAATCTGGTAACAAATGAAGGAAGGATAATTAATTCCCAAGAAAAACAGCATGGTTTGGCGGTGGTTTGGCTTCAAGCGGGAGATGTTGAACAGAAAACCGTAGTATGTAAAGTATGCGGCAAAAGCGCAACTACGAAAAGTAGCAGCACTACTAATTTGTAGCTTAATTAGAAAAGTCACCCGCTAGAGAATAAAGAGTGCTTGAAACTTCGAATGTCAACATATGCGGCCGGTGCCACACCGAACAAAATGCCGAAGCAACCAGCACTGACCCAATTTTGCCTGGCGTCTTCCATTTCCACATCAACACCGCATGAAAAAAATAGTCAACAACAGAAGGAGATAACGTCCACAGGAACCTACCACATAGCGAAGGACATACACAATTTGATTTCCTATTATGCAGCTCATTTTTATTTTACAGTTTATGAAATATGTTGTGACATCATGCACAAAAGTGCACTTTATTTGTTTCAAAATATTGTAATGCCATTCTGTACAAATGGTACATTTTAATTTAGTGTTTTTTTGATGTCATCATAGTGACATCATGCACAAAAGTGCACTCATAACTTGTTTTAAAATGTCTCTAACAGTCTTGCACTTTCAGTTTTGAAATGACATGAATGTCTGTGTCACTGCTTAATAACTGTTTAATTAATACAGTTTTGGTAAATTGACTTAGTTGTGATTTCCCTCTCTGGATGAAAGTTTAACATTAGCATATATTAATGCAGTATTAACAAGAATGTTTTAATGTAGACACATAGAATCATCATACTGCTGTGATTATATGCATTAAGTGTTAATTCAAGACTACGTGAAAATATCGAGAGATATATCATGTATCGTCACATGTCCTAAAACTATCGAGAACACTTCAAAATATGACTGGAAATAATCCATAAAATCAGGGAATTTGCAGTAGAAGAGCAGAATCATAGAAAAGAGACGTACATAGTGGCCATGGCTCCGATATTTGAGCACAGACAAGCGGCAGCCAGGAGGAGAGGGCATTGCCCCCAGGACCAGCATGGTACAAATTGCCTACTCGTGGTTACACATGCCCAAGTGAAAGTGTAGCAGTTCCTCTCAAAACGGATTGTTAAAAACTCATCAGCCTTATCGTCGGTACATTTGATAGTCCCTTCCTTGTGAAAAAAATATCACCAACCATTCAGCCTTCACTTGATGCACAACATCGCTCCCAAACCAGTGTCCATCAATTTTCTCCACTCAGATCCACGACCAAATGCATACTTGCCAACCGTGAAACCTCCGAATTCGGGAGATGGGGGGCGTGGTTAAGGTGGGGGTGGGGGGATGTATACATTTTGAAGTGTTTCATACATACATACATACATATATATATATATATATATATATATATATATATATATATATATATATATATATATATATATATATATATATATATATATATATATATATATATATATATATATATATAGATATTCTGTTCAAGAATGAGTATATCTGTTCGGCCACCGTGTTCAATGGAGAAGTCTGATCTACAAAGTTTCCAGGCAGCATACCCTTTCCCCTTTGAGCGGTCCTGGATGAAACAAAATTATTTTTTCCAATCATTTTGGAACTTGCAAGCGTACTTCTTCATCTTACTCGTCGTCGCCATGTCTCATCTTCGTTCTTCTGCTTTGTCTCTGTTATGTTTTTGGACATTACTACTTGCCCTAGTTTTGAAGCAATGCATGATGGGAATCCGGATGTTATGTGGTAGTGTATTAACGTGCAGGCTGGAATAAGCACACACTGAGAAATAGCTCCGTGCCTGCCTACTTTATGGGTTATAGATAAACATATGGATAACAGAGACATATATGTGCAGTTGTGCACTGAGTTCCAAAAGCTGTAGATGTTATGTGTGGAAATCGGGAGAAATTTGGGATAATGGTTGCCCCGGGAGATTTTCGTGAGGGGCACTGAGATTCGGGAGTCTCCCGGGAAAATCGGGAGGGTTGGCAAGTATGCAAATGTTATGATCCATTTATCCATTTTCTACACCGCTTATCATGATCAGGGTCAGAGAAAATCTGGAGTTGATCCCAGCATATGTGAGGCTCAACAGCAAAGACAGTGAGACTAATCCTTGGCTTTAAATAAAGCCCACAAATTGTGTTGAAAACGATGTTGGTGGTTAGCGGAACTGAACCAGGGAATGACTCAATCCTCTAATTGTTAAAACTACTCACTCTGGAGTCTTCACACTAGACTTATTTCTTTCTTTTACCAGCTCAAATTCTAATGGGAATCATCCAAAACTCATTCTGATATTCTCCCAAACATCGTTGCTAGCTAATTTGTTCCTTGGTGTTTACTATATGACAGTGTTTCTTAACCATCGTTCTGTTTCTCAGCTGTGCTCCATATGAGCTGCAGCGGTACTCAGTTGTAATATACTGTTCCACCACTTGCGGCAGTAATGACAATGTTAAACAAACAAATTAAGTCTGGCGCTAAAGTGGAATGGGGAATATGGAAAAAGGTACATTCACAGTGACAGATCAGTTCCAGGGTTATTTCAAAGCAATGTCATATGGAGTTGCAAACTCGGACAACTCAAACAAGCACTCAGAGCAGACTCAGTCTGACTGCCTCTTGTTGATGTCCTAGTTTTCCATGCCAACAAAGCAAGTATGCCTGATAGAAAATGCTCGAATATAAAAAAGACTGGGGCTTCACGGTGGAAGAGGGGTTAGTGCGTCTGCCTCCCAATACGAATGTCCTGAGCAGTCTGGGGTTCAATCGCGGCCTCGGGTTGTTTCTGTGTGGAGTTTGCATGTTCTCCACGTGAATGCATGGGTTCCCTCCGGGTACTCCGGCTTCCTCCCACTTCAAAAGACATGCACCTGGGGATAGGTTGATTGGCAACACTAAATTGGCCCTAGTGTGTGAATGGAAGTGTGAATGTTCTCTGTCTATCTGTGTTGGCCCTGCGATGAGGTGGCGACTTGTCCAGGGTGTACACCGCCTTCCGCCCGATTGTAGCTGGGATAGGCACCAGCGCCCCCCGCGACCCCAAAGGGAATAAGCGGTAGAAAATGGATGGATGGATGGATAAAAAAGGCTCTATTTTTCAAACTGTGCAAGCTTGATGCTAATCTATTGAATTTGCCATAGACATGTTACTGATTCGCATTTGCGATTTTGTCTACCTCTAAATTTGGTACTGAAAGGAAAATAAGATGCGCTGTAATAAGTACAACACTTACAGTATAAACACTTTTAGGGCACAACAAAAGATGACATTCTACTTAATGTCAAGAAAAGTAAGAAAACCTTTACAACAAAATGACAACGGCTCACCGTTAAATTAAAACAATGATTTTATTATCAAATAACAATTATTACCACATGAACACACACAGTAGGACCGATAATTGGCACCACTGAGTACCGGTATCGGTTCCCTGGTACCAGGAATTGGTACCATATCGATACAAATGTACCCGTAAGTTAAGCTATCTCAACAGAACATCTTAGCTTTGTTTTTACAGTTACAAATGTGTGTAATATCTTATAATGTATCGCGTTAATAATTCATTAATTGTATTTTTACAATTAATGAATTAATTGTTTTTCCATACCTTATATTGATTTATTTTGGAAAACCTTGTTACATTGTTTGATGCATCCAGCGGGGCATCACAACAAAATTAGGCATACTAATGTGTTAATTCCACGGTTGTATATATCGGTATCGGTTGCTATCGGAATCGGTAATTAAGAGTTGGACGATTTTTGAATTTTGGATATCTGCAAAAAAGCCATTATCGGACACCTCTAGTATTTTTGTTACATAATATTTACGATCACAATATCATTTTTCAGATAATAATAACGTTTTAAAGATAAGCAATTGCACGCAGTACATGCATTTTTTGGGGGGCGAATAGTGAAGTGAATTATATTTATATAGCGCTTTTCTTTGGGTCACACTGTCGACATCCTTGCATCATTTCCTTGTCCTCCGTGATAGAGAAGGAGACATTCCCTGAAAACGCCAACTGTTGTCAGTGATGTGTGAAAGTCGTCTCTAAGGATTCATTTCACTTCAGCTGAGCCAAATAATGTGCGGCGATAAAAAGAGCATCTGTTGCCGCGCCTGGACGCTTCATGGCCTTGTGGTTAACATATCTGGATGCCGTCTTCCCAGCTGGATGAGCGTCGTCTCACCTCCAAACGTCGGCGTACGCTCGTAAAAGTGACGAGGAAGAGAGCAAACATGTTGGCTAACTTGACGCCCGAGCGTGTACCGCTGTCGCCAGGCAACCGGGACGCTCGTCTGGTCTCGTTTCACCGAGCCGGAATGCAGGCGGTGACCTTTAAAACGTCGCTCGGTTGCCCCTTCGGGCAGGACCGAGCACTTCGATTTCGACGGTGTGGACTTCTAGTTGCGGTTCTAGCTTCAACGGCGCCCCGTGTGGGACTATTTAGTGCACAGCTGTCGGACTGAAGACTTGTGGGCCCGATCTGGGCTGCCACAGCAATTTATATGGCCCGCAAAAGCCTGGAAATAATGTGCGTCAATAAAGAACTTCATCTTTCTTATTGAATGTATTATAGCTCGGTTAGTTGAGTGGCCGTGCCAGCAACTTGAGGGTTCCAGGTTCAGTTTCCGTGTCCACCATCCTAGTTGGTGCCGTTGTGTCCTTGGGCAAGACACTTTACGCACCTGCTCCCAGTGCCACCCACACCAGTTTAAATGCAACTTAAAGATCTTGGATTCGACTATGTAAAGCGCTTTGAGTCACTAGAGAAAAGCGCTATATAAATATGATTAACTTCACTTTTCAAAAAGAAAAAAATGCATGTACTGCGTGCAATTGCTTATCTTTAAAACGTTATTATCTGAAAAAAAATATATTGTATCGTAAATATTGTGTAAAAAAAATATACTACAGATGTCCGATAATGGCTTTTTTGCAGATATCCAAAATTCAAAAATTGTCCAACTCTTTATTACCGATTCCGATATCAAACGATACCGATATACACAGTCGTGGAATTAACACATTATTACGCCTAATTTTGTTGTGATGCCCCGCTGGATGCATTAAACTATGTAACAAGGTTTTCCAAAATAAATCAACTTAAGGTATGGAAAAACATTTTCAACATGGCACTGCCATATTTATTATTGAAGTCACAAAGTGCAGTATTTTCTTTAACATGCCTCAAAACAGCAGCTTGGAATTTGGGACGTGCTCCCCCTGAGAGAACTTGAGGAGATTGAGGTGTGGGGGGAGTATATTGTAGCCTCCTGGAAGACTTAGTGCTGCAAGGGGTTTTGGGTATTTGTTCTGTTGTGTTTCTGTTATGTTTATGTTGTGTTACAGTGCAGATGTTCTCCCGAAGTGTGTTTGTCATTCTTTTTTGGTGTGGGTTCACAGTGTGGCGCACATTTGTAACAGTGTTAAAGTTGTTTATACGGCCACCCTCAGCGTGACCTGTATGGCTATTAACCAAGTATGCGTTGCATTCACTTGTGTGTGTGAAAAGCCGTAGTAGATCCTATGTGATTGGGCCGGCACGCAAAGGCAGTGCCTTTAAGGTTTATTTGTGCTCTGTACTTCTCCCTACGTCCATGTACCACTCCGTATAGCGGCGTTATAAAAAGTCATAAATTTTACTTTTTGAAACCAATACCGATAATTTCCGATTTTACATTTTAAAGCATTTATCGGCGATAATACCGGCAGTTCGATACTAATCGGACATCTCTAAAAAATACCATACTCTCAAATATTACAAAGAATGTTTTGTTAAAATAAAAACAATAGAAAAAATTAAGATACCCCTGTTCTTAAGGTTATAATTATCTGATCATGGAACAAAACATTTCCAAAAAGGTTTTTTGCCAAACAAATAAATACCAAGATTAGGGATGTACAGATTCTACTTTTTCACTTGCAATACAATACAGACATTGGAGCTCTGAGTATTAGCCGATATTAATCTCATACAATAGCCCTTTGGGACACTTTTGATTATGGGCTATTTAAATAAACTTTGATTAAAGTTTGATTGATTGATATCAGCCGGAGTCATATACTATTTTGTAGTGTGGAACGTCAGAAAAGGTTTTGATCAAGTGAAATAACTGTAGTCACACAGAGAACAATGGTTGGTATAAGGGTATGAACGCTGACATGCTACTCAGTGGCTTGGTGGTTAGAGTGTCCGCCCTGAGATCGGTAGGTTGTGTGTTCAAACCCCGGCCGAGTCGTATCAAAGCCTATAAAAATGGGACCCGTTACGTCCCTGCTTGGCACTCAGCATTAAGGGTTGGACTTGGGGGTTAAATCACCAAAAATGATTACCGGGCGCGGCACCGCTGCTGCCCACTGCTCCCCTCACCTCCCAGGGGGTGATCAAGGGTGATGGGTCAAATGCAGGGAATAATTTCGCCACACCTAGTGTGTGTGTGACAATCATTGGTACTTTAACTTTCAAAAGGTCATTATTTTTGGTGACATTAATTAAATGAAGCTCATAACGCAATAAATTAAATAATCTAAACAAGTTAGTTACAGGATACTTTCTATTACACTTCTACCTTCAGGACTTTGTATGTGTGAATATTATTCAAGTATTATTATTTCATACTTGTTTATATCAACGCCATCATTGTTCAATTAATGACAATTATTACATATGTTTAGCTTGAGTACTTAGCAGTTGTGTAGCTGTTTGCTTACCAAGTTTGCCTTTTGTGAAGGACTTTACTAAAATACAAGAAAATACCAACTTTTTTGCTGATATCGGACCAATAACGGATCGGTAAACCCTTAAACTGAACATCTGCTTGTCACTTTCTCCTAGGACTGGGCGATATATTGATATACACGATATATCGCGGGTTTGTCTCCGTGCGATATAGAAAATTACTATATTGTGATATTCGAGTATACGTTCTCACGCGGTTGCTTTTAGCTGCGGGCATTACATTACAGGCTCTTATTGCTCTTTCCTGTCTCTCCTTCTCACAGACAGCAAGCGCACCTTCTTACACACGTCACATACTGTCCGTACGTCATACGTCACATAAGTATACGCCCTCGCGGAGCAGAGAGGTAGCGGCATGGGTAATATTAGCTGTGATGCTAACAGAGCAGTGTGATTGGTAATACGAGAGAAAGAAGGTGCGAATGAAGGAATAATTAATTCCCAAGAAAAACAGCAGGGGGTTCCTTGGTCTGGCGGTGGTTTGGCTTTAAGTGGGGATATGTCGAACAGACAACCGTAATTTGTCAAGTGTGGGCCCAAAGCGTTGCTACCAAAACTAGCATTACTGCTAATATGTAGCATCATTTGAAAAGTCACATGCTGGAGAATGAAGAGTGTTTACTCCGCATGTCAAAATCTCAGTTCGGTGCCACACGCCCACACCATCAAAATGCCGAGGCAAACATTTCCAGATCAGCGCCGTATGAAAAAAATAGTCAACAACAAAATTCAATAACGTCCAAAATAACCTACCACATAGCGTCGGACGAACACTATTTGATTTCCTATTATGCAGCTCATTTTTATTTGACACTCAAAATGTCTCCGACAATCTTGCACTTTCTGTTTTGGAAATGACATGAACATTTGTGCCGTTGCTTAAAAACTGTTTAATAAATACAGTTTTGGTCAATTGACTTAGTTGTGATTTCCTTCTCTGCATGAAAGTTTAAAATGAGCATATATTAATGCAGTATGAAGAAGAATGTTTTAATGTAGACACATAGAATCATCATACTGCTGTGATTATATGTATCAAGTGTTCATTCAAGGTCAAGGCAAAATATCAAGATATATATCGTGTATCGTGACATGGCGATATTAAAAAAAGGCTATATATCCCAGCCCTACTTTCTCCTATCATTTTAATGAAAGTTATCCATCGGAATAAAACATAATAAATATAAGGCGATCATTTACATCTATATACATTATATTTAGTGTTACAAGCAGCCCTCAAGGAAAAGGAGTTTGACACCTGTGCTTTAGAGCAAGTTTCCTGTGTGTTCAAGTCAAGATTGTCACGATATGTTTGAGACTCAGTTTAGTTGTGTCCACTTCACGTGAGCAGTACGGGGCTACTGGCATCTTGCCTGTAGAGCCATCTCACTCCGCCCCCCTACCAATAAATGTTTCCCTGGGTAGTTGGCTCCCAGCTAAAACCACCACTGGGTACTCTCCACTCGTGCAGGTGGTCATTAAAGTGCACGAGGACATGCATGGACACGTGCACGTAGAGAAGGACGCCATGGCTCCATACGGTCACTTCATCTTCTTGTTTCTTTAAAACGCTGACATGCCGTTTAAATGGCCTTAATGTGCCGTCCAATCAGGTGACGAAGAGTTAACGGCTGTGAAATGAAGCTTTGGCCTCCACCAGCGTTCCTTCTTTCTCCTCCTTTTCTTTCACACGTCTCGTCTCACTATCAAACACATTGTTGAGTTTTTGAGATCACGATCGAAAAAACAGAGTCATCCTTCAGCCAGGTCTTACTCGCTTCCAAACGGATAAAACCACCTTCCTCCCGGCGGCCGGCGGTGACTTTCACCTTTACCGGGGATATGATAATGAAGCTAACAGTGGGTGTGACCAAACAACAGAGTGCTATCAGCGGGAGCAGACCATCGGCTAGCAGACCGATAAGAGAGGAGGCCGACCTTCAGCTCAATGCACCTCGCAACGCTCGTGTCAGCACTTGATGTGCAAATCTCAGCTTGTCTCCAAAGCTTGTAGCAATTACTGTCTGCTGTTCAAATCATGTTAACAATGAACCTGTGAGCACTACGAGTACTGAGCTCCACCAAGTTCCAAGCATCCCAACTTGGGTCAATACCATTGATTGGTGGCACTATCAACATTCCTGAATAAGTCGCTGAGGAGTTAAAGGCCTACTGAAAGCTACTACTACCCACCACGCAGTCTGATAGTTTATATATCAATGATGAAATATTAACATTGCAACACATGCCAATACGGCCTTTTTGGTTTACTAAATTGCAATTTTAAATTTCCCGGGAGTTTCTTCTTGAAAACGTCGCGTAGTGATGACGTGTACGCGTGACGTCACGGACTGTTAGGAAATATGAGCGCTGCACACACACACAGCAGGAAGCAAAAAAAGATTAAGAAGAACAAAACTAAAATTGTGACAAACAACATAACCATGAAGAAGAAAATATAGATGAAGAAAAAGTAATAGAAGAAGAACAACAACAAGAACCAAAACAACATGGAGAACCAAATAATTGGAAGAATAAGAACAAAAAGAAGAAACAAAATTAAGAACATAAAATGAAGCACAACAATAAGAAAAAGAACTGGAACAAAAAGAGGAATGAAACAATGATGAGCAGCAAGAAGAAATTAGATCAAGAAATAAAAGAAGAACAACAACCACAATAACAAAAATGATTAAGAATAAGAACAACAACACAAAGAAGAACGATAAGAAGAAATTAGATTAAGAAAAATAGGAACAACAACAAGAAGGAAAAATATTAAGAAAAATAACTACAACACAAAGAGATCGACAGGCGGATCGGTGCGGCGTCTTCAGTAATGCGGACGTTGTATCGATCCGTTGTGGTGAAGAAGGAGCTGAGCCGGAAGGCAAAGCTCTCGATTTACCGGTCGATCTACGTTCCCATCCTCACCTATGGTCATGAGCTTTGGGTCATGACCGAAAGGATAAGATCACGGGTACAAGCGGCCGAAATGAGTTTCCTCCGCCGGGTGGCGGGTCTCTCCCTTAGAGATAGGGTGAGAAGCTCTGCCATCCGGGAGGAACTCAAAGTAAAGCCGCTGCTCCTCCACATCGAGAGGAGCCAGATGAGGTGGTTCGGGCATCTGGTCAGGATGCCACCCGAACGCCTCCCTAGGGAGGTGTTTAGGGCACGTCCAGCTGGTAGGAGGCCACGGGGAAGACCCAGGACACGTTGGGAAGACTATGTCTCCCGGCTGGCCTGGGAACGCCTCGGGATCCCCCGGGAAGAGCTAGACGAAGTGGCTGGAGATAGGGAAGTCTGGGCTTCCCTGCTTAGGCTGCTTCCCCCGCGACCCGACCTCGGATAAGCGGAAGATGATGGATGGATGGATGGATGTACAAGAAAGAACAATAATAAGAAAGAAAGACTGAAGAGGAAGAAAAAGGAAGAGGAAGTAAATATTACGATCGTTTGTAATGGATTGGAAAAGCACAACAATGCTGCACACTCTGGAAGCAAGTGCACAAAGTGTATTTACTGAAGTGCACTTAAGGATCCTTAGTAAAGTGCACTTACTGGAGTGCACTTAAGGATACTTAGTGAAGTGCACTTACTGAAGTGTACTGTAAATGTTGGGAATAGACAGACTTAACTTTACTATTCTCAGGTGGAAAAAACGCTTCCATGGCAGCTTCAAGAAAGTCAATGTCATTGAGAGCCGAAATGTCCAGAATAAAACAGATGAGCATCAAAATCACCAGTGAAGGATTACAACCACAAAATTTCACCAACATGACATTTTCTACTTGTTGTGGAATTGGCAACAAGCAATCAAAACAACACCTGTCATTTGAGAGCATTCATGCTCGCTGCACACTAAAAATGCTCTTTGTTGCGATGATGACAAAGGATCTGCACTCGTGACCCATTAGCCTTTTGTGGGACTCGCTTAGCATAATCCCAGCGAGCCCACAAAAAGCAACGAAAACATGACCTCCCTGGCGGTGGTAACACGCGACACTGGTGACTAATGCAACGTTCTGTCTAATTGTTCATGTGTGTGAGCACACGCAAAAACTCCTTGAGGACTCAGTGGAGCACATGTGAGCGAAGTCAGACATGCACACTGTGGCCATACCTGCAGCACACCTGTCCCAACGCGCACTAAATATCAAGTTAAATGTTTTATTATTATAATCAAATAACAGCAGTCATTTCCATGAGACTATTTTGTAATAATAGTGTTTCCACCCACTTACAATGACAAGAACAAAAAAATATTGTTTTTCATGAACTGTGTACTAGTATTCAATCAATCAATCAATGTTTACTTATATAGACCTAAATCACTAGTGTCTCAAAGGGCTGCACAAACCACAACACAAACCACTACGACATCCTCGGTAGGCCCACATAAGGGCAAGGAAAACTCACACCCAGTGGGACGTCGTTGACAATGATGACTATGAGAACCTTGGAGAGGACGAAAGCAATGGATGTCGAGCGGGTCTAACATCATACTGTGAAAGTTCAATCCATAATGGATCCAACACAGCCGCGAGAGTCCAGTCCAAAGCGGATCCAACACAGCAGCGAGAGTCCCGTTCACAGCGGAGCCAGCAGGAAACCATCCCAAGCGGAGGCGGATCAGCAGCGCAGGGATGTCCCAAGCTGATACACAGGCGAGCGGTCCATGCTGGGTCCCAACTCTGGATGAGCGGTTCATCCTGGGTACCGACTCTGGACAGCTAGTACGTCATCCATGGCCACCGGATCTGACCGGACCCCCTCTACAAGGGAGAGTGGGTCATAAGAGTAAAAGAAAAGAAACGGCAGATCAACTGGTCTAAAAAGGGGAGTCTATTTAAAAGCTAGAGTATACAAATGAGTTTTAAGGTGAGACTTAAATGCTTCTACTGAGGTGGCATCTCGAACTGTTACCGGGAGGGCATTCCAGAGTACTGGAGCCCAAAATGAAAACACTCTATAGCCCGCAGACTTTTTTTGGGCTTTGGGAATCACTAATAAGCCGGAGTCCTTTGAACGCAGATTTCTTCCCGGGATATATGGTACAATACAATCGGCAAGATAGGATGGAGCTAGACCGTGTAGTATTTTATACGTAAGTAGTAAAACCTTAAAGTCACATCTTAAGTGCACAGGAAACCAGTGCAGGTGAGCCAGTATAGGCGTAATACGATCAAACTTTCTTGTTCTGGTCAAAAGTCCAGCAGCCGCATTTTTTACCAACTAATCTTTTAATGCTAGACATGGGGAGACCCGAAAATAATACGTTACAGTAATCGAGGCGAGACGTAACAAACGCATGGATAATGATCTCAGCGTCTTTAGTGGACAGAATGGAGCGAATTTTAGCAATATTACGGAGATGAAAGAAGGCCGTTTTAGTAACACTTAAATGTGTAGTATTGTACTGTATGTCTGGGTGGGGGTCCTGTTTTGGAAATATTGTGTACCCCTTTTAAATATGGCATTTAGTTCCCATTAAAACATTCACTCCATGCATTGGATCATATGTACATTCCTGTAACTTTTTTTGTAAAATGTATATTTTTATTAGTATTCCTTTAATATAATAATATTATTTCACGATTGTTATTTTTAAATTAACATTCTTAATGAATGAGAGTAGAATAAGCAGACATTTGATTGGTAAGTCATAGTGTAATGACTTGGAATCACATCATGTGTGGTGTTGGAGTTGTCTGACTTTTTGTGTGGCTGTAAACGCATCACTGGCCAAGTGCCTTATGTGCATGTGTTGGCGTTAGTGAGAAAGAGCGAGCGGCTGCTGTTGATATGACAGATGACAAAGTTGGTTTTGGTCTGGTTCGTACGTCAGAAAATGACATGTTTTGCAAGATAAACATTTTTTACTAATGTTTTTGGTTATTTGTTTATGGCCGACAATGAAGAGTTTTGCACAATAAAGTGATCGATGGAATTCATGTCCTCCTTAAAGTGTCTCGACAGACAATAATTGACAATCGTCTCATACGAATGGTCTTCCATCACAAATTAGGGTTTACATGAGAGTACACAGAAGTTGTTATTGTGTAACAAACTCTGGAGGCGGTCAGGGAGTCTCAACATCGCAAACGTCAGCTTTGATTGGCTATGATGGATGGAGCCTAAAGGCAGCCGGGGTCACCGCTGGTCTTCATAACGGAGCGTCCGTGTCTCTTATGTAAGCACTTTTATACGAGTCACTTATGATTGGATCACACCATCATTATATGGCAACAAGAATGACACACATGCATTCAGAGGGCTTGCAATGCACTAATACACACACACACACACACACACACACACACACACACACACACACACACACACACACACATACACACGCGTATTTGTCACCTTGAGACCTCTAAAAAACGCCTGCCTCTACTAGTATGATAAAAGTCGTAATTTTACTCAATGCAAGTCAAAATTTTACAAAAAAAACTGAACATTTGTGCAATAATATGGTAACAGTTGGAATTTCACTAAATAACATCCGCAATTTTACAAGAAAATTTTAAAACTTAGGCAATTTTATGAAAAGAGTCGTAATTTCACTTGACAAAAGTCACAATTTCATAAAAAAACTTTAGAATTCTGGCAATATTATAATAATCGGAAATTTATGAAGCAAATTTATGACAAAAGTCATAATTTTACTCAGTCACTATTTTACGAGAACAACCAAAAAATTCGCAATAGTGTGACAAGTTGGATTTTTTATATGACAAATGTCACCATTTTGCATTAAAAAGTAAAAATTTTACTACACAATATTGCAATATTACAGAAACAGAATGAATATTAGAAATTATTCCGAATTTTATAAGAAAAATGTCGACATATTGTGAGAAAAAGACTTCTTTTAGTTCTTTTTTTTTTGCAATTGGTTTTTAATCTTCATTGTTTACTTCAAGTTATTACAGTATGTCTCTATATACATATTTATTTTATTTTTTTAATACATTTTGGCCAAAGGGGGTGCATTTCAATTTCTTACACACACTTGTTATTACATATGTTGGCCAGAGGAGGAGCACTTCAAATTTTTTAGACAATTGTTATTTCATATGTTGACCAGAGGGGGAGAACTTTTAAAACCGACACAAAGTCAATTTGAAAAATCCTTCCTTTTTGGGACCACCCTAATTTTGATAGATTTCACCACCAGGGGTGCAAATGAAACATTCTCTATTAGATGCAATGGTTTTTCCGTATTGGGAACAGGATTTATATCCTAACTTGTTCACCGGCCCTCATATGGAAGGTACTTTTTCTTGTTGATGTCTCAAGCAGGGTAGAAATACAAGAACACACACACACACACACACACAGACACAGACACAGACACAGACACAGACACACACACACACACACACCGTGTGCTGCAATACGTTGTCATATATTTACAGCACCCAGGTTTAATGAGGGATCTGGTGGCCAACAGAAGATGAACGTGTGTTTAACCCTACAAATATACAACTGTTGTCACGGTGACGGGTCAGGACCACACAATCACATGTTTGATGTTCCAACAACCGGAAGTTGAATGCATTGTTTGGCCTCTAGGCAAACTAGACAGCAGTGTCAGCTCTGGACATATAATGGTCCTGATGCTGCATGGAGGCCAAACAATGCTCTCAACTGGGGTCATGTTCCAGCAGCACGTGGTAACTTCACCTCTATAAAGTAAAATTAAAATTTATCCTGAATATGAAGTCCCTTTTAAGAGTAGCATTTGTATCATTTTGTAAAGGTATTTATTATTAATTTATCATAACTATGTTCTGTTAAATTTATGTTAAATTCATCACATACATAAAATTATTAATATTTAAACTAGGCGATTTTTTTAAACATTATATGGTATTAAATACAAATGGTTGGTCTTTTTTTTCTTTTGTTTTGTTGTTTTTGTTTAACTATTATTATTGCTTTTATTTTCCTAAATAGCTAAATACATTTAAGAAAACTTCTAATGAATTGCATTTATTCATTTTAGATGTATATTATTTACATTTTTTTCTATTTATTAAAATTATTTGTATTTTTGCTTTTGACTTTCTACAAAAAAATGTAAAATAATTGTAATAAATCATAGTAATAAAATATTTTTTTCTTAATTTAAATGTATTTTGTCGTAAAATATTTTATTCATTAAAACCTTTCCGTCTTGCAATTCAAAATATATTTTATGCATTTAAAGAATGTTTGTATTAATTAAAATGTTTTATTCTGAGATACTTTTGTAATACATGAAATTAAAATGATTATTTTGTGTTAATTTAAATATATTTTGTTGTTTAACTTATTCTGCCCGAATGCAGCTGAGATAGGCTCCAGCGAACCCCGCTACCCCAAAAGGGACAAGCGGTAGTAAATGGATGGATGGATGGATATTAATACTTTTTATTTCTGCTTTTTAGTTCCAAAAATACATTTTATTGCATTTTGTCTTAGTTAAAAACCGATTTTATGCATTTAAAAATATTTAATAACATTAATTTAAATTATTTTTATTGTCTTTTTTTACATTCCATTTCAAACTTGTCATAGCAGCAATGTGAGAGTTTTGAAAGGAGTTGTACTTGTATAGCGCTTTTCTACCCTTTTTTAAAAGGAGCCCAAAGCGCTTTGACAGTATTTCCACATTCGCCCATTCACACACACATTCACACACTGACGGTGGGAGCTGCCATGCAAGGCGCTCACTAGGACCCATCAGGAGCAAGGGTGAAGTGTCTTGCCCAAGGACATAACGGACGTGGTTAGGATAGTAGAAGGTGGGGATTGAACCTGTAACCCTCAGATTGCTGGCACAGCCACTCTACCAACTTCGCCACGCCGTCCCCGCAGTGTTCGTACTTTCGCTTGCTCTGCTGGCACCGTGTCAAAAAACGTGTCTTTAAGGAGTAATTTAGTGCACCTTGGAAGAGCCAATATTCCGACTTTCCAATTAATTAAAAGCCACGCTGCTGCTGCTGCTGCTGAAGGCAAAACGAGGAACACACAAACACCATAAAAAGCAGCATGAGCAGCACTCAGGTGAAGATGTGATGAGGTCAAAATGAAAACTAAAAACAGCCCCTGGGTTCATTCATGCGATGAAGGTCCACACTGAAGACATGCCTGTAAGCTTTTTTTAAAAGGGAGGCAGTCTAGTTTATCCCCTCCCACCAGTCACCTTGTGACTGCTGCTGGACCAATCACCACTTGAGCTACAACTAACCTACTGATGTCCAGTTAATGTAGCAGTGCCCATGTGACTCCGGGCTTGAACCCACAACCGCACATCCCCACTGATTGACGGTTAAGTCGATCAATGATAGCCAACGAGCCAAGACCCCTGGGCTGTGGGACCCGTTTTCATTTTGTATCACAAGAGAAATGATACAATTAATTAACTTTTCAAACTGAAACTCACTGACTATGGCTCATTTTTTGTGTAGAACATGTATCAGAATACATATTTAATGACCACACACCATACACCCACCGTACACATTTCTGTTACATATAAGATGTGATCCAGGGCTAATAGAAGTTTTGAAATTGATGTTCTGTGTACCAAACGCATAGTCCCAAATTCACAAACACACAGAGCAGGCCTAGACAGGAGGACAGAGTGTAGCTACACAGAACATCAGAGGGTCAAATGTGCGAGAAAATGAGAGCAGACAGTGTTGACAAACAATGTTGCAATCTTGTGTGGAACTTACAGGTACAGAAACACAAAAGAAGAATCCCCGTAGGGATGCAGAAACTGGCAGAGCAATTTTCTTTGCAACGTTCATATTGTAGTTAGCCAGCCAGCGTTTGTTGATCTGATTGACCCGTTGCATTTTGTGGGTTTTAATGCCTCACAATCAAACACTTTTATGTTAAAATACTGAACAGATGTTTATCGGATAAGGTTAAAAGCTGTGGATCTGATGGACCCGTTGTGTTTTGTGGCTTATAATGCCTCACAATCAAACACTTTTATGTTAAATATACTGAACTGAAGTTTATCGGATAAGGTTAACATCTGTGGATCTGATGGACCCATTGTGTTTTGTGGGTTTTAATGCCTCACAATCAAACACCTTTATGTTAAAAATACTGAACTGATGTTTATCGGATAAGGTTAACATCTGTGGATCTGATGGACCCGTTGCATTTTGTGGCTTATAATACCTCACAATCAAACACTTTTATGGTAAAATACTGAACAGATGTTTATTGGGATAAGGTAAACATCTGTTCAGTATTTTAACATAAAAGTTTCTGATTGTGAGGCATTAAAAGCCACAAAATGCAACAGGTCCATCAGATATTCACCTTATCCTAATAAACATCTGTTCAGTATTTTACCATAAAAATGTTTGATTGCTAGGCATTATAAGCCACAAAATGCAACGGGTCCATCAGACCCACAAACGCTGGCTGAGTAACAACAATATGAACATTACACAAATGTTAAGGCGTCAGCGAGAGAGGTTTACACAACGTCCTTTGCACAGCCACACGAGCTGAGACGCTGGCAAACATCAATGTTTGCTGTTTGTGATGATGCAGCAAAACATGCGAGGACAGAGCAAAAAAAAATAAGACAAGTCTTCAGTCATTGATGCTCTTTGCACACTTTGCACACTCGCAGCGTTCTGGCTGTGTTTCCTCCTTGCATCTTAATAGCGTTTGTGCCCGAAGCGCCACAAGTTTAATCTGCTGCCTACGCTGGGAAGTCTCCAAAGACAGCAGGAGAAAGGAGTGGGTGAGAAAAAGATACACATACACGCACACACACACATCCTTGTTGAGAAAAGAGCCAATCGAGGATGGTTATTCTGTGCAAGGACGTGGACGATGTGTGTGTCAAAGCTGGGTTGTAAACATTGTTGTCATGAGGGTCAGGACACAGCTGAATGCTCAACAGCACGGGAAGAACTTACAACTGTTCACGCATGACGGCGCCTTAGTTACTCACTTCCTGCGCCACTCATGCACAGTTTTCAGGGCTGCAAAGTGAACGCGCTTGGCGAGGTCGTCGTGATGTCATCATGACATCACCATTGACAACTCCGAGAAGACACGCATGAGTGGAAACTGCAACGCATTGGTTCCGTTTTACAGCACACATTTTATTGACAGCAGTAAAATTGTCTATATGGCAGGAGCTTTCTGCTTTTTTAAAGAACGAGTACAAAAAAAAACTTATCAAAGATCCTTTATGTCACAGGAGCTTTCTGCTGTTTTTAAAGAACGACTGCAAAGAAACAGTCATCCAAGATCCTTTATATGGCAGGAGCTTTCTGCTGTTTTTAAAGAACGACTGCAAAAAAAAAACACTGATCAAAGATCCTTTATATAACAGGAGCGTTCTGCTGTTTTTAAAGAACGACTGGAAAAAACACTCATCCAAGATCCTTTATATGGCAGGAGCTTTCTGCTGTTTTTAAAGAACGACTGCAAAAAAGCACTCATCAAAGATTTTTTATATGACAGGAGCTTTCTGCTGTTTTTAAAGAACAACTACAAAAAAAACACTCATCAAAGATTCTTTATACGACAGGAGCTTTCTGCTGTTTTTAAAAAAACGACTGCAAAAAACACTCATCTAAGATCCTTTATATAGGAGGAGCTTTCTGCTGTTTTTAAAGAATGACTGCAAAAAAACACTCATCAAAGATTCTCAGTATGACAGGAGTTTTCTGATGTTTTTAAGAATTTACTATAGAGACACTAGTCAAAGAGCCTCTATTTGAAAGGAGTTCTCTACTGTTTTTAAAGAACGGCTACAAAAACACTCAAAGATCCTTTTAATATGTCAGGAGATTTATGTTTTTGAAAAACGACTACAAAAACACTCATCAAAGATCCTTTAATATGACAGGAGCTTTCTGCTGTTTTTAAAGAACGACTGCAAAAGAACACTCATCAAAGGTCCTTTATATGACAGGAGCTTTCTGCTGTTTTTAAAGAATGACTGCAAAAAACAGTCATCAAAGATCCTCTATATGCGGAGTTTTCTGCTGTTTTTAAGAATTTACATAAAAACACTTGCCAGATATCCTCTATATCAGTCAGGGGTCACCAACACGGTGCCCGCGGGCACCAGGTAGCCCATAAGGACCAAGTGAGTAGCCTGCTGGCCTGTTCTAAAAATAGCTCAAATAGCAGCACTTACTTTCGTGTTTTCGCCTCTTTTAAACCGTTCAATCAAGTGTTTTTTTTCATCATTTATTCTCTACAAAAACCTTCCTTAAAAAGGAAAAAAAATGTACGACGGAATGACGGACAGAAATAACCATTTTTTTTTATATATGGGACGGCGTGGCGCAGTGGAAGAGTGGCCGTGCGCAACCCGAGGGTCACTGGTTCAAATCCAACCTACAACCAACCTTGTCACGTCCGTTGTGTCCTGAGCAAGACACTTCACCCTTGCTCCTGATGGGTGCTGGTTGGCGCCTTGCATGGCAGCTCCCTCCATCAGTGTGTGAATGTGTGTGTGAATGGGTAAATGTGGAAGTAGTGTCAAAGCGCTTTGAGTACCTTGAAGGTAGAAAAGCGCTATACAAGTACAACCCATTTATCATTTATATATATAGATTTATTTATTAAAGGTAAATTGAGCACATTGGCTATTTCTGGCAATTTATTTAAGTGTGTATCAAAATGGTTGGTAGCCCTTGGCATTAATCAGTAAATGATAAATGATAAATATGTACCCAAGAAGTAGCTCTTGGTTTCAAAAAGGTTGGTGACGCCTGTTCTATACGACACACTAGTTAAAGATCATTTAAATTACAAGAGTTTTCTGCTGTTTTTCATGAACTAAAGGACCTTTGAAAAAATGACAGAAGTTTTCTGCTGTGTTTAAGGAACTACTGCAACATACACTCATTAAAGATCCTGTATATGGCAGGAGGTTGTTTTTGCTTTATTCAAGATGTCAGAGATCCCCTGTGCCATTAGTTTTTGTTTTGCTGTTTTTAAGGATCTATTGTAAACACAGTAGTCAAAGACCCTTAAATGACAGAAGTTTTCTGCAGTCTTTAGGAATATATTGTAAACACACTAGTCAGAAATCTTCAATATGACAAGAGTTTTCTGCTGTTTGTTAGTCTACTGTAAACACATTCATCAAAGATCCTTCATATAAGAGGAGTTTTTGCTGTTTTTGGGAATCTACGGTAAACACCCCTCGTGAAAGATTTTTAAGATTGCAAATTAGAGCTAACATGACTCTCAAAAAAGCACCAAGGTCAACAAAAGCACCATGAAGATTCTAGCGGGAACTCACATTCAACCCTTTTTCGATTACGCATGCACCCCCCCCGGTACCCCAGCACCTCCAAAACCCTCAAATCTAGACTCCAAACATCCCAGAACAAGCTAGTCAGGTTACTTGCAGACCTCCACCCCAGATCACACTCTCTCCGAAGTGGGCTGGCTCGGGGTGGAAGACAGAGTAAAACAACTTGCACTGAGCCAAGTCTATAAAATCCGCTACACTTCCCTGATACCGAAGTATTTGTCAAACTACTTCCATAACGTAAATGACAGCCATAACCACAACACCAGGGCGAGCTCCACAAACCATGTTAAACCCAGATTCCGATCTAACAAAGGTATTAACTCATTCTTCCAAAGGGAATAAGCGGTAGAAAATGGATGGATGGACTGAAGTGCTGATATCAACCAAACCTAACCCCTCCGCACCAACCCTCTCCTCATCCCACCCCCTGGATTGTAAATAATGTAAATAATTCAAAGTATATACTCTGATGATGGTTAACTTGTGTGATGACTGTATTATGCTGATTATATGTATTTGTACCATGAATTGATTAATGTGGACCCCAACTTATACGAGTTGAAAAAGGTATTCGGGTGTTACCATTTAGTGGTCAATTGTACGGAATATGTACTGTATTGTGGAATCTACTTAAAAAGTCTCAATCAATCAAAACTCGCCAGATCATTGTAGTTCGCTAAGCTCCACACAAGAATCTGGGAGTTCTCAATAGGAGATGTATGTCAGAAGGCGGGGTCTTGTAAAAAAAAAAAAAAATTGTATGTGATTGGTTAAACCACGTATCCGTTATCTTGAATCACGTGCTACTTCAACGACTCACATCGAAATCAACCCATGACGCTGATGAGAGCGACGCTGCGAACGCCAACCCCGGTCGGAAGAAGAGCCAAAACATCCTTTCCACCAATGAATGCCTTCAAAACCAATCTCTGTTCATCTTTTAAAGAATTAATATTCGATAGATTCGACAAAAAAGTTGCAATAGCAGAATCCATGTCAGCACACGACGCTGCGATGGCTGCGTGCCACGCCACCATTGTTATATGAATCAAACAGTCGCTTCGGCGCTACGTCACATCTATGAAATCCCGCCCGGTGATCCTGATTGGTTCATTATTTTTTGCTATCTGGAAGGAGTTTGCAATGCCTTCGATTCTAGACCCTTGTGTTGAGCTCACCGAACTACAAGGGTCTGGCGAGAGTCAGGTTAAATTAGAGCTGCACCTATTGAATATTTTAGTATTTGAGTATTCTATCGAATTTTATCGATTAATAAAGTAATCAAATAAATCCTATTTTTGCTTAATTAAGGTTTAATTATACATGTTAAGATGTGCCCTCAATTTTTGCGTTTGGCCTAATTGTCTTTGATTTCCTAAACACCTGTTCTCATTATTGAAGGCTGACACGCACAGCTAAAAAAGTTTGATCACATTACGCCTGTACTGGCTCACCTGCACTGGCTTCCTGTGCACTTAAGATGTGACTTTAAGGTTTTACTACTTACGTATAAAATACTACACGGTCTAGCTCCATCCTATCTTGCCGATTGTATTGTACCATATGTCCCGGCAAGAAATCTGCGTTCAAAGGACTCCGGCTTATTACTGATCCCCAAAGCCCAAAAAAAGTCTGCGGGCTGTAGAGCTTTTTCATTTCGGGCTCCAGTACTCTGGAATGCCCTCCCGGTAACAGTTCGAGATGCTACCTCAGTAGAAGCATTTAAGTCTCACCTTAAAACTCATTTGTATGCTCTAGCCTTTAAATAGACTCCCTTTTCAGACCAGTTGATCTGCCGTTTCTTTTCTTTTTCTTCAATGTCCCACTCTCCTTTGTGGAGGGAGTCCGGTCCGATCCGGTGGCCATGTACTGCTCGCCTGTGTATCGGCTGGGGACATCTCTGCGCTGCTGATCAGCCTCCTCTTGGGATGGTTTCCTGCTGGCTCCGCTGTGAACGGGACTCTCGCTGCTGTGTTGGATCTGCTTTGGACTGGACTCTCGCGACTGTGTTGGATCCATTATGGATTGATCTTTCACAGTATCATGTTCTCATAGTCATCATTGTCACCGACGTCCCACTGGGTCATTATTGTCACCGATGTCCCACTGGGTGTGAGTTTTCCTTGCCCTTATGTGGGCCTACCGAGGATGTCGTAGTGGTTTGTGCAGCCCTTTGAGACACTAGTGATTTAGGGCTATATAAGTAAACATTGATTGATTGATTGATTGACTAAAATGTGTCCGTGGTTGCTTGTGCTAATTTTTGTGTGCTAATAAAAACAGGTGTGTTTACAGCCCTGTGTGCTGTGTGGTGTGACCGCATAAACAAAGTTCTTCTCTCTCGTGCGTTTTTGTTGATTATTATACGGTGCTGTTTAAATGTTGGTTTCTTCACGCAAATCTGTTGAGCTGTTTTCAACCTGTCAACAATACATTAACAATATAAAAAGACAAACCACTTAATAATGACCGCAGTTTTACATTCTAAGAATGCAATAATGCATTCATTGCTTGCAAAATAGTAATCAATGTTAATTTTGCCATCATAACATGTTTGAGATGAAAACAAATATATATATCATTAGTTCAAAATAATATTTGCTGAGAAAGTTAAAACAAAAATATATTTAGTCAAAGATCCTTTACATGATAGGAGTTTTCTGCTGTTTGTAGAAATCTAGCACAAAAATATAGTCAAAGATCTTTTGTATGTCAGGAGTTGTCTGCTGTATTCAACAATATACATTAAAAACACTAGTCAAAGATCATCTATACAACAGTATTTTTCTGCTGTTTTTAAGAACCTACTGCAAAATCACTCTTCAAAGATCTTTTATATATCAGGAGTTTTCAGTTGGACTTAAGAGTCTACCTCAGAAACATTTTAGTCATCCATCCATCCATGTTCTACCGCTTGTCCCTTTTGGGGTCGCTGAAGGGTAAGGTGGAGTACACCCGGTACAAGTCGCAACCACCAAACCCCGCCCACCTCAACCGACACACGGAGGGGGGCGGTGATGTGGGGTGGTGGCGGGGGTGTAGCCCGGAAGAGTAGGGCTGCATTGTATTGTGGGTATTTGTTCTTTTGTGTTTATGTTGTGTTATAGTGCGGATGTTCTCCCGAAATGTGTTTGTCATTCTTGTTTGGTGTGGGTTTACAATGTGGCGCATATTTGTAACAGTGGTAAAGTTGTTTGTACAGTCACCGTCAGTGTGATCTGTATGGCTGTTGACCAAGTATGTGTTGCAGTCACTATTGAATGTTCAGCAAATCATCATACAACATGCGTCTTAATATGCCCACTGTCTGTACGGGGACTGAGAGACCTCGACGATAGGTTGTCGAGGACGATGAAGGCAGTGCTGTCACGGCACGCCCACAAATTACTTATCCGGGCGAACATTGGGACAATCCATCGCGAGGTCACAGGAAGTCTCTTGGTAAAATCGGGGGGATTGCCAAGTATGTTGCTAGGTCGGGATAGCCATTCAAAGAAGGTGAATCCACTTTACTCCACGTTTCCGCATCCAGTGGCCCCCATGTAAATTAAATGAGACCCCTGATCTTAACAATTCCGAAAAAATCTGTAAAATAATGGTATTCTTCTGTTGAACTGCCAGCATTGTCACTACATTAAAGTTGGTTGATCGTAATAATTTGGAAAAACTCTGTAGAATAACGGTATTTTTCTGCAGAACTGTTTGCATCGTCACTTTATTAAAGGTGGTTGATCTTAATAATTAAGTAAAAATCTGTAAAATTACGATAGTTTTCCACAAAACGTTTCATGTAAAACGTCTGTAAATATAATGTTTTTGATCATTATTTGGTTTACAATGGTTATACTTTAATTTTATGGTTTTCGTTTGGCAGCCATAGCTGCAAGTAGATTACCGTTTTTTTACAGAATTTTTTTTTACAGTGTAGTCAAAGATCCTTTATATGTCAGGATTTTCCTGCTATATTTAAGAATCTACATAAAAACACTAGTCCGATGTCCTTTATATGACGACAGGAGATATCTGCTGTTTTTACATAAACAAACACCAGTCAAAGATCCTCTATGACAGGAACACGGCTTTTTTAGGAATCTATTATTAACACACAAATCAAAGATTATCTTAACGATATTTTTTCTTTTTTGTAGTTTTTAAGGATCAATTGCAAAAAAACACTAATCAAATATCTTTGATACAACAGGAACATTCTACTTGTTCAGGAATCTACTGTCTTAAACTAATTAGTCAGATATCCTCTAAATGACAGGTTTTACTGCAAAAAACACAAGTCAAAGATCCTTATTGTTGTGATATGTTCACTGAGAAGGCAGAGAAAACAAGCAGGTTAGACTATTTAAGGAAAACAACGGTGTAATACATATTTCATCCTTACAGTCCTCTACGTGTTTATAATTGTCAACATGCACCAATTTCCTGCAGCCAATTTGCACCTGGTGTTAACACGTCTCCCTCTGCGTTGCCGTTTTTTTACATCGCACATCACATTTATTCCTGCGCTGCAGCTTTGATGTGCATCGATTTGGTGCAAGATCGTCTCCAACATAAGGAACAAACAACTTTAACTGTGATAGACATCAGTAGAGAGGGTGCGGGACAAAGTGGGGGAAAAAAGTTGCCCACTGACAAGAAGTAAAGGGCTGGCGGGCCCTCATTCATATTCATGGCGTGGCGGCGGTGGATGGGCGAGGTTACGTAAGTGATAAAGTGGCGGCTAGTCAAAGGGTTGACCAGTCAATGCATGCAAATTCATTGAACGGAGAAATAAAAGAGGGAGCGCCGCACAGAGCGAGGTGGAGGGCGCGTTGAGACAGAGATGAAGACAAAGGGGACGTTGGACCATGACGGGAATGTCAAAACGGTGCAGACAGAAAATCCCCCAAAAACCGCATTTTCAGAGGGGCCAGAGCCTCACTCACACTAAGGCTCAATGTCTGGCAAATGCAAGTCTTTTCCAGGAAAAGTACCACCTGTGATTGTGCATCTTTTAAAGCCATGAATAAAAGTGCGATGATAACCCTAGAACAGGAAATGGAACCCAAGGACATACTGGTGGAAAGTGTACACACACGCACACACACACATATCTGTCCTGGCTGCTCAGTCCAATATGGCTAAATCCCCAACTAGGCAACATCGTTATTACCTATACTTAAGCCATAAATTGCTTTTTTTATTTCCAGCCTTTCGTAGGCCACATAAAATGATGTCGCAGGCCACATAAAATGTAGTGGCAGGCCACGTAAAATTACGTGGTGGCCACATTTCAATGACATGGAGGTCAATATTAAATTGTATGGTGAACAGTTTTAAATGATGTGACGGGCCGAATTAAAATTATATGCTAGACCACGTTAAAGTCATGTTGAGCAACATTATAATGATATGGAAGTTAACATTAAATGATTTGGCGGGCCACATAAATGATGTGGCGGTCCTCAAATGACATGGAGGGCAACATTAAATGATGTAGCGGGCTGTATTAAATGATTTAGCGGGCCACATTAAATGACGTGGCGGGCCGTAATAAATAATTTGCCAGGCCACTTTAAAAAAAAGGTTTGTCAGTCCACATTAAATGACGTGGCAGGCCGTGATAAATAATTTGCCAGTCCACATTAAATGACGTTGCGAGCCTCATATGACATGGAGGACAAAATAAAATTATGTGGCGGCCCACATAAATGATGTGGTGGGCCAATTTACAATGACACTGAAAACTACATTAAATTATGTCGCTGCCCACATAAATTAATGTGGCAGACCATATTT
Source organism: Nerophis ophidion (assembly GCF_033978795.1). Taxonomy (NCBI): domain Eukaryota; kingdom Metazoa; phylum Chordata; class Actinopteri; order Syngnathiformes; family Syngnathidae; genus Nerophis; species Nerophis ophidion. The sequence goes on from NC_084628.1 coordinate 20,505,751, forward strand.
GAATTATGAGACTAACTACATTAAAATGAGGTGGCGGTCCACAATAAAATGATGTTGGCCACTTTAAAATGATCTGCTTGGCACTTTAAAATAAAATATTGGGCAAAATAAATGATTTGGCTGGCCACTTAAATGATGTAGCAGACCACATAAAATGATGTGATGGGCAACATTAAAATTACATGGACAGCAACAATAAATGATGTGGCGGCTCACATATAAAGAGGCGGCAAGCCACATTAGAATTATAAAACTAGCGACATAAATATGAAGTAAAAGGAAGTGGTGGGCCACATAAATGATTTGGATGACCACATAAATTATGTGGCAGACCACATAAAATGATGTGCTGGGCCAATTCAAAATTACATGGAGAGCAACATTAAACCATGTGGCGGATTACATAAAGTGATGTGTCAAGCCACTTTAAAATGACATTGAGAGCAACATAAAATGATTCGGCGGGCCACATAAAGTGATGTGGCAAGTCGCATTCGAATTATGAGACCAGCGGCTCGACTCATTAAAATAAAGTGGCGGTCCACAGTAAAATGATGTGGTGGGCCAAATCAAAATTATTGGACTAGCCACATTCAAGTGAAGAAATGGGCCTGATAAAATGATGTGGTAGGCTACAGAAATGACATAGTGGGCTACTTTAAAATGACGTGGCGGGCCAAATTTGTCCCCCTGGGCCTACCGTTTGAAACATGGGCTGTAGAGCTTTTTTTAAAATTAATTCATGAAAGTGAAAAACAGGAGAACAGGAAGACGTTGGGACTGAAATAGAAAATATGAGCGTTTCCGGGTAAAACGGGACGTTGACGAGTTCAAGTATGTTTATGGGGCAGTTACCCCTAAAGTCTGCCTAGCAACAAGTGACCATAGAAACGCTTTAAGTGCATAAAGTAGTCAAGCCAGAAGGTAGTCGTATCTCGGACCATGTGTTAGTCACCTCCCAATGCAAGCATTAGTCACATGACACACGCCACGCCCATACAGAGACCGAATGTTTTCCACTGATCCATGTTCCATCTTCATTCTCCTCCCTCCTCCTGACTCTTTTATCCCCCTCCTTGTCCATCACCCACTTGTCTGCACGCCTTTCAGCTTCTCTGCCGGAAATAATCAATCCCCTCGTCTCCGATGGCAGGAGCAGTCGCAACTTCGCCCCGACACAATCAGCCCAATCATTAGCGTAATTAAAAAGTGAGAACGCGGGCTGCGGACGAGCGTCGGCGAGTGGAAACAGTCCTGAAGGAATCCCAGCAGAGCAATCAGAGGGTGAGGAGGATGGCGGAGGAAGGTGTTGTTAGGAGACGATGAGGAGGCAAGGGGGGGTCGTTAGGAAGGGAGGAGGGTGATGAAGGTAAGCACAGTAGACGGGTTTTCATTCTTGGCTTAGCGTGTGTGAGGAGCCAACAGGGAACCATGCTGGAGGATGCAGCCAGAGAAGACGACAGGATGGAGTGAAAGATGGGAGGAGTGAGGATTTGATGCAGGAAGGAAGGAAGGAACATAATGAATGAGTCGCACAAAAAGGCTGCATAAGCACATATGATAAGTCATCAGTCACCGCAGCAGACTTCATTAACATGCTCCTTCTTGTAGCCACAAAGGTGAGGATGAGGGAGGAGAGGCGAGTGACAGAGTGATGGATGAAGGGAGGAGGAGCGGGCTGAGGAAGAAAACAAGGGAAGCCCCCGGAAAGCTGCAGAGAGCAGGGAAGAAGGGGGAGGGGGAGCAGCCTGTGAAGGGAAGCCCTGCTGCACCCAAAAAGAAGAAGAAAAAGAAGAAGGAGAAGAAGAAGAAAACCTCACTTTCTCTTCTCCAGTATAGATGATTCAGAATGGATTATAGTCAACGTTTAACTCTTCACTAAACTCATGCATGTGCACTACATGTTATATGTAAGTAAGTGTGAATGTAAGTGTCGGTATACAGGCGTGTGTATGTTTCTATATGTAGGTGTATGGAAGAGTGCAAATGTAGGTGTTTGGGAGTTTGTAAGTGTATGTAAGTGTGTAAATGTAAGTGCATGTGTCTGTGCCTATAAGTAGGTTAGATTTAGATATACTGGTCCACGTTGGAGAAATTCATTTTCACTGCATTACATTTAAACAATAGACAATACACATCAAAAACAAAAATAACAAAAAGACATCATTCATGACCAACACATTTACAGGCTTGTCAAACAGGTCAGCCGGGCCTGCTGTTTAGGGTGGCTACAGCTGCAGTGATAAGGCTTTTCCCATGTGTATGGAAGTGTGTAAATGTAAGTCAATGTGTCTGTGTCTATAAGTAGGTGTATGTAAGTGTGTAAATGTAAGTGCATGTGTCTGTGTCTATAAGTAGGTGTATGTAAGTGTGTAAATGTAAGTTTATATATATGTAAGTGCAGGTATGTAAGTGTGTAAATGTAAGTGCATGTGTTTGTGTCTATAAGTAGGTGTATAAGTGTGTAAAAGCAAGTGCATGGGTCTGTGTCTATAAGTAGGTGTATGTAAGTGTGTAAATGTGAGTTTATATATATATGTAAGTGCAGGTATGTAAGTGTGTAAATGTAAGTGCATGTGTCTGTGTCTATAAGTAGGTGTATGTAAGTGTGTAAATGTAAGTGTATACATATGTAAGTGCAGGTATGTAAGTGTGTAAATGTAAGTGCATGTGTCTGTGTCTATAAGTAGGTGTATGTAAGTGTGTAAATGTAAGTGTATACATATGTAAGTGCAGGTATGTAAGTTTGTAAATGTAAGTGCATGTGTCTATAGGTAAGTGTATGGAAGTGTGTAGATGTAAGTGTGTAAATGTAGATGTATGGAAGTGTGTAAATGTAAGTGTATACATATGTAAGTGCAGGTATGTAAGTTTGTAAATGTAAGTGCATATATCTGTGTCTATAAGTAAGTGTATGGAAGTGTGTACATGTAAGTGTGTAAATGTAGATGTATGGAAGTGTGTAAATGTAAGTGTATACATATGTAAGTGCAGGTATGTAAGTTTGTAAATGTAAGTGCATATGTCTGTGTCTATAAGTAAGTGTATGGAAGTGTGTACATGTAAGTGTGTAAATGTAGATGTATGGAAGTGTGTAAATGTAAGTGTATACATATGTAAGTGCAGGTATGTAAGTTTGTAAATGTAAGTGCATATGTCTGTGTCTATAAGTAAGTGTATGGAAGTGTGTAAATGTAGATGTATGGAAGTGTGTAAATGTAAGTGCATTTGTCTGTGTCTATAAGCAGGTGTATTTAAGTGTGTAAATGTAAGTGCATGTGTCTGTGTCTATGTCTATAGGTAGGTGTATGTAAGTGTGTAAATGTAAGTGCATGTGTCTGTGTCTATAAGTAGGTGTATGCAGGTGTGTAAATGTAAGTGCATGTGTCTATAAGTAGGTGTATGTAAGTGTGTAAATGTAAGTGCATGTGTCTGTGTCCATAAGTAGTGTATGTAAGTGTGTAAATGTAGGTGTATGTATATGTAAGTGCAGGTATGTAAGTGTGTAAATGTAAGTGTATATATATGTAAGTTCAGGTATGTAAGTGTGTAAATGTAAGTGCATGTGTCTATAAGTAGGTGTATGTAAGTGTGTAAATGTAAGTGCATGTGTCTGTGTCCATAAGTAGGTGTATGTAAGTGTGTAAATGTAGGTGTATGTATATGTAAGTGCAGGTATGTAAGTGTGTAAATGTAAGTGTATATATATGTAAGTTCAGGTATGTAAGTGTGTAAATGTAAGTGCATGTGTCTGTGTCTATAAGTAAGTGTATGGAAGTGTGTACATGTAACTGTGTAAATGTAGGCGTATGGAAGTGTGTATCTGTAAGCGCATGTGTCTGTGTCTATAAGTAGGTGTATGTAAGTTGTTAAATGTAAGTGTATATCTGTAAGTGCAAGTACGTGAGTGTGTAAATGCAAGTGCATTTGTCTGTGTCTATAAGTAAGTGTATGTAAGTGTGTAAATGTAAGTGTATGTACAGTGGATTAAAAAAGAATTAAGTCAGCCACCAATTGTGCAAGTTCTCCCACTTAAAATGATGACAGAGATCTTCATAGGTACACTTCAACTGTGAGAGACAGAATGTGAAAAAAAAAATCCAGGAATTCACATTGAAGAAATTTTAAAGAATTTATTTGTAAAAATTATGGTGGAAAATAAGTATCTGGTCAACCGTTCAAAGCGCTCACTGATGGAAGGAGGTTTTGGCTCAAAATCTCACGATACATGGCCCCATTCATTCTTTCCTTGACACAAATCAATAGTCCTGTCCCCTTAGCAGAAAAACAGCCCCAAAGCATGATGTTTCCACCCCCATGCTTCACAGTAGTTATGGTGTTCTTGGGATGCAACTCAGTATTCGTCTGCCTCCAAACAAGACGAGTTGAGTTTATACCAAAAAGTTATATTTTGGTTTCATCTGACCACATGACATTCTCCCAATCCTCTGCTGTATCATCCATGTATCCATTTTGGTATAAACTAAACTCGTCGTGTTTGGAGGAAGAAGAATACTGAGTTGCATCCCAAGAACACCATACGTATGTAAGTCTGTAAATTAAAGTGTATATATGTAAGTGTATGTATGTAAGTGTATGTATGTAAGTGTGTGTGTGTGTGTGTGTGTGTGTGCGTGCGTGCGTGCGTGCGTGCGTGCGTGCGTGCGTAAGTGTTAGGGTTGTCCCGAAACCAATAGTTTGGTACCGGCACCGTGTATGTAAGTGTGTGTATGTATGTATGGAAGTATCGGTATGTTAGTGTGTGTATGTAAGTGTCGGTATTTAAGTGTTTGTATGTCAGTGTGTATATGTAAGTATGTGTATGTAGGTATCGGTATGTAAGTGTGTGTATGTAAACATGTGTATGCAAGTGTATGTATGTAAGGGCGTGTGTGTTTGTATGTGTATGTAAGTGTCTATATGTACGTGTCTGTAAGTGTATGTAGGTCAATGTTTGTATGTAAGTGTGTGTATGTAAGTGTCTCTATGTAAGTGATTATAAGTGTCCCTATCTAAGTGTATATATGTAAGTATGTATATGTGTTATGCACACAAAGTATTGTTATGCACATTAAGTTAAGTGTATGTATGTGTCTAAGTGTCTGTATGTAAATGTGTGTATGTATGTAAGTGTCCAAATGTAAGTGCGTGTGTGTGTATGTATGTATGTAAGTGTCCAAAGGTAAGTGTGTGGATGTAAGTGTGTGTATGTATGCAAGTGTTTATATGTAAATGTCTGTATGTAAGTGTCCACATGTAAGTGTGTGGATGTAAGTGTCAAAATATAAGCGTGTTTATGTATGTGTTTGTATGTAAGTGTGTGTATGTTAGTGTGTACTGTATGTATGTATGTATGTAAGTGTCTGTATGTGTGTGTCTGTAAATGCATATAAGTGTCTCTATGTAAGTGTCTATATGTGTGTGTATTGTGTATGCACATAGAATGTCTGTAAATTTTTATATGTAAGTGTCATGTTATGTGAATGTAAATATTTAGTCTTCATGGGCCGCTCTGTCACACAGCAGCCTTTCAGTCCAGTGGTGTAATGTGGGGTCTGGTGTGGACTCGAACCCGAGGACCTATACTATTCTATGTTGGAGCAGCATTCAACTTGTTTGATCCTTTAAGGCTCAGCCAGCATCATGTTTTTAAGAAAGCTAAGGGCCCTGGGCCAGACTTTTCTATGTGGGGCGGTATAGCTCGGTTGGTAGAGCGACCGTGCCAGCAACTTGAGGGTTGCAGGTTCGATCCCCGCTTCAGCCATCCTAGTCACTGCCGTTGTGTCCTTGGGCATGACACTTTACCCACCTGCTCCCAGTGCCACCCACACTGGTTTGAATGTAAAAATTAGATATTGGGTTTCACTATGTAAAGCGCTTTGAGTCACTAGAGAAAACATGCTATATAAATATAATTCACTAAATATAATTCACATTTCTTGTTGTGTTTACAATGTCAATACAAAACCACAACATTCATATAAAAATACCTTAAATACAGTTATGAATAAAACCATAATGTCCTACATTCAAACAAAGATCTCCTATAAGAAAGAAATCTACCCTAAACACGCTTGTCAAAGATCCTCGAGTTGGACAGGAGCGCTTGGCTGTTGTTGGGAATTTACTGTAATAAAAGACAGATGTTGCTACGGATCTACAGAAAAAAACAGTCAAAGCTTTCACATGACAATGTTTTCTGTTGGAATCTACTACAAAAGCCAAATTAGTTGTTTTCTGTTTTTCAGGAATCTGCAACAAAAACAGTCGTAGAAGAACCTCTATAGTAAATAACCTTAGCACTTTGCTGTTCTTAGGAATATCCTGTAAACACTATTCAAAGATCCTCTGTATGACGGTAGTTGTTTTCAGGAATCTGCAGCAAAAACAGGATCAAATATATTTTTTATGACGGGTGTTTTCAACAGTTTTTAGGAATCTACCGCATATCCAATTGTGAAAGATCATTAAATAGTAGGGCTTTCATTTTTAGGAATCTACCAAAAATCTAGTTAAAAAGGTCATCTATATGACAGGAGGGTTTTTTTGTTGCCGTTTTTAGGAATCTACGGCAAAATACTAGTGAAAGATCTTCTATTTGCTTTTTTGTTGTTGCTTTTTTAGAAATCTACTGCTAAAACAGTAGTCTACAATATGCTATATGACAAGTGTTTTCCGCAAATTTAGAAATCTACAGCAAAAACAGTAGTCTATGATACGCAATATGACAAGTGTTTTCTACTATTTTAGGAATCTACAGCAAAAACAGTAGTCTATGATAATCCATATGACAAGTGTTTTCCACTATTTTTAGGAATCTACAGCAAAAACAGTAGTCTACGAAAATCTGTATGACAAGTGTTTTCTGCCATTTTTAGGAATCTACTGCAAAAACAGTAGTTTACGATACTCTATATGACAAGTGTTTTCTGCTATTTTTAGGAGTCTACAGGAAAAACAGTAGCCTACGATAATCTATATAAAAAAAAAACTTAAATTTTTAGGAATCTACAGCAAAAACAGTAGTCTACGATAATCTGTATGAAAAGTGTTATCTGCAGTTTTTAGGAATCTACTGCAAAAACAGTTGTTTAAGATACTCTATACGACAAGTGTTTTCTGCTATTTTTAGGAATCTACAGCAAAAACAGTAGTCTAGGAAAATCTATGACAAGTGTTTTCTGATTTTTTTAGGAATCTACTGCAAAAACAGTAGTTTACAATACTCTATACAACAAGTGTTTTTTTCAAGTTTTAGGAATATACTGCAAAAACAGTAGTCTACGATAATCTGTATGAAAAGTGTTTTTTAGGAATCTACTGCAAAAACAGTAGTTTACAATACTCTATATGACAAGTGTTTTCTGCTATTTTTAGGAATCTACAGCAAAAACAGTGGTCGATAATCTATATGAAAAATGTTTTCTACGATTTTTAGGAATCTACAGCAAAAACAGTGGTCGATAATCTATATGAAAAATGTTTTCTACGATTTTTAGGAATCTACAGCAAAAACAGTAGACTATGATACTCTGTATGACAACTGTTTTCTGGAATTTTTAGGAATCTACAGCAAAAACAATAGTCTATGATACTCTACATGACAAGTGTGTTCTGCAATTTTTAGGAATATACAGCAAAAAACACTAGTCGGAGGTTCTTAAAATAGCAGATTTTTTTTTTTTTTCAGGAATATACCACAAAAAACTACGTTTTTTTCTTTTGCTGTTTTAGGGATTCACCACAAAACACTAGGTAAAAAAATATGCGTCTTTCTTTTTAGTAATCTACAGCAAAAACACTTTTCAACATCTTCTTTATGACAGGAGTTTTTTAGTTCCTTATAAAACAATAGCACTCTGCTGTTTTTCGTCATTTATCCCCAAAACACTGGCAAATAATTTCTAATGACAGGACCACTTTTTTAAGGAATTTAATGTAAACACACGAGTCAAAGATCCTGTTTTTGAAGACCAACTGCAAAAACGCTGTTCAGAGATCCTCTATAGCTGTGATTTTCAACCACTGTGCCGCGGCACACTTGTGCGCTGTGAGATATTGTCTGGTGTACCGTGGGAAAGTATACAACTTCACCTAATTGGTCCAAAAAATATTTTTTGCAAATCAATAATCATGATGTGCTGTGTAAAGCTTGGCAGGGTAATATTGTAATACTCCATATCAGTAGGTGGCAGCAGGTAGTTCATTGCTTTGCAGAGCACAGCGGCAGACAGTGTGCAGGTAAAAAGGTATGTAACGCTTAAAACAAAAATGGACAAAAGGCAAGTCCCGCTAGGAAAAGGCACTGAAGCATAGGGATGGCTATGCAAAACAAAAGTGAAGTGAAGTGAAGTGAATTATATTTATATAGCGCTTTTCTCTAGTGACTCAAAGCGCTTTACATAGTGAAACCCAATATCTAAGTTACATTTAAACCAGTGTGGGTGGCACTGGGAGCACGTGGGTAAAGTGTCTTGCCCAAGGACACAACGGCAGTGACTAGGATGGCGGAAGCGGGAATCGAACCTGCAACCCTCAAGTTGCTGGCACGGCCACTCTACCAACCGAGCTATACCGCCCCACTGGACTGGACTGGTAAAACTGGACTGGCTACAAAGTCAACAAAAACAGAATGCTCGACGACAGCAAAAACTTACGGCGTGTGGAGGAAAAACGGCGTCCACAAAGCACATCCGTACATGACATGGCAATCAACAATGTCCCCACAAAGAAGGATAGCATATGCCCAACTTAAATAGTCTTGTTTGCCAAAACCAATCAGGTGCGGGCAATGACACTCAAAGGAAGGCGTGAAGCAACCAACAAAACAGGAAGGCTCACCAAAATAACAGCACAAGACAGGAACTAAAGCACTACACACAGGAAACAACAACAAACTCAAAATAAGGCACGACAACCTGATGGAGTCTCATTTTTTTAACTATTTCTGCTGGTGGTGTGCCTCTGTTTTTTTTTTATATGAAAAAAATGTGCCTTGGCTTAAAAAAGGTTGAAACACACTGCTCTATATGACAAGAGTGCTGTGCCGGTTTGGAATGGAGTGAGAAGTTGTGGTGCCTACTAGAGCAGTGGTTTTCAAATGGGGGTACGCGTACCCCTGGGGGTACTTGAAGGTATGCCAAGAGGTACGTGAGATTTTTTTTTTAATATTCAAAAAATACCAACAATTAAAAAATCCTTTATAAATATATTTATTGAATACTACTTCAACAAAATATGACTGTAAGTTCATAAACTGTGAAAGACAAATACAACAATGCAATATTCAATGTTGACAGCTAGATTTTTTGTGGACATGTTCCATAAATATTGATGTTAAAGATTTATTTTTTTGTGGAAAAATGTTTACAATTAAGTGCACGAATCCAGATGCATCTCTATTACAATCCTCAAAGAGGGCACTTTAAAGGCCTACTGAAATGAGATTTTCTTATTTAAACGGGGATAGCAGGTCCATTCTATGTGTCATACTTGATCATTTCGCGTTATTGCCATATTTTTGCTGGAAGAATTTAGTAGAGAACATTGACGATAAAGTTCGCAACTTTTGGTCGCTAATAAAAAAAGCTTTGTGGATGACGATATTTAGAGTGAAGGACTAGAAAGAAAAAAAAAGGCGAGGGCAGTGGGAGCGGTTCAGATGTTGTTAGACACATTTACTAGGATAATTCTGGAAAATCCCTTATCTGCTTATTGTGTTACTAGTCTTTTAGTGAGATTATAAAGTACCTGAAAGTCGGAAGGGTGTGGCCACGGGTGTGTTGACCCAGAGTCTCTGAGGGAAGTCACGCAGCTGCAGCAAGACGGAAGCTCCGCTGATGTCTCCGGTAAGAGCTGACTTATTACCAACTTTCTCACCGAAAACTGCCGGTTGACATTTGGTCGGAATCCATGTTCGCTTGACCGCTCTGATCCATAGTAAAGTTTCGTCTTCAGGAATTTTAAACAAGAAAAAACTGTGTGTTTGTGAGGGTAAAGGCTAAAAGCTTCCCACCTCCATTTTTCTACTTTGACTTCTCCCTTATTAATTGAACACATTGCAAAAGATTCAGCAACACAGATGTCCAGAATACTGTTTGATTATGCGATTAAAAAAGCAGACCACTTATAGCTTGGATCGGGCTGGAAAATAATGTCCGCTACAACCCGAGACGTAAAACGCACGCGTCATCATATATACGAGTCATCATACCGCGACGTTTTCAACACGACACTTCGCGGGAAATTTAAAATTGCAATTTAGTAAACTAAGAAGGCTGTATTGCCTTGTGTTGCAATTATAATATTTCATCATTGATTTCGGTTCCCCTAGAGCAGTGGTTCTTAACTTTGTTGGAGGTACCGCACCCCATTAGTTTCATATGCGCATTCACCAAACCCTTCTTAGTGAAAAATAAAATGTTTATTTTTTTTAATTCAAGACAAAGTTATGTGTTTTTGGTAACACTTTAGTATGGAGAACATATTCGAAGTAACAAAGACTTAATTTAGAGGTTTTTGGACACTAGGGGGAACATATTCTAAGTAACAAAGACTTAATTTGGAGGTATTTGGTTAGGGTTAGGGTTATAATGAGGCCATGCCGAATAAGGCATTAATAAGTACTTAATAATGACTAGTTAAGAGCCAGTATGTTACTAATTTGCATGTTAATAAGCAACTAATTAATGGTGAATGTGTCTCCCATACTAAAGTGTTACCATGTTTTTTTACTGGTCCACAAAATGAAACGTTCATAAACATCACCTTGTTCAAAGAACAAAACCGACACTAAACTCACTCTAGACTGTATAAACTCACAACAAATTACACACCTGCAAATCAGTGTGACGTCTGCTGTTACCGTATCCGTAATACGCCGATACGTAGAAGTTTTTATTGAGACGATGAGTCGGGTGTGTTTTGACCTCTGCCGAACCCCTGAGGCCGACTCACCGAACCCCTAGGGTTTGATCAAACCCAGTTTAAGAACCACTGCCCTAGAGGGAGGGGGGCTTGCTCACATATGCGGTCCTCTCCAAGGTTTCTCATAGTCATCATTGTCACTGACGTCCCACTGGGTGTGAGTTTTCCTTGCCCTTATGTGGGCTCTACCGAGGATGTCGTTGTGGTTTGTGTTGTGGTTTGTGCAGCCCTTTGAGACACTAGTGATTTAGGGCTATATAAATAATCATTGATTGATTGATTGATTGATATAAACCATCAGACTGCGTGGTGGGTAGTAGTGGGTTTCAGTAGGCCTTTAATAGTTTATATATCAATGATGAAATATTAACATCGCAACACATGCCAATACGGCCTTTTTAGTTTACTAAATTACAATTTTAAATTTCCCGGGAGTTTCGTCTTGAAAACGTTGTGTAACGCAAGACGTCACAGGTTTTAAGGAAATATGAGTGCTGCACACACACACAGCTAAAAGTCGTCTGCTTTAACCGCATAATCATACATTATTTTGGAGATCTGTGTTGCTGAATCTTTTGCAATTTGTTCAATTAATATTGGAGAAGTCAAAGTAGAAAGATGGAGTTGAGAAGCTTTAGCCTCTAGCCACACAAACACACGGTGATTCCTTGTTTAAAATTCCCGGAGCTGAAACTTTACTATGGATCAGAGCGCGGTCAAGCAAACATGAATCCCGACAGAATTTCAGGTTTCGGTGAGAAAATTGTGTTAAAAAGTCGCTTCTTACCGGAGAAAAGCTGAGCTTGTGCCGTCCATAAAGCTGCCGTCGACTCCCCCGAGACATTGGCGTCAAGACACCCGTGGACGTACACCTCCGACTATCAGGTACTATTTAACTCACTAAAACACGAGCAACACAATAGAAAGATAAGGGATTTCCCAGAATTATCCTAGTAAATGTCTCTAAAAATGTCCCAATGCAATCGCGTTTTTATTTTTTTTTTACTTATTTTTATTATCTTTTTTTTTTTTTCTAGTCCGTCGCTATCAATATCCTCAAACACAAATCTTTCTACCTCGCTCAAATAAATTGGGAAATTGTCGTTTTCTCGGTCCGAATAGCACTTTTCACTGGAAGCTCCCATTAAAAACAATGTGAATATGTGAGGAGCCCCCACACGTGTGACGTCATCGTCTGCGACTTCCAGTAGAGGCAGGGCTTTTCTCTTAACACCGAAAGTTGGGAACTTTATCGTGGATGTTCTCTACTAAATCCTTTCAGCAAAAATATGGCAATATCGCGAAATGATCAAGTATGACACATAGAATGGACCTGCTATCCCCGTTGAAATAAGAAAATCTCATTTCAGTAGGCCTTTAAATTAATGATTACTTCTATGTGTAGAAATCTTCATTTATAATTGAATCACTTGTTTATTTTTCAACAAGTTTTGTTTATTTTTATATCTTTTTTTCCAAATAGTTCAAGAAAGACCACTACAAATGAGCAATTTTTTCACTGTTATACAATTTAATAAATCAGAAACTGATGACATAGTGCTGTATTTTACTTCTTTATCTGTTTTGTTTTTTTTTTCAACTAAAAATGCTTTGCTCTGATTAGGGGGTACTTGAATTTAAAAAAAATGTTCACAGTGAAAAAAAAAGGTTGAGAACCGCTGTACGAGAGTGTAAAAGTCAAGTGTGTCGAAATGAAAGAAATAATAAATAAATAAATAAATGGGTTGTACTTGTATAGCGCTTTTCTACCTTCAAGGTACTCAAAGCGCTTTGACACTACTTCCACATTTACCCATTCACACACACATTCACGCACTGATGGAGGGAGCTGCCATGCAAGGCGCCAACCAGCACCCATCAGGAGCAAGGGTGAAGTGTCTTGCTCAGGACACAACGGACGTGACGAGGTTGGTACTAGGTGGGATTTGAACCAGGGACCCTCGGGTTGCGCACGGCCACTCTTCCACTGTGCCACGCCGTCAATATGATTGGTGTCTAAAGTCAGGTGTAGTAAATTAAAGTTAATGAACTTACTACACGTGATATAGTATGGTAATAATGATATGCTAATATGCTAATGAGCAGCACATGTCACTACAAAAGCGGACGTCTCGGGAACTTTGACGCAAACGAGTGTGCGCGCACGCCTCACATCGCGGTTTTGTTTTAGTCACCCCGAGAGAACTTTTGAGCGACCACGGACGGAACGAGCGAGTTCCTTCTGGAAGCTTCTTCCTGCCGACATAGCGACATGTTGCTGGCGGCCACAGCTCACGCCACGTGACGGACACGGCCCGGCACGAGCCCGTGATGAACCGTAACGGAAGGCAGATCAACTGTTCTTACCTTTCGCTGACGGTGGCGGTGAAGATGGCGCATGTGCACTCGACGAGACGTGCGGGAGGACTGAGGATGCTGAGATGTCCCGCCTCGGTCCGCCAGCATCCTCCCCCGCCCCTCCCTCTCTCTCGCCTTTTACTCGCTGCGTACACGCTCGCGCGCGCACACACGCATGGGCACGCGCACGGTGCCAGGGGGCGTGTCTTCGAGAGAACGCAGGAAGAGGAGAGGACTCTTGTTTGAAGAGTGAAGGAGACATGGAAGGAGGCAAGGGAAGGAAGGAAGGATGGGAGAACATTAAGGCGACAGGGAAGGAAAGGACGGAAAGAAGGATGAGGAGAAGGAATCTAGGGGTTAAGGAAGCAAACATTAAAGGCCTACTACTCACTACTACCGACCACGCAGTCTGATAGTTTATATAGCAATGATGAAATATTAACATTGCAACACATGCCAATACGGTAGAGATGCGCGGTTTGCGGTCTCATCCCCGGAGTCCGGGGGTGGGGGCGCAAAATAGATTCTGGCGGTGTCACGGATACAAAGGATTATGGGTATTTGTTGTGTTGCGTTTATGTTGTGTTACTGTGAGGATGTTCTCCCGAAATGTGTTTGTCTATCTTGTATTGTGTGGCTTCACAGCGTGGCGCATATTAGTAAGTGTTAAAGTTGTTTATATCACAACCATCAGTGTACTCTGTATCACCCAGTATGCCTTTCAATCTTGTACGTGTAATTGCGGAAGTTGCACACAACATGTTGCTGGACCAACAATCGGTTCGCACATGTTGTTGAAGGTGTCAAAGACAATGGCTTCACAGCACGCCCATGTTTTTGTCATCAGGATGAACGCTATTAGACAGTCGCGGGAACGTTAATGGCTCCAATTGTCTTCATTACTCTGTGAAACAGGTTTAGATAGCTCTGTGAGTGGTAAAAGCGGCCGACCTCTGATGTATTTCAGCGGGCGGTTGGTGGGCGGGTACGGTCCTGAAAAATGTTGGTTTGGGTGGACGGCGGGTGGATGACGACTTTGGTGATGCGGTTGTGGATGATATAATTGCCTATTCGCGAATCTCTACAGTACGGCCTTTTTAGTTTTCTAAATTACAATTTTAAATTTCCCGCGGAGTTTCTTGTTGAAAACGTTGCGGAATGATGACGCTTGCGCGTGACGCCACGGACTGTCAGGAAATATTAGCGCACAATCATTTGCTGCTAAAAGTCGTCTCTTTTCATCGCGCGATTTAACAGTATTCTGGACATCTGTGTTGCTGAATCTTTTGCAATTTGTTCAATTAATAATGGAGACTATAAAGAACAATGCTGTTGGTGGAAAGTGGTGGATTGCAGCTGTCTTTAGCACCGAGACACAGCGGGTTTCTTTGTTTTTAACACAGAGCGGTCAAGCGAACATGTTTCTCTACGTCAACCAGCATGTTTTTGAATGGGAAAATTGTGATATCTTTCTTACCGGAGACATCATTGGATTATTCGTCCTCCTGTTTAAAAGGCAGCTGTGAGCTTGGCTCCTCGGCTTCTCTCTGAGACACTGCGTGTTCACCACAGCCATCCGACCTCGACGTATGTCTTTACAATCTCACTAAAACACTATTAAAACATTAAGCAGATAAGGGATCTTCCAGAATTATCCTCGTAAATGTGTCTAATTACATCTGAAACGTTCACGGTGCCGCTGCCCGGAGCCGTCGCTTTTTATTATTATTATTTTTTTCTAGTCCTTCGCTATCAATATCATCATCCACAAATCTTTCATCCTCGCTAAAATTAATGGGGAAATTGTCATTTTCTCGGTCCGAATAGCTCTTTTTGTTGGAGGCTCCCATTATAAACAATGTGAGGAGGTGAGGAGCCCTCAACGGGTGACGTCATTGTCTGTGACTTCCGGTAGGGCTGATGAATGGATGGTCATCGCCTGAGAGCTGCGACCTATCACCATGACCTTGAACTACCTTCCCTCTGTTGCTAGATATCTCGAGATGTATGTTGTAATATGTATATGTGCTTTGCTATGGAGCTTTTTTCTCACTCAGAACTGGGCCCCCTTATAAGCCCACTCTGGATTGTATTTTTTTACTCATCCTTCCCCAGCGTTTACCTTTTTCCCATCTTTCACGGGGCGCCTTATGGCGACCCATCAGCGTTCTTGTTCTGTAAACCTGTACACTGTTTGTTTGTCTAATCTTGAACAGGTTTGTGCTGAAAACAAAGTTTCGTTGTACTTGTGCAATGACAATAAAGACCTACCTACCTACCTAAACGCAGGGCTTTTCTATTAGCGACCAAAGTTGCGAAGTTTATCGTCGATGCCCATCCATCCATCCATCCATTTCCTACCGCTTATTCCCTTTTGGGGTCGCGGTGGGCGCTGGCGCCTATCTCAGCTACAATTGGGCCGAAGGCGGGGTACACCCTGGACAAGTCGCCACCTCATCGCAAGGCCAACACAGATAGACAGACAACATTCACGATGTTCTCTACTAAATCCTTTCAGCAAAAATATGGCAATATCGCGAAATGATCAAGTATGACAGATAGAATGGACCTGCTATCCCCGTTTAAATAAGAAAATCTCATTTCAGTAGGCCTTTAAGACGACAGGAAAGGAAAGGACAGAAAGAAGGATGAGGAGAAGGAATGTAGGGGTAAAGGAAGCAAACATTAATACATGTCCTTAAATACATACTTTCTTCTGAAAAGGCTAACTAATACTAATATTAAAGGCCTACTGAAATGAGATTTTCTTATTTAAACAGGGATAGCAGGTCCATTCTATGTGTCATACCTGATCATTTCGCGATATTGCCATATTTTTGCTGAAAGGATTTAGTAGAGAACGTCGACGATAAAGTTCGTAACTTTTGGTGCTAATAAAAAACCCTCGCCTTTACCGGAAGTCGCAGACGATGACGTCACAAGGGTGAGGGCTCCTCACGTCATCACATTGTTTATAATGGGAGCCTCAAGCAGAAAGAGCTATTCGGACCGAGAAAAACGACAATTTCCCTATCAATTTGAGCGAGGATGAAAGATTTGTGGATGATGATATTGATAACGAAAGACTAGAGAGAGAAAAAAAAGGCGATTGCATTGGGAGCGATTCAGATGTTTTTAGACATATTTACTAGAATAATTCTGGGAAATCCCTTATATTTCTATTGTGTTGCTAGTGTTTTAGTAAGATTAAATAGTACCTGATAGTCGGAGGGGTATGTCCACGGGTGTTTTGCAGCCAGTCTCTGAGGGAAGTCTAGTACCTGATAGTCGGAGGGGTATGTCCACGGGTGTTTTGCAGCCAGTCTCTGAGGGAAGTCGACGGCAACTGCATGGACGGCGCAAACTCCACAGATCTCCGGTAAGAAGCGACATTTTACCACAATTTTCTCACTGAAACCTGCCGGTTGGCAAGTGGTCGGGATCCATGTTCGCTTGACCGCTCTGATCCATAGTAAAGCTTCACCTCTGGGAATTTTAAACAATGAATCACCGTGTGTTTGTGTGGCTAAAGGCTAAACCTTCCCAACTCCATCTTTCTACTTTGACTTCTCCATTATTAATTGAACAAATTGCAAAAGATTCAGCAACACAGATGTCCAGAATACTGATTAATTGCGCGGTGAAAAGAAACGACTTTTAGCCACAAATGGTGCTGCGCTAACATGTCCTCTACAGTCCGTGACGTCATCATACGCGTCATCACTCCGCGACGTTTTCAGCAAGAAACTCTGCGGGAAATTTAACATTGCAATTTAGTAAACTAGAAAGGCTGTATTGGCATGTGTTGCAATGTTGATATTTCATCACTGATATATAAACTATCAGACTGCGTGGTCGGTAGTAGTGGGTTTCAGTAGGCCTTTAATACAAAACCCAAAACCAGTGAAGTTGGCACGTTGTGTAAATGGTAAATAAAAACAGAATACAACGATTTGCAAATCCTTTTCAACTCATATTCAATTGAATAGACTGCAAAGACAAGATATATAATGTTAGAACTGTCATGATCCGTGGCCCGGATCATGTTTTGTTTAGTTATGTTCTGTTAGTTTTGGACTCCCTTAGTTCCCGTTTTGTGCACTTTAGGTGTATGTTTTGGTTACCACGGGTGCTAATTGGTTTCACCTGCCTCTGATTAGTGCTCAGCACGTTCACCTGCTGTTGAGCACTAATCAGAGAGCTATTTATTCACGTTGCTCGCCACAGTCGGTGTGGCTTCACTGTTTGCGGTATGCAACTGTCACGTTGGTGGATTCTGATTCCTGTGCTTAAGTTGTTGCCTTTGCTTCTCGTGCGATTGGCACATTTTTCTTTTGTTTGTTTCTGTGTTTTTGGTACGTGTATGATTTATGATTAATAAATCATACACGTACCTCACGCTGTCGTCCGGAGCTGTCCATTCTGCATTCCGGGAGAACAAACCTCAACCCGACCCCCCACATGTGACAAGAACTGAGAAACTTTATTTAATTCAAATTAATAATCATTAACTTAGAATTTAATGGCAGCAACACGTTTCAAAAAAGTTGGCGCAGGGGCATTTTTACCACTATGTTACATGGCCTTTCCTTTTAACAACACTCAGTAAACATATGGGAACTGAGGATACAAATTTTTGGAGCCTTTCAGGTGGAATTCTTTCCAATTCTTGCTTGATGTACAGCATAAGTTGTTCAACTCTGTTGTGGTATTTTACGCTTCATAATGCGCCAAACATTTTTAATGGGAGACAGGTCTGGACTGCAGGCGAGCCAGGAAAGTACCCGCACTCTTTTTACAATGAAGCCACGCTCTTGTAACACGTGGCTTGGCATTGTCTTGCTGAAATAAGCAGGGGTGTCCATGAAAAAGACGTTGCTTGGATGGCAACATATGTTGCTCCAAAACCTGTATGTACCTTTCAGCATTAATGGTGCCTTCACAGATGTGTAAGTTACCCATGCCTGGGGCACTAATACACCCCAATGCCATCACAGATGCTGGCTTTTGAACTTTGCGCCTATAACAGTCCGGATGGTTATTTTCCTCTTGGTTTCGAAGGACAAGACGTCCACAGTTTCCAAAAACAATTTGAAATGTGGACTGGTCAGCACACAACACTTTTCCACTTTGCATCAGTCCATCTTAGGTGAGCGTTTCTGGGTGTTGTTGATAATTTGGCTTTGCATAGTAGAGTTTTAAGTTGCACTTACAGGTGTAACGACGAACTGTAGTTACTGACAGTGGTTTTCTGAAGTGTTCCTGAGCCCTTGTGGTGATATCCTTTACACATTGATGTCGCTTTTCGATGCAGTACAGCCTGAGGGATCGAAGGTTACGGACTTAGCCGATTACGTACAGTGATTTCTGAAGATTCTTTGAACCTTTTGATGACATTACAGTCCATAAATGGTGAAATCCCTAATTTCCTTGCAATAGCTCGTTGAGAAATGTTGTTCTTAAACTGTTCGACAATTTGCTCACGCGTTTGTTCACAAAGTGGTGACCCTCACCCCATCCTTGTTTGTGAATGACTGAGCATTCCATGGAAGCTGCTTTTATACGCAATCATGGCACCCACCTGTTCCCAATTAGCCTGTTCACCTGTGGGATGTTCCAAATAACTGTTTGATGAGTGTGGGTTGAGAAGAATCACCGTGCAAACATGGTGGGTGTGCATGCAGGAGGACCTTGTACTCACTGTGGGCGGTGATGAGGAGCCAGTGAAGGGTGGCCATGTTATTTGAGTATTTGTACTGATAAGGGGACAACTGTAACAGGTCTTCTGTCTAGTCAGCTGTCCGTTCGTTCATCCACCTTTGCTTATCTGAAGTCGTGTCACGGGGGCAGCAGCCTAAGCAGAGAGGGGATCCTGGGGCGTTTCCAGACCAGCTGGGTCAGTCAGGGGTTTTAGTGCCAATAACTGTATCAAGTTGTTGTCCCATTTTCATTGCAAATGTTACAATAACACTGACATACCTTTGTTTGTCTACGTAATATAGTTTTTATGTATGGTGTGGGGAGTTGAGGGGCCTGTTATGAATACTAACTTGTTAATAACACAAAAACTATAATAGTTAGCATAACTATAATAGTTAATAACATAAAAACTATAATAGTGAATATCTATCTGTGTTGGCCCTGCGATGAGGTGGTGACTTGTCCAGGGTGTACACCGCCTTCCGCCCGATTGTAGATGAGATGGGCACCAGCGCCCCCCGTGATCCCAAAGGGGATATGCGGTAGAAAATGGATGGATGGATGGATGGATGGATGGATAAAAAACTATAATAGTTGTTCAGATACAAACTATATCAGTGAATAACATAAAAAACTGTAATAGTTAACATAAAAACTAACAGCTAATAACATAAACAACTATATTTAATACCATACAAACTATAATAGTAAATAACACAAAACTATAATACTTAATAACATAAAACTATTATAGGTAATACCATCCAAATTATAATAGTAAATAACAAAACTACAATAGTTAATGACAAAACTACAATAGTTAATAACAAAACAACTATAGAACTATACAAGTTAATACCATACAAACTATAATAGTAAATAACAAAACTACCATAGTTAATAACAATTACAAAACTATAAAAGTTAATACCATATAAACTATAATAGTAAATAACATAAAATTATAGTTAATAGCATGAAAAACTATAATAGTTAATACAATAAAAACTGTAATGTTAACAAAACAACTACAACAGTTAATAACATAAACAACTACATAGTTAATACCATGCAAACTATAATAGTAAATAACATAAGAACTATAATAGTAAATAACGTAAAATCTATAAAAGTTAACGGAGGCGTGGTTAAGAGGGGTGGCGTATTTCACCAACTCAAGTATTTCATATATATATATATATATATATACTATATATATATATGTATATATATATATATATATATATATATATATATATATATATTTATATGAAATACTTGACTTTAAGTGAATTCTAGCTATATATATTTATTTTATTATATATATAAATAAAAGAAATAGTTGAATTTCAGACGGCACCTATCAAATACACAGTAATAAAAAAAACACAGTTGTTCTACTGTGCTTGCTGGTTACTAAAAAAAAAAAAACACTTACCTTTCACCATCTGAGTAACCTTTGTTCTGCCATTTGCGTATTGGCGAGCGATCTCCGAATCCGGGAACATCCTTCATGGATTTGTTGTAGACATCCGCAAATGAGAACAGGATGTTGCTTCAAGCTATTAGCATAGCCATCTTTGTCTCAGCATAAGATACACCATCGGGTCTCCATTTTGCGAGGTGGGCCATAATACAGGGTTATGAACGATGCAGCACTGCGGACGCTTTGTGCTTTGCTGACTGACCGTTCATGACTGAGTATATCCGTTTACCGTGTTCAATGGAGAAGTCTGTTCTACAAAATTTACAGGCAACATACCCCTTCCCCTTCGAAATCTCCTGGATAAACTGAAATCCTTGTTTCCAATCGTTCTGGAACTTGCAAGTGTATTTTCTTCATTTTGCTCGTCGACGGTGTAATATATTGGGTTGGAGTCAATAACCAGGCGACGTGATGAAGTTACGTCTCTTTACTGTGGGCTTCAGAACAGACATTCTATTCTATGTACAGTAGATGGCAGTATTGTCCTGTTTAAGAGGGTCACAACATTGAGTCAGGTTGTCATGGAGCTGGAGTGTGCACAATCAATGGTGGTCACATGGTACAGTAAAGTGGTGAGTCAGCGTTTATTTACGTTGATTTACTGTGTATGAGGGAGAACAGGCCCTTCCCCCTCCAAGCCACTTTCATTCCAAAAGCGACGACAGTAAATCTACCGAATGCGCTCTGGTGCATAAATCTTATAGGCCATCGTCACTTCACCTTTTGAGAGGTTTTGCGAAACACGATAAGGTTGGCCCAGTGTGTCCAAGCCGCCCTCATGCGGGACGTCCGCCAATCAAAGCTTAGGGAATTCTGAGCGGAAACGTGCATCGCCGTGCCAAGTTTCTGTTCTGTGTCAAACGTCCCGGAAGAGGACTTCCTGTGCCCTAACCTGGACAAAGTCTTAGACACGGACAGTAAACACGTCACCTCAGGTCGGCTTTAAATTAACGTCAGGCGTGATTTCCCTGGCGGAGGTCGTAAAAAAACTAAAAGTGATTGGATGTGAAATGGAAAAAAAAACATCAATAAAATTGATGAAGCAGGAATCACTTCTTATTGATCACATTGATGCTCCTGATTTTTCAACTTGATGGGTGAAAAAATCGGGGGTGCCATTTGCAGCCCCCAGTTCAAATTGTGTTGGTCCACAGCTCAGCAGGCACGAGGCATTGATACAACGTTGATTACTCATACGTACATGTCCTTTAAAACTGACTTTGAAACATTGTTGCAAAAATATATGTACATTGAGACAACGTTGGTGTCTAATGTTGGATCCACCTTGTTGGTTGGGGAATGACCACATTTCTATATGGTCAAATCAACCCAGACATTGAATAAACGTCGTCAAAAAGTATGCTGTTTCAAAGTTATAAAGTTGCTTAACGTCATCAATAAAGTATATTATTATTCATAATTACAATCAGCATTTCTTCTTTTTAACTTTACGTAACATCATTTTGCTTGTTTTTCTTACAATATGTACAGGGCCTTTTCCTGTAAAAGTATAATAATGATAAGAATAATAAATGAATGATAAACTGCAAAATATGGTGTTAAAAATTAGGCCTGAATGAAAATATGAATGTTCAGTCATACTTTTACCAGTATATATTATTTTAGTTGTAATTTTTCATATTAGTTATTAAATCATATTGGGGTTTTTGGTTTTTTTTTTAATGACTACTTAGTTTATATATATTTTTTATTATATTTCCATTTCAAGAGCTTTTCATATTGTGGATTAGATTTGTCACAAAGAAAAGTTAAAAGTATGCAGGGGCATTTTGGGGTATTCTTGTTTTCCATCCATCCATTTTCTACCGCTTGTCCTGTTCGGGCTCGCTGGTGCCTATCTCCACTGCATTCACACACACATATATATATATATATATATATATATATATATATATATATATATATATATATATATATATATACACACATATATATATATATATATATACACATACATATATATATATATATATACACACATACATATATATATATATACACACACATATATATATATATATATATATATACACACATATACATATATATATATATATATATATATATATACACACACATATACATATATATATATATACATGTGTATATATATATACATATATATATATATATATATATATATATGTATATATATATATATATATATATACTGTGTTGTGGGCTTCACAGTGAAAAGGGGTTAGTGCGTCTGCCTCACAATACGAAGTTCCTGCAGTCCTGGGTTCAATCCCAGGCTCGGGGACTTTCTGTGTGGAGTTTGCATGTCCTCCCCATGGATGCGTGGGTTCCCACTGGGTACTCCGGCTTCTTCCTACCTCCAAACACATGCACCTGGGGATAGGTTGATTGGCAACACTAAATTGGCCCTAATGTGTGAATGTGAGTGTGAATGTTGTCTGTCTATCTGTGTTGGCCCTGTGATGAGACGGCGACTTGTCCAGGGTGTACCCTGCCTTCCACCCAATTGTAGCTGAGATAGGCGCCAGCGCCCCCCACGACCCCAAAAGGTAATAAGCGGTAGAAAATGGATGGATGGATGGAATATACTTTGTCACCTATAATACAAAGTAATGTCTGTTTTTACCAAAATTTTTTCTCAAATAAAGAACTATCTAAATGGCCCCCGCATTCTTTGACTTTTCACCATGCCGCCCTTACTGGAAAAAGTTTGGATACCTCTGATCTAAAAGGTACACATTCACATTTTTTGTTTATTTAGTTTTGTTTTATTTTGAAAAAGTTCCCAGTGTGGAAAAGGGTGTAATATGCATGCCAGGCCACTAGTTGGCAATGTCCATCTAAAGAACCACAACTGGTTTTACTTCTCAATAATATTCTCCTTCGGCAGATTTATGCTCTTGAAACGGCGAAACTCAGCCAAAACACGCAGCACAACTCTGTTCCCTGGGCTATTAGTTTTATGAATAATACACCACGTGGTGGCGCTGTTAATAAATCCCGCAATTGAATTGAATCTTCGTCAAGCACACCAATTGTCCACAATTAGGTTTTTGTTACATTACCGTGACCCTGAAGTCATTTTGGGTCACCTAAACACTACTAACCTTATGTTACCACTAACCTTATGTTGGCGCACACCAGCATGGACATTGTTGATGCTTCCTGGTTGTCAAGGAGGGGGCTGGGCTATGACGTCATCAGCGGTTTGAGAAACACATCGAATGGATTTAAGGGGATCAATTATGGATGTGCACACATTACCAAGCTGTATTATGTTAAGAATCATCTATAATTCATATCAATATAGACAACCTCATGAATACTTAGTGTTGCAATTATTACTAAATATATACATGCTTGATTTGCGCTTATCATTTTTATACTGCTACTTTGGCGGTGTTACAGGCGGTGTCACATCGTCACCTGCTGGTCAGTGTGACCGAGCAGGCACATGAGGAAAAAAAGGGTTTTATCACCCCTGTCAAATTTGGTCTAAATTCAAACGAGCAAGCCTCACACTGAACCATTAAATCAGATTAAATCCAGATCCATTAAAAACAATATATACATGTGCACATACATACATACTCATATGCATACATATACACTCGTATGCAAACATACACATATATATATATATATATATATATATATATTCATATGCATACATACATACATATAATTACTCATATGCATACATACATATATAGTCATATGCATACATATATACTCGTATGCAAACATACATATATATATATATATATTCATATGCATACATACTCATATTCATACATACATACTATGCATTTATACATATATATATATATATGCACACTCATATGCATACATATATACTCATATGCATACATACATACACAAGCTTATACGTACATACATGTATATGAATATATATATATATATATACACACACACATATATACGGTATATATACATATGGATTTATATATATATATATAAATACACATTTTTACATAAGCATATATATACACACACACATACATATGCACATATACTGTATATATGCACATATATACAGTGGGGCAATAAAAGTATTTAGTCAGCCACCGATTGTGCAAGTTCTCCCATTTAAAATGATGACAGAGGTCTGTAATTTTCATCATAGGTACACTTCAACTGTGAGAGACAGAATGTGAACAAAAAAATCCAGGATTTCACATTGTAGGAATTTCAAATAATTTATTTGTAAATTACGGTGGAAAATAAGTAGTTGGTTTACCATTCAAAGCTCTCACTGATGGAAGGACGTTTTGGCTCAAAATCTCACGATACATGGCCCCAGTCATTCTTTCCTTAACACGGATCAATCGTTCTGTCCCCTTAGCAGAAAAAGAGCCCCAAAGCATGATGTTTCCACCCCCATGCTTCACAGTAGGTAAGGTGTTCTTGGGATGCAACTCAGTATTCTTCTTCCTCCAAACACGACGAGTTGAGTTTATACTAAAAAGTTCTATTTCGGTTTCATCTGACCACGTTAAATTCTCCCAATTCTCTGCTGTATCGTCCATGTATCCAATGTGATTTCCTGGATTATTTTTTTTTTTCACATTCAGTCTCTCACAATTGAAGTGAACCTACGATGAAAATTACAGACATCATCATTTTAAGTGGGAGAACTTTCACAATCGGTGGCTGACTAAATACTTTTTTGCCCCACCGTAGATATGCATATATATATATATATATATATATATATATATATATATATATATATATATATGTATATATACACATACGCATTTATACACACACACACACATATATATATATATATATATATATATATATATATATATATACATACATACACTGCATATACATATGCATATATATATATATACATATACTTACATACGCATTTATACACACACACACATATATACATCCATACACTGTATATACATATGCATATACACACATATATACGTATGCACATATACATTTGCATATATATACACATGTCCATAGAGAAACATTCACATATGCATATACAGTATATACACACATATATACATATGCATATATATATATATATATATATATATATATATATATATATATATATATATATATATATATATATATATACACACACACACATGTATACATATGCATGAAATACACATATATATGCATATATATACACAGTTTATCATTATTCTTCAGTCAATGGTCAACAAAAAAAAAAGTTTTACACTCATAGATTGAAAATTAAAATGTTGCAGACCGAAAAGGTTTAGGCTGAACTTAAACACTTATTGCGCTTAACCCTCTAAACAATAGCATGTACAAAATGAACTTCCGAAAATTGTGAAATTTCCTTTGCACAGCATATTATAAATACACTTTATAGACAACATGAACGTAGTTTAATTAAATATACAGTAAAGGCATGTGAAATATCCTTGTACACGTATTAAATCTTTGCACCAATTATATACAATAAATACAAACAATTACACTTCCATTATCATTCATATCCCACGTTTAGTTTATAATTAACATTGATCATAGTATTAACTACAATGTTGATCCAAGAGTGATATATTTTTTCAAGACATTGGTCTTAAAGTGTTTTTTAAAAATGTGAATGGAACTGGAACATTTTAAGGAATCATCCAAGCTGTTCCACAGTTGAACCCACCTGACAGAAACGCATTTACTTTTTAAGCTTGTTCTTATGTTTGCTTTCTGAAAGACAGCTGAACCTCTGAGGTCATAGGGATTCTCTCTGGGTTTGAACCTCTCCTGTAGACACCCAGGCAGCATGAGGTTATGAGCTTTGTAGGTCACAATAGCGGTATTGATGTCAACAAGATTGTGGAGTTTTAATGTTTTTAATTTAATGAACAGAGCATTGGTATGGTCATGATAATTCGCATAATTTACAATTCTAATTGCTTTCTTTTGAAGTAGGAACATAAAGTTGATGTTTGATTTATAATTGTTACCCCAGATTTCAACACAACAATTAAGATATGCATATACACACACACATATAAACATATGCATATATATAAACACACGTTTACATATACACATATGCATATATATATATATATATATATATACACACACACAAACATGCAAATATACACATATATACATATGCATATACAGTATATACACACACACATATATATATATATATATATATATATATATATATACACATATGCATATATATACGCATAAATATGCATATATACACATACAGTGGGGCAAAAAAGTATTTGGTACACCCCTGCTTTAAAACCTCTGTGGGTATTTGTGAGATTTTTCTTCTGCCCTAACTTTTTTTTCTCCAATGAAAACACTGAAACTGCACTTTCAGCATGTGTGCATTCATAAAAAATGGTGGTCGCTGCAATAAAATGTTTGTCACAAAAACGATTGCGTCGAGTCCAACCTACTAACGTATCCCAAAATTTTGTGTGTAAAGTTTTAATTCCCATCCGACTGCACTGTTAAATATTTGATGGCCTCGCGAGTCGTGTCTAAATCGAGGTTACTTCAGTGGAAAGTGTCAACACGCTGAGAAAAATGGAGATGAAAACCAGAAGCCATTTTTTTTTTGTAAGGAAACTTTTTATGTGTGCTTTGTGAAAGTCACTCATCGTTAGACAGAAGGCCTTTGCAGTTTCCAGTACAGCAGATAAGGTTCCTTATTAAAGAGTACAAAAAAAGAAAAACAAAAATCACAATTTCCAGAGTTCATTCCTCTCCAAGCTGACGGAGTAAAAAAAAAAAAAAGAAAGAAAGAAAAACCAAAGAAAGAAGCTTTTGGTCCGAGTCTTTTTGTTTTTCCCTCTTCCTTCCCCTGTCTTTCCCTCGCCGCCTGCAAAAGTCAATTTGGATTCCAATCTTTTCTCATTTCTATTGCATAGATTTCACTTTTTGTTGATTTTATTTGTACATTTTGGGAAGTAGAGACCACCCCCCAGCCCCCGAATACCGCCGAGGAGGAGGAGGAAGTGGAGGAAAAGAGAGAGAGAGGGAGAGAGAGAGGGTGGTGCCGAGGACGCCGACTAGCACACTTCTTAGCCACCATTCTGTGATGTTGCTGTTACCACGGCAACCAGCCAAACCAGGAAGTGCAAGAATCCGCATTCAGCCTATTGTGAAAGTAGACCACCTTTCATTTATTAAGCGCTTGCAGGATTTTCAGAATACTGCCTCGTAATTGGGTGTCACCTGTCACGTGACATGTAATCGGACTTTTAAAAAACAAAAAGGAAAAAAAAAAACGCTCCTCACTGGTACATAATCAAACTTTCTCTACTTTTGAGCCTCATCCGTCGCACTGGAAAAACAAATATTTACAGTGTCAATTCCAAGCTCCGCCCCCATCCTGACACCACCCTCCACCCGCTGCAGGAAATCAAGAAAAGCGGACAGAAAAAGTTGGTCACCTTATCCAGCAAGAAGGGAATTATGGGTAAATATGCCTTTTCCTGCCCCGCAGCATAACTCTGGGATCTAATACGCAAACAGTCGAGACCCCGCCCCCTCCCCCAGACCTGACTCCTCCCCCTGCAAGAAGAAGAAAATGATCATAAAATAAAAAGACATTTAGCGTAAGTATCAATATTAGCTCGTGACCCCTCCCCCACCCAATAAAAGGCAGAGAGGGTGAAGTTAAAGAACGCCCCCCCTCCAGCTGACACCGCCCAGGAAGTCAACGCTGGGCCGAGACTAGCTAGGCTTCACTCAGCACGCTCAAACATTTCCACACCGGCACACGCAGAGGACGCCTCACGGTCTTCCAGATGATCCCGCCCCACCCCCCCTCCCCCAACCCCTCGTCCGTCTGCCTCTCTACAGGTCGCTCTCTCCGTACAGGGCGGTGGAGAAGGACATGTAGTCGAGGGCCCCGGGGACGCCGTCGGGCCCCGTATAGGGCGCCATCCTGGCGATGCAGTACTCTGCCTGGTCGGGGGGCAGCTCCCTCCTCAGCTCATCCGCCATGATGAAGTTCTGATGGGAACAGGAAACGGTCAAATGTCTCTACGGGTGCCTTCAAGGACCCCGGGAGTGCGGTAACAACGCCAAATAAGTCACCTTATCGGCGGCCAGGATCTTGAAGGAGGCGATGACCTGGTCGGCAGTGTCCGTGTCGGTGGTCTCGCGGGACATGAAGTCGATGAAGGCCTGGAAAGTGACGGTTCCCGTGTTGTTGGGGTCCACGATGCTCATGATGCGCGCGAACTCGGCGTCACCCTGGCGACCGAGAGGGAGGTTAACCCGGCGCAAAGACGCGCACACACACATGGACGACCAGGGCGTAGAAACAACAAGACACGTGCGACAGTTACACGCCGAGACAAACGCTGACACAGCAGAAATGTCCTGAGAGAATACAGGACAAGCAGAAATAAAAGCAAGCAGAGAAAGAAGAAAAGACAAACATGAAGGTGGCCTGCAGGTCAACAACTTACAGTATCCACCATCTACGTATCAGCTTGGTATCAAACTATCTACTCCTTTTATCAAGGTTTGCACATGGGATTTACATTTGATACCAAATTAACAATTTTACACTTTGGTATCAACATGTATACATACACCTAGTATCAGCATACTTTGACTTGTATATATATGCTTGGTATCAGCATGTGCACACTTGGTATCAACATATTTAAGCTTGGTATCATGTTTTGACTTGTATATATGCTTGGTATTAGCATGTGTACACTTGGTAACAGCATACTTTGACCTCTATACACTGCATATGCTAGGTATCAGCATGTGTACACCTAGTATCAACATATCTAAGCTTGGTATCATCATGTTTTGACTTGTATATATGCTTGATATTAGCATGTGTACACTTGGTATCAGCATACTTTGACCTTTATACACTGCATATGCTTGGTATCAGCATGTGTACACTTGTTATCAACATATTTAAGCTTGGTATCATGTTTTGACTTGTATATATGCTTGGGATGAGCATGTGTACACTTGGTATCAGCATACTTTGACCTCTATACACTGCATATGCTTGGTATCAGCATGTGTACACCTGGTATCAACATATCTAAGCTTGGTATCATCGTGTTTTGGCTTGTATTTATGCTTGGTATTAGCATGTGTACACTTGGTGTCAAAATATTTAAACTTTGTATCAGCGTAGTTTGACTTGTATATATGCTTGCTATCTATATACAGTATGCTTGTATCAGCATGTTTACACCTGGTATCAAACTATCGTTTTTTCCAGGTTGGCAGTTGGAATTTACATTTGATACCAAATTAACAGTTTTACACTTTGGTATCAGCTTGTGTACACCTGGTATCAGCCTACTTTGACTACGTATCAGCATTTTTAGAATGGAATGTTTATGCCGGGTTCCGACGCGATCAAAACTCGTTTAAAACTGGTAAAGACATGTTTAAACCCTTTTAACATGTTAAAACCCGGTACAGATATGTTTAAACCTGGTAGAGACATGTTTAAACCCGGTAGCGACACATTTAAACCCGGTAGCGACACATTTAAACCCGGTAGCGACACGTTTAAACCCGGTAGTGACACGTTTAAACCCGGTAGCGACACGTTTAAATTGGGTAGAGATACGTTTAAACCTGGTAACGACATGTTTAAACCCGGTAGAGACATGTTTAAACCCAGTAGCGACATGTTTCAACCTGGTAGCGACATGTTTAAACCCGGTAGCGACATGTTTCAACCTGGTAGCGACATGTTTAAATCTGGTAACGACACCTTTAAACCCGGTAGCGACACATTTAAACCAGATATTGACACGTTCAAATCTGGAAGCGACATGTTTAAACCCGGTAGCGACACGTTTAAACCCGGTAGCGACACGTTTAAACCCGGTAGGGACACGTTTAAACCCGGTAGGGACACGTTTAAACCCGGTAGGGACACGTTTAAACCCGGTAGCGACACGTTTAAATTGGGTAGAGATACGTTTAAACCTGGTAACGACATGTTTAAACCCGGTAGAGACATGTTTAAACCCAGTAGCGACACATTTCAACCTGGTAGCGACATGTTTAAATCTGGTAGCGACACCTTTAAACCCGGTGGTGACATGTTTAAACCCGGTAGCGACACATTTAAACCAGATATTGACACGTTCAAATCTGGAAGAGACATGTTTAAACCCGGTAGCGACACGTTTAAACCCGGTAGCGACATGTTTGAACCCGGTTGCGACACGTTTGAACCTGATAGCGACACGTTCAAATCTGGTAGCGACACCTTTAAACCCGGTAGTGACACGTTTAAACCCGGTAGCAACATGTTTAAATTGGGTAGAGACACGTTTAAACCTGGTAAAGACATGTTTAAACCCGGTATAGATATGTTTAAACCCGGTAGCGACACATTTAAACCTGGTAGCGACATGTTTAAATCTGGTAGCGACACCGTTAAACCCGGTAGTGACATGTCTAAACCCGGTAGCGACACATTTAAACCAGATATCGACATGTTTAAATCTGGAAGCGACACTTTTAAACCCGGTACTGACATGTTTAAACCCGGTAGTGACACGTTTAAACCCCGTAGCGACACGTTTAAACCCGGTAGCGACACATTTAAACCAGATATCGACACATTTAAACCAGATATCGACACGTTTAAATCTGGAAGCGACACTTTTAAACCCGGTAGTGACATGTTTAAACCCGGTGGCGACACATTTAAACCAGCTATCGACACATTTAAACCAGATATCGACACGTTTAAATCTGGAAGCG
Organism: Nerophis ophidion; assembly: GCF_033978795.1. Taxonomy (NCBI): domain Eukaryota; kingdom Metazoa; phylum Chordata; class Actinopteri; order Syngnathiformes; family Syngnathidae; genus Nerophis; species Nerophis ophidion. Next base: position 20,536,994 of record NC_084628.1, read on the forward strand.
ACACTTTTAAACCCGGTAGTGACATGTTTAAACCCGGTGGCGACACATTTAAACCAGCTATCGACACGTTTAAATCTGGTAACGACATCTTTAAACCCGGTAGTGACATGTTTAAACCCGGTAAAGACACCTTTAAACCCGGTAGCGACATGTTTAAACCCAGTATAGACATGTTTAAACCTGGTAGCGACATGTTTAAACCCGGTAGCGACACGTTTAAACCCCGTAGCGACACGTTTAAACCCGGTAGCGACACATTTAAACCAGATATCGACACATTTAAACCAGATATCGACACGTTTAAATCTGGAAGCGACACTTTTAAACCCGGTAGTGACATGTTTAAACCCGGTGGCGACACATTTAAACCAGCTATCGACACATTTAAACCAGATATCGACACGTTTAAATCTGGAAGCGACACTTTTAAACCCGGTAGTGACATGTTTAAACCCGGTGGCGACACATTTAAACCAGCTATCGACACGTTTAAATCTGGTAACGACATCTTTAAACCCGGTAGTGACATGTTTAAACCCGGTAAAGACACCTTTAAACCCGGTAGCGACATGTTTAAACCCAGTATAGACATGTTTAAACCTGGTAGCGACATGTTTAAACCCGGTAGCGACACATTTAAATCTGGTAGCGACACCTTTAAACCCGGTAGTGACATTTTTAACCCGGTAGCGACACATTTAAACCAGATATCAACACGTTTAAATCTGGAAGCTACACTTTTAAACCCGGTAGCGACACGTTTAAACCCCGGTAGCGACACATTTAAACCAGATAGACACGTTTAAATCTGGTAGCGACACCTTTAAACCCGGTAGTGACATGTTTAAACCCGGTAGCGATACATTTAAACCAGATCTCGACACGTTTAAATCTGGAAGCGACACTTTTAAACCTGGTAGTGACATGTTTAAACCAGGTAGCGACACATTTAAACCTGATAGCGACACGTTTAAATCTGGTAGCGACACCTTTAAACCCGGTAGTGACACGTTTAAATTGGGTAGAGACACGTTTAAACCTGGTAGCGACATGTTTAAACCTGGTAGCGACACGTTTAAATTGGGTAGCAACACGTTTAAACCCATGTTAAGGCTTGGTGTCAACATGTGAGGACTGGTATCAGCATAGCTGAACATACTTAGACTAATATCAGCAAGTTTCCACTGGGTGTCAACTCAATCGTACTTGTCATAAACACGTTTACAAATATTTGAACATTTACAGCAAGTATCCAGATGTGTAGGAATGGTATCAACTTGAGTGATATCATGTGCCAACACTTTCTGTACACTAAAGACTCATGTTTACACGCGGTATCGACATATGTACACCTGTCCCTTCCATGTTTACACCGAGTGTCAATGATGATACGCCTTGTGAAGATGTCGATATGCATGAAGTGTTGATACTGGGTGTGAACATGCTCCAAAAGTATGCACAGCATGCCAATTCAGGTCTATAAAGGAGTGTATGTTGGACCTGCAGACACCCTGTGAGGGCGTAAGGCCAGCAGCAGTACCAGGCTGTTTCCTGTAGAAATGAGCAGAGCCCGGAAATCATCTGCCACCATCTGTCCTGACCGCTTCTGTGGGGTCACAGCGTGGCCGGGGTGGGAGGACATTGGTAAAAAAAAAAGTAACAGGATGATAAGAGACATGGAAAAGACACATTTTTGAGAGGAGGAGTAAACAAACAAAAAGAAAGAAAAGAAGCACAGTGAAAACCCGCATCTGAATGCAACAAAGCAACAGAGACCCCAGGTGGACATACAGGAACATTACATCTCCATGCGGACGGCCCCTAGTGTGCCTCAGAGTAGAGCGCTGACTCGGCACTGAGCAGTGACCACCACTCCTCTAATGAAGGCTAAAATGTGTTAGCAAAAAGTTTCAACAAAATGGATCAGGGAAAGTCTAAAGTGCTTTTATGAATTTGAGGAGTGGCAGTGACGTCAGCGCTCCTGCCCTGGAGGACTCTTCCTCTTCCCCTACCCCCTGCCCTCGGCCCTGGAGGGGTCCTACCTGCTTGTCGTTCTCCACATCGTGGCCCAGACTGATCAAACAGGCCTTGAACTCCTCGGCCATGAGGGCCCCGCTGTGGTCCTGAGGCGGGGCCAATGGCAGCCAATGACAGAGCGGCACAAGGTGACCACCCGACCAATAGCAACACGGTGTAGATGGCGGGATGGAGCGCGGCATGCAGGAAGGGTGCGGGGACGATGGCACACATGGGAAACAGACACCAATGGTTGTTGAGACAATGTCCACACTCACATGCAGCCAAACATCGTAAATCATACAGGCTGCTGAAATGCATGGTGGGATATGTTGAATACTTTTGAACAGTAGCAAAATAAATGAAACCTAGATGCATATGCAAAAGTGAAATATATTTATCTGTACAGTAATCTATTTATTTATATCTGCACCTTATTGCGCTTTTATCCTGCACAACAACGAGCTAATACCACAAAATGTTGTTCTTATCTGTACTGTAAAGTTCAAATTTGAATGACAATAAAAGGAAGTGTAAGTCTAAGTCTTGAAAAGCAGAACAACAAGATGAGTGGTGCTCCAGGGCAGTGTTTTTCAACCAGTGTAGTGCAGTGGGAGGTTATCTAATTTGGGCTAAATATATTTTTTGCAAACCACTAATCTTAGTCTGGAAATGATGTGTTGTTGTTGAGGGTACTGTCTATAACTCAGCAGAGTAACCATGTTATACTCTTCCATATCAGTAGGTTGCAGCCGGTAGCTAATTGCTTTGTAGATGCCGGAAACAGCGGGTGGCAGGGTGAAGGTAAAAAGGGGTCTAATGCTTAAACAAAAAATAAACAAAAGGTGAGTGCCCCTAAGAAAAGGCATTGGAGAACGAAACTAAAACTAATGCTGGACGACAGCAAAGACTTACTGTGGAGCAAAGACGGCGTCCACAATGTACATCCGAACATGACATGAAAATCTACAATGTCCCCACAAAGAAAGATAACTGAAATATTCTTGATTGCTAAAACAAAGTTGATGTGGGAAATATCGCTCAGGGGAAGACATTTTGCTGAGGGAACGCTCCTGAAGGAATCAATAAAGTGCTATCCATCTATCTATGAAACTGCTACAGAAAATACCATTAAAGAGAAATGGCCAACAAAATAGGAGCGCAAGACAAGAACTAAAACACTACACACAGGAATACTGCAAATAACTCCAAATAAGTCACGGCATGATGTGACAGGTGGTGACAGTACACCTAGGTTGAGACAAGAGATATAGTGATGCATGCTTGGTTATGGTTTAAAGTAGTATCCAACAATTTCGACAATGACTTTTTACTGACAACAGAGTTTCGTTTTTCAATGATTTCTGCTGGTGATGTGCCTCCAATTTTTTAAATGCAAAAAATGTGCCTTGGCTCAAAAAAGGTTGAAAAACACTGCTCCAGGGGACGAAGAGGAGACACAAAGACCATATGTGGGTGCATGAGTGAGAGAAACAGTGACCCCTAGTGGTGATAAAAGTCCTTCCTCGTCCTTTGGTGATCAGTTCCAACAGTTACAAACACCAAATGTTGTCACACTTTCCTTACAGTATGTAGTAATATTTACAGGAAATGAGAGTTCACCCGTGTTGAGGCGATCTTACAACAAATACTCACTCGCTTGGCTCCCCTCTCACATCCTCCTACGGTCTAAACATTAGCATGGACATGAGTATTTGCCCCACAATTGCCATTAAATCTTATGACAGCGTTAACTTGCACGGACAAAAACTGAATTTAGGTGACGTAACTTTTTTTTCCCCAAAGTAGAAAAAGTTGATTTGCGGCGCCTGACCTTGTCAAAGTGGTTGAAGGAGGCGCGGTACTCGTACAGCTCCTCCTGGCTGATGCCCTTGGCGTCGCGTGTCAGGATCTGGTTCTCAATCTCGTTGATGGTCCTGGCGATGGTGGTATGCAGCTGCTCCCAGCCCACACGGATGTGCTGCGGAGAGCAAGGAAGACGTGCATGTCAGCAAACGCTATCTTGACATACGATGCTACATCCTCATGGCTTCCTCGCCAAATGTTTCACCAAAAGTTTGCCCCTGTTTTTGTATTCCGCTTATGTTATCTTACAGCCAAACATTGTGCCTAACAAACTAATCTGTTTGGCCGCGTATAACACTGTTTTTATTTTGAGTGCGACTGCAAAATATTCAAATATGGGGCCAAAGAAAGTTGCGAGTGAGAGCATTTCGATAAAAGTTAGAAACTCTCATCCACCTCTCAACTTATCGCTATCAAGAGTCTTCAATAAAAGGTAAACATTATGTTAAACGATTATTTATACATTTCATCTAGGGTTGCAACAATTGATACACACACACGCACGCACGCATGCACAAAAATATATATACATACATACATAAATAAAAACAAATATATTTGTGAATATATACACAAATATGGACATATATACTGTATAATATACACTCTGTATATACATATGTACATACATATATATACAAATGCATATATACTGTACATATACACATACATAAAAACATACATTTACACACGCACGTACATAAATATATGTGTACATATATACAAATATGGACATATATACTGTACAGACACACACAAAAAATATATACATAGATAAATAAAAACAAATATATATGCGTATTGTACTGTGTATTATACACTGTATAATATATATATATACACTCTGTATATAGATATGTACATAAATATATACTGTACGTATACAGACATACCTATACACACACACACGTACATACATGCATATATACTGTACATATACACACACACATACATAAAAAACATACATTTACACACGCACGTACATAAATATATATGTGTACATATGGACATATATACCGTACACACACACAAAATATATACATACATAGATAAATAAATAAAAATATATGTGTATTTTACTGTGTATTATATACTGTATAATATATATATACACTCTTTATATACATATGTGTATAAATATATACTGTACGTATAGACATACCTATACACACACACACACACACATACACATATATATATATATATATATATATATATATATATATATATATATATACATATACACAAACACACACATATTTACACATTTATAAAAAATAAACATACATACATATATAAATAAAAACAAATATGTTTATAGATACAAAAATATAGACATATATACTGTGTAATATATTTATATATATACTTTTTTTTAATGCACACATGTTAAATGTGTAGTTTCAATGTTAGTATGCATTTATTAGAACAAAAGTAAGAAGATTATGACAAGCATAAATGTATTGTATATTTGAATAGTGTTCCCTAAAATAGACATTGAGGCTATAGTGTGTTTTATCAGATTATTTGATGAATCAAAAACTAACTGATGGATTACTAGAACAATCTATAGCTGCAGCCTTAATTTAATTCATAATTTTTTATGTTTTCTGCATGTTGAACTATAATTATTCCTTTCAAAATGTGCGTTGTGTTCCTATTTTTGGGTATCTGTAACAGATTCATTGGATTTTGAATTTTCTTACAATTTGGTTTCCGTCTGACATTTGGAGACGGGTTACTAACAAAAAGTGAGGTACCACTCCGTTTGGTTTTGTGACTACGATATCACTGTGCAATTTACGAAGCCCGCACGCCTTACCTCCATGGAGTAGGCGGTGTATGTGTTGTCAAAGATGAGGGCCTCCTGGATCAGTTTGTGGATCCCCTCCAGCTGCTCAATGTTGGGCTTGTAGTCCACGATGCTGCGCTCGTACTCCTTCAGGTGGGTCAGCTGGTCTTCCAGGGTGCCAATCATCTCAATTGATATCGTGCCGATTTCCTGTCAACACGAGGGCCCATGCTTGAGTTGTACTCTACCTGGCAACCGTTCTCTTCTTTCCTTGAAAACATGGCAGCCGCACGGTGCCGAATGTCGGTGCTCCCCGGCGGCGGCTACACTCCATGCCTTACCTCCATCTTGGTTTGTATCCAGGGCCCGACCACGTTGGCTTGTTCAGCAAAGTTCCGTCTCAGGGTGTCGTGGGACTGCTGCTTGCGGAGCTCCTCCTGCAGGGCCTGGTCACGCTGAGGCACCAACCGCTGCGCCTGCACACAAACCATCCCTTCAGCCTCACACCATGATGCACAGATGAGCAGTTCACATACACTGTGTCCAAAGTGCGGCCCATAGCTCATTTATCTAACGACCCGAGGTTCAATCATTAGCATTCTAATATTAGCATGCTAGCTTTATTTTTATGATAATTTTGCAAGTATACACCTCAGCGTCAAATATTTTGTTACTTGAAAAATCATACGAGTTAGCATGCTAACTTTTTTTTGCTAAGTTTGCAGATATAAACCCCAGCGTCAAATATTGTGTTACTATTTTGTATTATTTTACTATATTTTGTTTGTAATACAGGACTGTCTCAGAAAATTAGAATATTGTGATAAAGTCCTTTATTTTCTGTAATACAAGTACAACCCATTTATTTATCATTTAATGTGACTAAAAAACATGAAAATGTCATACATTCTGGATTCATTACACATCAACTGAAATATTGCAGGCCTTTTATTATTTTAATATTGCTGATTATGGCGTAAAGCTTGAGAAAACTCCAAAATCCTATCTAAAAAAAAAAAAAGTGAATATTTCCTCAGACCAAGTAAAAAAAAAATATAACACCAAAAAAATTTCAAACATTTGAAAATGTCAATTAATGCACTCGGTACTTGGTTGGGAATCTTTTTGCACGGATTACTGCATCAATGCGGCGTGGCATGGAGGCAATCAGCCTGTGGCATTGCTGAGGTGTTATGGATGCCCAGGATGCTTCAACAGCGGCCTTTAGCTCATTTGCATTATTGGGTCTGGTGTCTTTCAGCTTCTTCTTCACAATACCCCACAAATTCTCTAGAGGGTTCAGGTCAGGGGAGTTGGCAGGCCAATCGAGGACAGTAATGCCATGGTCAGTACAACAGTTACTGGTGGTTTTGGCACTTTGGACAGGTGCCAGATCATGCTGGAAAACGAAATCATCATCTCCATAGAGCTTTTCAACAGATAAAGCTACAATAGCCGTATTCCCATGGTCAAGCCACTCCTGAAATCAGGACAACGGAAGAAACGTCTGACTTGGGCTATGGAAAAGAAGCACTGGACAGTTGCAGAGTGGTCCAGAGCCCTGTTTTCAGACGAAAGCAAGTTTTGTGTTTTATTTGGAAGTCAAGGCGCTAGAATCTGGAGGAAGGCTGGAGAGGAGCAACATCAATTTTCATGTTTTTAGTTGCACTACAGAAAATAAAGGACTTTATCACAATATTCTAATTTTCTGAGACAGTCCTGTATATTGTGGTACTTGATGCATTCTACAGTTAACATTTTTAACATACTAACATTAGCATTCTAGATTTCTAAGTTAATTTAGCAGGACCTCAATGTTATATGTAGGTACTTCACAAATGCTCACTGTAAGCAATCCAGCTTTTTTAGCTCAGTTTGCTGACATTTTTGGTTACTTGACGCTATAAAGCCAGCGTGCTAACTGTTAGCATGCTAGATTTTCAAAGCTAATTTTGCAAGTATACACCTCAGTCATATGGTGGTAGATAGATAGATAGTACTTAATTGATTCTTACCGTTAATATGCTAGCATTTCAAATGTACAGAGTAATATATTGTGGTACTTGATGCATGCTAAACTTAGCTTTTTATCATACTATCATTGGCATTCTAGCTTCATTTTTTTTTTTAGCTCATTTTACTCACATTTTTTACTTGACGCCATCAAGCCAGCGTGCTAACTGTTAGCATGCTCACTTTTTTAAAGCTAATTTTGCAAGTATACAGCTCAGTCATATTTTAGTACTTGATGCATGCCAACGGTAATATGCTAGCATTTTAAACACATTTTTCCAGGTACACACAGTTATATATTTTGGTGCTTGATGCAGGCTACAGTTAGCATTTTAACATACTAAAATTAGCATGCTAGATTTTTAAGCTAATTTAACAGGACCTCAATGTCATATTTTTTTCACGAATGCTAACTGTAAGCATGCTATTGTTGCAATGTTAGCACACTACTGTTAGCATTATAGCTTTTTTAGCTCATTTTGCTGACATTTTTTTATTACTTGACGCCATCAAGCCAGCGTGGTAACTGTTAGCATGCTAGCTTTTTTAAAGCTAATTTTTCAAGTATACAGCTCAGTCATATTTTAGTACTTGATGCATGCTAATGTGTATATGCCAGCATTTTAAACAATTTTCTCAGGTACGCACAGAGTACTATATTTTGGTACTTGATGCATGCTACAGTTAGCATTTTATCATACTAACATTAGCATGCTAGATTTTTAAGCTAATTTAGGAGGACCTCAATGTCATATTTTAGTATTTCACAAATGCTAACTGTAAGCATGCTATTGTTAGCATGTTTAGCTCATCTCATTTTGCTCACATTTTTTGTTACTTGACGCTGACAAGCCAGCGTGCTAACTGTTAGCATTTCAGTTCGGCTTTGGCTCTTCAGTATTCACACAACATTTCTTCTGAAATTGAATTTTCTAGTTTTTTTGTGCTGGCTTTGAAGTTAAAACTACCAAAATGGCCCCCGCATCTTTTGAATGTGGCCCTCAGTTGAAAAAGTTTCAAAAACCCCGCTTTACCTGTTCCCACTTGCTGTCGATGCTCTGCGGCGTTATGGTGGTGTACGGGTTGATTCCGCTCAGCTTGATTCCGTTGTGCTGAGCGATCTTCTGGACCTCGGAATGGAAGGCCTGGATGGCTTCGCGCTCCTTGTTGGCGTCCGGCAGGGTGGACTTGAACTGTTCGTGAGCTCGGATCAGACTCTGAGGGAGCAAACGTTGACGTCTTTTACCGCCTGCTGAGTGAACCGCACACATTCCCCTGGCTTTAAAACGCAGTACCTGGATCTCCTCGATGTTGTGGACGATGAACATGTCCTGCAAGTCCTCCATGGCGCCCTCCATCCAGTTGTTGAAGGGCGCCGCCCTCTTGGCGTACTCAAGGTAGAGCTCATCTATGGACTCCAGCACCTTCTCCGTTTTCTAGAAGAAGAAAAATCACAAAGAAGACAAGCTGGAGTCGCTTTCTCTCGACGTGTTGCGACGGCGTCTTGGAACAAACCTGCAGTGAGTCCCTGCGTCTATGGGTGAGTTCTCCCAGGCGGTCCCACTGATCGCAGATCTTCTGACAGCGAGCGTTGACGCTGGGAGCGTCATAATAATCCAGCTCGCTGGAAAACATTTGCATGCATTGAGTCAGGTTGCAAATATCATAAAAACTATGATTAAGTGTGGTAGTTAGTAGGGCTGTGAATCTTTGAGCACCACACGATTCGATTTGATTCGATTCCTGGGGGTAAAGATTCGGTTCAGAATTGACTCTCGATTCAAAATCCATACTTTTTTAATAAAATTGTTCTATGATTAACAGCATTCCTCCATAAAATATATAAACAGGTGTGACATTTTTTTTATATTACTTCAAAGAAAACTGTTTTTGTTTGATAAAATTCTACCCAAACATTTAATAACGTCAAATACAAATAAGACAACAAGAGAAGTATCCAACACTTCTGTTTTCTAAACTAAATCTGTACATCATATGATCATCTACATCAACAATATGATTTGCCTGAGTGGATGCAGGGGACACATTAAAAAAAAAAGAAAAAAGATTTTTGATTAGATTTTTTTTTTTTAATGATTAAAACTTGTTACAAAAAATAATCGCAATTAATTCGAAAATCACCCCATCAAGGATAGCTACGGTCACATTTGAACCCACACGGTACCTGAAATCGATACCGGTACTCAACGGTACCAATTGTCGGTACATTAAGGTGCGCTAATAAATGTTAATTGTTTAATAGTTTTTATATTTTTATCAATATATGTATTATGATATACATGCTGTCCACTTATGACATTTGAGTCTCATTAGATTAGATGGTAGCACTGTCTAGGCTTTCTATGTATGTTGTAGAACAAGGAGTAGGTTTTTCCATGAAGCTGAATGTGTTATATTGCACCCTACAAAGTGGTTATACTGTAAGTATTGCGCTGTTTGAAGAGATGTGAACACCGTTTGAGAGAAAATTCATGCCGGCACAAAGTGCTGCCACGCAAACCCCGAAAGAAAATATCGAAAATCAAGACTACATTTCCTGCAATTGGGTGGATTTTATTTTACTTTTAGACTTATTTTCCTTCACCTACCTCTTCTGGCTACCTTTTTGACAATTATGTGTCCCATGTATTGTTCTACAGATTTTTTTTGTTTCTTTAGTAGATAGTTTGCTACATCATTATCATTGAAAATGTATGCAAAGAACGTGCAAAAAAAACGTTTCCAATTTGGCAACTCAATCTTGTAGCCACGCCCCCTCTGGTAAGGTACTTCCTGTGTCGGAACCTCTGTTTAAAATCCATCCATTTTCTACTGCTTGTCTCTTTTGGGGTCCATCACCTCAAAAATCGTCCCTTCCGCAGGTAACTAATAAATACTCTAGAACTACAACTGGTTCGGAACTAACAGTGTTCGGATTGTATTAATCTAAACATGATTAGCAGCAAAGTAGAAAGACGTCAACAATGTGGCTCAGAGAGCGAACGCAGGAGACAACAAGTAAGCTAGTTAGGTGGTTAGCTAACAAGCGAGCTTGTTGGTCTTAACTTTTTTTTATTTTGGAGCACCTACGTAAGCTTGCTAGTTAGCTAACCACCAAGCTAGCTTACTTCGTTATCAGAGCCACAAGTTTGACGGCTGTCTACTTTGCTACTAAGCAAGTTAGCTTGTCCTGCACCCCTGTGCGGCGTTTAGGCATGAGGAACAGCGAGTACCGTGTTTTCGGACTATAAATTGCAGTTTTTTTCATAGTTTGGCCGGGGGTGTGACTTGTACTCAGGAGCGACTTATGTGTGAAATTAATAACACATTACCGTAAAATATCAAATAATATTATTGAGCTCATTCACGTAAGAGACTAGACGTAAAAGATGTCATCAAATTTAGCAATTAGGAGTGACAGATTGTTTGGTAAACGTATAGCATGTTCTATATGTTATAGTTATTTGAATGACTCTTACAATAATATGTTAGGTTAACATACCAGGCACTTTCTCAGTTGGTTATTTATGTGTCATATAACGTACATTTATTCAGCCTGTTGTTCACTATTCTTTATTTATTTTAAATTGCCTTTCAAATGTCTTTTCTTTGTGTTGGGTTTAATCAAATACATTTCCTCCAAAAATGTGACTTATACTCCAGTGCAACTTATATATGTTTTTTTCCTTCTTTATTATGCATTTTCGGCAGGTGCGACTTATACTTTGGAGCAACTTATACTCCGAAAAATACGGTACCTGCAGCTGAGGAGAGCATTTGACACATTTTGTTTGGATCATATTTTTATTGATATTTCATTTTTTTTAAAAACGCAGAGGTGATATGTACACGCAAAAAATTATTTTTAAAAACGCCGATGTACAGGTTTTCACGGAAATTTCACACAGCTGTGTTAGATATCAATATTTATCTTAGTTGTAGTTTCCATCACCAAAATTTGGAGATGCTGAAATCGCCATGTAAAATTCGCTAATGCTTATAGTAGCCTCTCCATGGCAAACACAATGTAAATTGGCATCAGGCTAGTGCACTTTGGAAGAGTGAAAGCCTTACTTTACGTTCAAACGTTTTCTACCTTGCAATCTTGCTTTGTTGGAGTTGAAAATTGCAACGTTACTTAGAGGTAGTCTGGCTGAGTCCGACCAAGGGATCGTTTACTTGAGCCCGTGCCAAGTGGGCAACCGGACGTGACATAATGTGCAACAAAAGTATCGAAACACTAATTTAACATGACTCGATACAAGATAATACCGATGGAATTCGGTCGGTCCACATACAAGTACAGAAGTTGGTACCCATCCCTAGTAATACTTGTCTTATTATTGTGCTTCGACTATATTACACTGACAAGCAAAGCATTTTACTATCGAGCATTGTCATTGGTGCGTTTCCGGGACATTTAGCCATCACTACAAGCTCGACATTATTTGGCAAAGATCGCACTTTTCGGCCTCCCTTACTTGAGCTCCTGCGCGATGGCGGCGATCTGCTCCACCCTGTCCTGATGGGCCGCCAGGTCGCTTTCAAAGGCCTCGTGTTTTCGCAGCAGCGCCTTGACGTCTGACAGCGTGGCGGTCTCGTAGTCTTTCTGAGTCAGCATGGCCTCCTTCCCTGCACGTGGGACACGACAGAACTCAACCACATGCTTGAGATGTCCCGTCATAGATGACCCAGCATGTATTCCACTGGGTATCCTCAAGTCGCTTGAGAAAAACTGAACACATTTTACCATCGGTCCAGGATTCGTGGATGGAGGCCTTCTGGCGGAACTTCTCCGCCAGATGATCCAGTCGCTCTAGACGTCTGATCTCGTTGAGGAGCCACTCCTCGTAGCCTTTCTCCGCTCCCTCCAAGGTATGCCACGCTCTGTTGATATCCTGACAAACGCATGAGAGGTATGAGGACCCTCTTTACGAGGCTAACATAACATATAGCTAGATGTACGTACAGACACCATGTGTCCCTCCGACGGCATGAAGGCAGGTCTACCGCCAAGTCTCAGTTTGGTCTGCAGCGTGTTGAAGTTGATCTCCAGCTGACATTTCTCCTGGACCTGCAAGAACAACATCAGCAGTTAGAGGCGAGGCACATTTCAAACTTTAAACATTTTAATTAGTACGATACCGATTCCCGATAGCTGGGAATCAATACCGGTACTCAACGGTAGCAATTTTAGTACAATGGTGTGTTTAAATGTTCAAAACAACCATTTTTATTTAACACTGACCGTTCAGTTGTTATCTTGGTTTCTTACACCTTTGTGTCTCATTTGCAAGTACTGTACCTCTATGAAAGGTAAAAACAAATGACCCAGATTTCCCTCGCCCGGACGCGGGTCACCGGGGCCCCCCTCTGGAGCCAGGCCCGGAGGTGGGGCACGATGGCGAGCGCCTGGTGGCCGGGCCTGTCCCCATGGGGCCCGGCCGGGCACAGTCCGAAGAGGCAACGTGGTTCCCCCCTCCAATAGGCTCACCACCCATAGCAGGGGCCATAGAGGTCGGGTGCAATGTGAGCTGGGCGGCAGCCGAAGGCAAGGCACTTGGCGGTCCGATCCTCGGCTACATAAGCTCGCTCTTGGGACGTGGAACGTCACCTCACTGGTGGGAAAGGAGCCTGAGCTAGTGCGCGAAGTAGAGAAATTCCGGCTGGATGTAGTCGGACTCACTTCGACGCACAGCAAGGGCTCTGGAACCACTTCTCTTGAAAGGGGCTGGACCCTCTTTCACTCTGGCGTGGCCGGCAGTGAGAGGCGACGGGCTGGGGTGGGAATTCTTGTTGCCCCCCGGCTCAAAGCCTGCACGTTGTAGTTCAACCCAGTGGACGAAAGGGTAGCCTCCCTCCGCCTTCGGGTTGGGGGACGGGTCCTGACTGTTGTTTGTGCTTACGCACCAAACAACAGTTCAGAGTACCCACCCTTTTTGGGTACACTCGAGGGAGTACTGGAGAGTGCTCCCTCGGGTGATTTACTTGTTCTGCTGGGGGACTTCAACGCTCATGTTGGTAACGACAGTGAAACCTGGAGAGGCGTGATTGGGAAGAATGGCCGCCCGGATCTGAACCCGAGTGGTGTTTTGTTATTGGACTTCTGTGCTCGTCACAGTTTGTCCATAACAAACACCATGTTCAAACATAAGGGTGTCCATATGTGCACTTGGCACCAGGACACCCTAGGCCGCAGTTACATGATCGACTTTGTAGTTGTGTCATCGGATTTGCGGCCTCATGTTTTGGACACTCGGGTAAAGAGAGGGGCGGAGCTTTCTACCGATCACCACCTGGTGGTGAGTTGGCTGCGATGGTGGGGGAGGATGCCGGACAGACCTGGCAGGCCCAAACGCATTGTGAGGGTTTGCTGGGAACGTCTGGCAGAGTCTCCTGTCAGAGAAAGTTTCAATTCCCACCTCCGGAGGAACTTTGAACATGTCACAAGGGAGGTGCTGGACATTGAGTCCGAGTGGACCATGTTCCGCACCTCTATTGTCGAGGCGGCTGATCGGAGCTGTGGCCGCAAGGTTGTTGGTGCCTGTCGTGGCGGTAATCCTAGAACCCACTGATGGACACCAGCGGTGAGGGATGCCGTCAAGCTGAAGAAGGAGTCCTATCGGGTTCTTTTAGCCCATAAGACTCCAGAGGCAGTGGACAGGTACATACAGGCCAAGCGGTGTGCAGCTTCAGCGGTCGCAGAGGCAAAAACTCGGACATGGCAAGAGTTTGGGGAAGCCATGGAAAATGACTTCCGGATGGCTTCGAAGCGATTCTGGACCACCATCCGCCGCCTCAGGAAGGGGAAGCAGTGCACTATCAACACCGTGTATGGTGCGGATGGTGTTCTGCTGACCTCAACGGCGGATATTGTGGATAGGTGGAAGGAATACTTCGAAGACCTCCTCAATCCCACCAACACGTCTTCCTATGAGGAAGTAGTGCCTGGGGAATCTGTGGTGGACTCTCCTATTTCTGGGGCTGAGGTTGCTGAGGTAGTTAAAAAGCTCCTCGGTGGCAAGGCCCCAGGGGTCGATGAGATCCGCCCGGAGTTCCTTAAGGCTTTGGATGCTGTGGGGCTGTCTTGGTTGACAAGACTCTGCAGCATCACGTGGACATCGGGGGCGGTACCTCTGGATTGGCAGACCGGGGTGGTGGTCCCTCTCTTTAAGAAGGGGGACCGGAGGGTATGTTCCAACTATCGTGGGATCACACTCCTCAGCCTTCCCGGTAAGGTTTATTCAGGTGTACTGGAGAGGAGGCTACGCCGGATAGTTGAACCTCGGATTCAGGAGGAACAGTGTGGTTTTCGTCCTGGTCGTGGAACTGTGGACCAGCTCTATACTCTCGGCAGGGTTCTAGAGGGTGGATGGGAGTTTGCCCAACCAGTCTACATGTGCTTTGTGGACTTGGAGAAGGCATTCGACCGTGTCCCTCGGGAAGTCCTGTGGGGAGTGCTTAGAGAGTATGGGGTATCGGACTGTCTTATTGTGGAAGTCCGATCCCTTTACGATCAGTGTCAGAGCTTGGTCCGCATTGCCGGCAGTAAGTCGGACACGTTTCCAGTGAGGGTTGGACTCCGCCAAGGCTGCCCTTTGTCACCGATTCTGTTCATAACTTTTATGGACAGAATTTCTAGGCGCAGTCAAGGCGTTGAGGGGTTCCGGTTTGGTGGCCGCGGGATTAGGTCTCTGCTTTTTGCAGACGATGTGGTCCTGTTGGCTTCATCTGGCCGGGATCTTCAGCTCTCACTGGATTCGGTTCGCAACCGAGTGTGAAGCGGCCGGAATGAGAATCAGCACCTCCAAATCCGAGTCCATGGTTCTCTCCCGGAAAAGGGTGGAGTGCCATCTGCGGGTTGGGGAGGAGACCCTGCCCCAAGTGGAGGAGTTCAAGTACCTAGGAGTCTTGTTCACGAGTGGGGGAAGAGTGGATCGGTGCGGCGTCTTCAGTAATGCGGACGTTGTACCGATCCGTTGTGGTGAAGAAGGAGCTGAGCCGGAAGGCAAAGCTCTCCATTTACCGGTCGATCTACGTTCCCATCCTCACCTATGGTCATGAGCTTTGGGTCATGACCGAAAGGATAAGATCACGGGTACAAGCGGCCGAAATGAGTTTCCTCCGCAGTGTGGCGGGGCTCTCCCTTAGAGATAGGGTGAGAAGCTCTGTCATCCGGGAGAAACTCAAAGTAAAGCCGCTGCTCCTCCACATCGAGAGGAGCCAGATGAGGTGGTTCGGGCATCTGGTCAGGATGCCACCCGAACGCCTCCCGAGGGAGGTGTTTAGGGAACGTCCAACCGATAGGAGGCCACGGGGAAGACCCAGGACACGTTGGGAAGACTATGTCTCCTTGCTGGCCTGGGAACGCCTCGGGATCCCCCGGGAAGAGCTAGACGAAGTGGCTGGGGAGAGGGAATTCTGGGCTTCCCTGCTTAGGCTGCTGCCCCCGCGACCCGACCTCAGATAAGCGGAAGAAGATAGATGGATGGATGGTACCGTACTACCGTAGTTTTCGGACTATAAGTCGCAGTTTCTTTCATAGTTTGGCCAGGGGTGCGACTTATACTCAGGAGTGACTTATGTTTGAAATTATTAACACATTACCTTAAAATATCAAATAATATTATTTGGCTCATTCACGTAAGAGATTAGACGTATAAGATTTCATGGGATTTAGCGATTAGGAGTGACAGATTGTTTGGTAAACGTATAGCATGTTCTATATGTTAGTTATTTGAATGATTCTTACCATAATATGTTACGTTAACATACCAGGCACTTTCTCAGTTGGTTACGTTCACTTATTCAGCCTTTTGTTCACTATTCTTTATTTATTTTAAATTGCCTTTCAAATGTCTATTCTTGGTGTTGGGTTTTATCAAATAAATTTCCCCCAAAAATGCGACTTATACTCCAGTGCGACTTATATATGTTTTTTTTCCTTCTTTATTACGTATGCATTTTTGGCAGGTGCGACTTATACTCCGAAGCGCCTTATACTTCGAAAAATACGGTATATAGTAGACATTGCGTGCCGTTGCAATTCCAGGGTGTGTTGTGTTTTTCTTCTTCTGTTGCACCCTACAAAGTGTTTATACTGTAGGCACTGTACTTATTACATACAGGATGTTTGATTGTAACATGTATCTTAGTTGTAATTTTTTTTTACAAAATTTGGAGGCGTTGATGTAAAATTGTCTATGGCAAATCCAATGTAAATTACCATTGAGCTGGCACATTTTGAAAAGTGGAGCCTGACTCTTTTGAGCGCCTTCTTCGTGTTTTGCTGGCATGGAAATTTGTAACATTACCTCAAGGTAGTCTGGTTGAGTCCGCAATCAGTGCTTCCCGGTCAAGTGCTTAAACCGGTGCCGACAACAGAAAATAATTGCGAGGCACTGGCATAGACGATTCCCAAAATGGAAGAAAAACAGGGCATTGCGGGACTATTTACTGGTGGCTAACCACCTAGATGGTACAATTCAAGTTAATATGGCGGTGCTTTTATTTTGAGGCTTAATTTGCACAACACAGGAAGTCATGTGTCTGCACGATAAGTAGTTCTGTTGTGGCTGCTTAGTGATAAGAAAGGTCACAAAATTACAGCATATAGAAAACAATTTTCATACAAAATGATCAAGAAAAAAATAAATTAATTAACTGGCTTAGCAGCATTGCTAGGCAACGGGCCTAGGTGGCGGCCATTTTAGGGAAGGCACTTTCTCATTTAAGCCAATGCAGTACAATGCATTGTATATTGAGAAATATATATATTATTTATTGTGGTTTACTTTATTGACGATGTAAAAACCTGTGCCATGATTGTTTGTTTTTTGGGGGTTTTTTGAAAAGAAAAAAAAAAAAAATACTTTTTTTTTCCAACCACACGCAGCACAATGTGTCGGAGTTCTTGTCTTCATTTCTGACAGCATTGGCATACTATCGTATGTACCTACTCTAGTTATAGCTACGGAAATTATACCTTTGGTCGCACATTTCATGTCGACAAAAGCAACAAAATGTACAGTATGTGGATGTTGACATAATGAGTCGTTGGCAACTTTAGCGTCTTTAGCTGTCTAACTCTGAACCAAAAACAGGAAGAAGTTGGTTATGTCGAAACCTTTGGTGGTTTGTGGACACGACGGTAGTCTCTGAAGTCCTCCAGCTTCTGCTGCATCTCAGACATGGTCTTCTCTGGGTTTCTGTTCTCCAGCCAGGGGATGGTGCGCCGGATCCACTCCAGAAGCTAGATAGGAAGATATAAGCAGCGCCATCGTAAGCGATGATCCCCGCAGAAGCGTTTCAATTTGTACTCACGTCACTGGCCAGCTTTTCGTAGTCCTGCATCAGGTGCTCGTTTTCCTGATTGACAGCCAGCACCTTGCAGATACGGTTGGCGGCGGTCTCGGCCTATCAGAGCACACGCTGATGAGAGGCGCTTGCACTGATCGGAGCAACATTCATGGAGCTACGTCTAAACTAAGCGTTTAGTCATTCTTAATTTCACTGTTAGAGTTCTCTCTCCGCTTTGCTGTGAACACACACGAGCAGTGACTAAGAGCTAATCTCATTCCCAGGCACGTTACGTTAAAAATGGCACACGTGGTTGTCAAAGTGCAAAAACACTAAATCCAGCAGCTTTGTTGGACTAATTAAAACATGCTGGAAACTGCTGGCGGTTAGTTTCATTTCCTCAGTCACACACACACACAAAGTGTGTTTAAAAACGCCATGCGCCTTAAATGGGTCCATACATCCGGTTACAGGTTCACGGGGCTCTGCGGTCCTCTAGTCGCTCCTACCATTTAACTAGTGTACGGCTGGAATGCAAAAAGACACAACTTCAAGACTATCTGTTGAAATAAATAGGTTTTCTATAACATATTGAAAACGGACAATTCACATTTATTACAAAACATCGGGCACGGTTGTGTTCAGACAGAAGTTGAAGCAAAATGACAAGAGTGACGTTGCCTTGTGTTTCTCAAAGCAATGAACAGCTTGGAGGATGTGTTCCTTTACAGAGCACACGGAAAGTATTCATAGCACTTCAATATTCCACATTTTGTGGTGTTACAGCTTTATTCCAAAATGGAATAATTTAACTTTTGTCCTTAAAATTCTACACGATACCCGATAACGACAACGTGAAAAAGAAAATGCGTAGATTTTTTTGCAAATGAATTAAAAAAAGAACAAATCAGTGAGCTTTATGGCAAAGATTATGAATTTATAAGTGCATGTGAGTTCTTGTTTTTTTTTTAATTAACAATAAATTTACCAAAAATTAAAAAAAAAAACTTTTTCATATCGTCTTTATGAGGTATTGTGTGTCGAATTTTAAATATATATTTTTTTATCCCTGTTTGGAATAAGGCTGTAACATATGAAATGTGGAAAAGGTTGAGGACTGTATAAAGCATCATTTTACCCGCCAGGTCATCCATTATTTACATTACAGTGTTTCCCATTTATTTTTTTGTGTTGGCTCATTACAGATAGATTTTCATCGCTATGAAAATAGATTTGCCGCTACCTGTTAAGAATTAAACATTTAAAAACATTTTTGTATGCATGTTTATGCTGAGACAAACTTTCAAAGTTTTTAAACTCTTCAATGGATATATTTGAAGCAATAACGGCTTCTTTTTAGTGAGTGCAGCGTTTAGTAAATAGTGTTGGGTCAAACAATACTGAAGCTTTGATGCATTCCAAAACCTAAGGAATGTTACTGTGTCCCTCAATACCTCAATGTGTGTATCACTTTAGGAACAAAACATGACGGATACGGCTGCTGTGTCATTTGACTGTGAAGCACCAAACTGTGTTTATCAGGAAGCACTTATTAGGCCTACGTGTGACAGATTGTTGCGTTTCATATTAGTCGCTACCATCAATCTCGGGAAAAAAAAGCATGTTTTAAGGAAAGTATTATTTTACTGTATACTATTTGGCTCATTGACCAAAGTTAAACGTTTTATATTTCTTATTGCACACCTATTCATTAAAAAAAAATTAAATCATATTTGCAAACTTATTTTTCATTTTATTTGTGACTTTTTTAATCCAGCAGATGGCTCAATTATGACATACCAACAGTATCGGTGCAGTGTCATTACAGCCAGTGAGTGTGCCACACACTCACTGAGGCGTCATTACCCATCATCTGACAGCTGAATGTATTAGCTATAATGGATAATCTAGCAGATACTGATTTAAGACCACAGTTTAATCAACACTATATCGAAATATATTTGCTGCTATTGTTTATCCTCTATTCCCATAAGGTTTACGTAACTAGAACATTCAGACATTAAGTTTATTTCAATAGATAACAAAATATTAAAATGTTTTGTATTTCAGATACTAAAGTAAAACACTGTTTTGAAGTGACTTTGTGTTCTATGTCCGGGACTTTAGAGGAGGCTCCAATTTTTCTGCGTGGGTTCTGATATGTCCATGGGCAGTTATGCAACCCTGCCCCACAGTTAAGTTTGCAGTTTTAAGGGAAACACTGTATTTATGCAATGGGAAAAACACGACATGAGGACCATACATTTAAAGTGCTTTGAGAAACGCAGAGGCAACCTTAAAAAAAGAAAAGAACCTTATGTTGAGAGTTCCCATCAGCAATTCTGCACTAACGAGAAACTACATTACTGTGATTTGACCTAAGACTTGCATACAATTACAGTGTGTTGGAAAACTCATAGTTTTAAAGACGCCTGTATTGCCTCCTTTCCACCAAGTACTTTGGTACAGTAGTTTGGTTTCCCCCTTGTAAAAAGTATCAAGGTGCTCAGTCCCACTTTGGGGTTTTGTCCCTTCAGGACGGGAATGGAAAGGAAATAAAACCAAATTTTTTTATTCCATAGATTGAGAATATTTAGATCATGTCTATGGCACCATTTACACCCTGCCAACTTTGGTGCACTTGTTCCTAAACAATGTTAGCTGGATCCTCTTGGTGGAAATGAGGCAAAGGATGGGAACGCTCTGTTGCTGCGGCACAGGTGTGCTGATGACGTGAGCGGCTCACCTTCTGAGCGCCAGAGAAGGCGTGATAGAAGCAGGAGACATAGGTCATAATGGCCTTCTCGTCGGGCCGCAGCGTGCCCACGATGTCTGCGCAATACCCGCCCCACAGCGAGCAAGGGCGGCAGGGAGGAAAGAGAGAGAGGACAGAGTGAAGCCAAAGCATCCCAAAGCACTGCAGCTCTCTCCTCACACAGGAGAACCTGTTGGGAAGTGCGTCTGCGGCCTGACGCTACACCTAAAAGAAAAGCCGACGTCCTCCTAAGAGGAGATGGACACTGGAAAACTAAGCATCAAGTCAGGACACTGACATAGAGCACCCCCCCGGTTCAACACTTCCTGGTGAAAGCAGCGAGTTCTCTTTTTTTTTTTTTACTTCTCGTTAATAAATCAGCAGCGTGAAGGAGCTTTCCATACGCCCGCAACAAACTACCACAATCACGCGAGGATCTCCTGAGATCGCAAACCGCCGTGCAAAAACAAGATGGGAATGAGGCACAAACATAACTCGGGGATGGACTAAAGCAGGGGTGTCCAAAACGTGGCCAAGGGGCCATTTGTTGTCCGCAGCTCAAGTTGTCGAAATACAATCAAAGAAAAAACTAAAAATGTCAGAAAAAAGCGGACATGTTGATACTAACAACTAATATGTTTAGTCATGTGTATCACAAAGCTGACACAAAGTTTTGTTTTAAATAGATATACAGTAAACCTTTGGTAATGTTAGTAGTTCCAGGCTTGATAGGAATGATTAATTATAAGGCAAATATGTTTATAGCTCAGAGCATAAAAAACTGTTTACCACCTTCTAAATACAGTTTTAACATTAGAACCCTGTAGAAATGAAATAACACCCACACGGTCATCTTTAAACTATTTTAATCAAATATAGAAATGCTGCCTGAGGCTGAGCCAAATCAGTGGACACAACACTAATGAGCCTAAGCTGATTGGTTTCGTATCATCTATTGGCCAATAATACCATCGTATTTATATTTTCAGTACATTTAGACATTTTTTATGCTTGAAAAGGTTTAACTTGGGCCAAATATCTGCTTTAAAAATAAATAGAAAATTAAATGCATTTTTTTACCTATTTAAGGCTCCAAGTACTTCACATCAAATATTCCACTTTGAAACATTTTTGGGGAAAATATTGCATATTTTGTGTTTGCCATAAAAAAACCAAGTTATCTGAGACAAAAAAATATATAAAACAAACAAACAAAAAAACATTTCAAAAAGTATAAAAACTTCTAATTGACAGATAAATCTGAAGTTGATCGAGACATTTAAGCCTTGAAAGAAAAAAAAAAAAAATGTATGACCTATTTTAACACTTTTATGAACGGGGCCCATTTGGATCCCTAGGAATTGTCATTGTCCAAAAAACGCTTATGTATCAAAATCAACGTTGTTATAAATTATTGACCTATTTTTGGTTTCAATTACTTCACATCATATATTTTACTTTGTTTGCCATAAAAACTAAATTTTCCATAAAAAAACCTTAGTTTTTCTATGGCCAAAAGGAAATAAAAAAAGAAAAAAGAAAAACAAAAAAATCGACGAACAGATCTGAAGTTGATCTAGTGATTTAAGCCTTGAAAGTAAAAAAAATCAATAATTCATTACTTCTTTTGAACACTTTTATGAGTGGGGCCCATTTGGATCCCTAAGAATTTTAGCAGGATATATTTTTAAAAACTGTCATTGTCCAAAAATCATGAATCAAAATAAATGTTATGAATTATTGACAAATTTAATTAAGGCTTCAAGTATTTCACATTAAATATTCCACTTTGAAATATTGCGTATTGTGAGTGTTTGCCATAAAAAACAAACATCCCTATGGCAAAAAAAGAAATATATACAAACAGAAAAAACTAATTTACGGATGGATCTGAAGTTGATCTAGAGATTTAAGCCTTGAAAGTAAAAAAAAAAATGTATGACATATTTTTAACACTTTTATGAGTGGGGCCCATTCAGATCTCTAAGAATTTTGCAGGATATATTTTAAACTGTCATTGTCCAAAAAACAATCATGAATCAAAATATTATTATGAATAATATTATTGTGAATTATTGACCTATTTAAGACTTTAATTACGTACTTCATATCAAATATTTCACTTAAAACTTTTTTCTGATATTGCAATGTTTTTTCTTTTACAAAAAGGGTAAAAACTTTACAAATAAATAACACTTCATATCAAAAGACTTAAAGTTGATCTAGATATTTAAAACAATGACCCTATTTTTAAAATTTTTATGACTGAAGCCCTTCCGGTCTATATATTTTACAAGAGTTTTTCAATTAAAAAATATTACAACGGCCCCCACATGCTTTTTTTTTTTTTTTTTTAAGAGTGCGGTCCTTCAGTGAAAAAAG
This sequence comes from Nerophis ophidion, assembly GCF_033978795.1. Lineage (NCBI taxonomy): Eukaryota > Metazoa > Chordata > Actinopteri > Syngnathiformes > Syngnathidae > Nerophis > Nerophis ophidion. The sequence continues at coordinate 20,560,117 of NC_084628.1, forward strand.
TTTGGACACCCCTGGCGTAAAGTGTCTTCAAAAGTCTCATGTTATTTTATCCAAGTTACAAAATATCTGCAGCTTTCACCAGCTGAGTTACGTCCATTTTGTAAGTGTGTGCGTGCCCCAACACGTCCTGTACGTCCTTCTAGGCGGGCCTGTGAAAAGAGGAGCTGGAAAGAGAGCGAGGCCATGCTGCACGGAGAGGCGGCGCTTGTTAGTAGCGGGAGGATTGAAGAGGCAGAGTGTCGCCGGGTCAGAGGGTACCTTCTGTGCTCCAGAGAAGGCATGGTAGAAACTGGACACATAAGTCATAATGGCTTTCTCATCTGGACGAGCAGTGTTCACAATGTCTATCGGGGAAGGTTATGGGGACCAGGACAGAGACATGTGATTAAACATAGACACACGTGCATACATGGTTGGTGTGTCTCAAACGTCCGACTTCCTTGTTTACGAGTGCGTTCACACGAATGCGAGGAACGGAATCCGCTCGCAAGGCCGCCTTGATGCACAGGATTATATGGACTGAAGCCCAGGGGCCCACCTAATCATGGTCCCCCGATTTAGACGGCGAAATGCAATGATTTTTGTTCGTAGCTGCCAAACCCACACTGACTGTATGAGAGACCAGCGTACTACTATCAAGGTAAAACCCGGGTTGTCTCCCTGGTTCGTTAGCAGTTTACCTGAAATTGAATGGCTTCTATTAAACTTGCAGACGTGAAGGAGATGTATTCATGAACAAAATTTTTTTTAAAATGGTTGAAACTTTTCCATTTCTTTTCCAAATTGTGATAGTCACGCGCAATGCCACGTTGTAATTTCCTGCGAGATTTCCGTGAAGCACTACCTATCCCCACAGTCCCTTCGGGTTATTTACATTTTTACCGTCATGGCGCCCAACACTGACGGCAAGGAAGAGGAGCTGCTCCACCTGCTTGTTTGGCAAAGCAGTGATTTAAAGAGAGTCGCTGGTATGGACGGCCATTACAGTACAGTGGAACCTCGATAAAGAACCCTTCCCTTTAGGACAGGGGTAGGGAACCTATGGCTCTAGAGCCAGATGTGGCTCTTTTGATGACTGCATCTGGCTCTCAGATAAATCTTAGCTGACATTGCTTAACAAGATAAGTAATGAATACTTCCGCTGGTAATCACAGTGTTAAAAATAACATTCAAATTATAAAACATTCTCATGCATTTTAATCCAACCATCCATTTTCTATCGCACCTGTTCAAAATGTCGCATTAATGGTAAGAAGTATTACATTTATTATTGGTTAACTTTAGCATAACAATGTTATTAAAAAGAATAAGACTCTTATTATACTCTAAAAATGTTAGTCTTTATTAAAAATGCACGCATTTAGTTGTATTTAGTGCTAAAAAATATTTTATGGCTCTCACGGAAATACATTTTGAAATATTTGGCTTTCATGGCTCTCTCAGCCAAAAAGGTTCCCGACCCCTGCTTTAGGAACTACCGGTATTCAATTTTACAAACGTTTAGGTTGAGCCCAATATGCCTTTGTGTGGAATCGCTTGATTTATTAATTTTTGGCAGCAAGGTGCAGCATTTAGAAGAATCAACAGAGCAGGCTAGATACCACAGCAAGTTTTAATTTTGATGGGAACAAACTTTTCTGAAAATATATACCAAAGCAGACTTACTGTATATCACAGTGGAGGAGAAGACCTAGCTCTTGTTCAATGGCGCCTCTAACACACACACACACACACACACACACACACACACACACACACACACACACACACACACACAGCCCCTCCCACCTGCTCACTTTCTTCTCCTGGTTTTGTGTCTTACTTTGTCAGCTCCTCCTTTGCCTATGTTTAATATCAGTGGATTTAACTTTTTTAAATATTTATTATTTTAGCAATTTTGTTGTTTAAGTTAAGGATTCGTGTGATTTCTAATCGCACCAAATGGATTTCTGTGTGTGTGCGCGTTGGCAGGGCAGCACATACAGCGCAGTTTGGCTTGTTGTTGTTGTTTTGTCTTGTTAATAAAGAGACAGAAGATGTATCATCTTCTTGGTATGTTTGTTTGATATACAGTATTGTGTAGCACTTTGTCGTGTTCAAAGTGTACAAACCATCACTAAAATATGGACTTTTGTCGAGGATGGAACCCATTATTCAGGTTCTTATGGAGAAATTTGCTTCATGGTACAAACTTTTCGATTTACAAACCCTGTACAAGAACCAATTGGTAAGTTGGCAAGTCCTCGCAGCCTGGTCACGTTGATTTTGTCGGAAATTGTTGAGTCGTGGAAAACCTTTCATTCCTACTTTCGTCTGATTTAAAATTTTATGATATGCCCAGTGACACATGTAATGAAAAATACAAGCCGATGAACGTTTTGTGAGGTGCAAATGCACGCAACAGAGTCTGTTTTGGCCTTAGAAAATGTAATAGACACGTTTTTATTGTGGTGTCAAATTATTGAAAAATGTAATTGTGATTAAGCCCGACGTCCGTAGTTAAATCATAAATAATCACGATAAATAGCAAATATAAGCGTGCCTTATGTTTTTCCACTCCTACGGTGTGGACTGAGGGTCACAAAAGGACGTACGTTAATCGTGCGATTAAAAAATAAGTAGCCCCGTTAAAGCAGTGGTTGTCAAATCTTTTGTCATGAACCTTTAGTGGACAGAATTTTTTTCACGCCCAAATGGCAAACATTTTATTGTCCCAGCCAAATAATGCTGCTAACACTCCATGAAGTGGTTGTAATCTACCATTGACAAGGATTAAAGATGGTGAAAAAGACGGGGAAATATTGCTACTGACATTTCTTTGTTAGCTCGAAAAGATCGTAATTGATTTGGGAGAGCACTTCGCTGTCACAATTAAGTATTGACGCGCACTGACAAAAGTATTCCATTTGAGACACAGCAGTATATGACACACCAAGTGTACGTATGACTCAAGCAGGCAAACATCAAATGCAGCATGACAAATAAACACTAGTTCAAAAGGTTCAGCAAAATCACGGCAGCAACGAGGGCAGCTCCTGGTGGTAGCAAATCACTTTTTAGTTACACAATGTCAAAGTAACAACAAACAAGCCATCCGTCTTGGACATGGAGACAGGGGAAGATTCAGTAGATAAACGGATAAGAAATGACAAAGCAAGAAACATTATTGTCAACGTTGTTGCATCCAGTGTTAATTTTGACAGCAGTTTTTTAATGTAGTTTTAATCAGTCTTTGGACAAAAATGTATCTTAGTCTAATTAAAGTTATCTGAACTGACTTAGTTTAGTTTAACAAAATTACACAACACTTTAGTCAGCTAAAATAACCATACACTTTGTCAAGTAAAATATAAAGTGCAAAAGATAAGTATATTTGAAAGTAACTTCACTTAGACTACCTGCAAAGCAAAAGTAGCATGATCTAATGCTCAGGAATGATGTATGACACATACAAGTCAATGCCAATAAATATATTTCAAGCACTGTTTCTACATTTTTATGCTACATCTCAGTCAAAGCAGGTGTGCATGAGTGTTGTGATCTTGCATGCCTTCAATATAGTTTGTTGATGAACGCGGTTTTGTAAAGATCACCATCGATAACCCGCCTGCTGATGGCATCATATAGCCTCAAAAATAAAATGTGTCCCCTTTACTTTCTCCCAAATGTGGAACATGTTAAATTCACACATTTTTGTTTTACGGTGAGAAATCTAAATTCCTCACCTCACAAAAAAAAAAAAAATCGGATTGGCTCTGCTTCGTAACTTTCATCTCGTTTATATTCGTCGACGAAAATGTAAATAAATGTCGTCTTAGTCAAAATGCATCGGTTTTGACTTCTTATAGTCATATCTTTATCAAGGGGAAAATAGGTTGTTGACGATAACTAAGACGAAAATGATTAGTCAACAAAAATAACACTGGTTGCATCTTCTCGTCGACACGCAACAGATGTGCACTTTAGTCGGGCAGGAACGGAGCTTACCTTCGGCGTCCAACATTTTGGGGATGTCCAGATACTTTTCTGCAACCTCGAAGGCGTTGTTCAGATTGGTCACAGGATCGTCCTGCGTCAATCAATCGCAGGGTCAGACAGCGCAAGAAGCTAGCTTACGCACAGTGATGTAATCCTAGTTTTCTACTTGTCATACTTTGATCTTTATTCAATATTGACACATGGTTTCCTGGAATGCTGTGCGAGTGGCGCTAACCTTTCTGAGCTTGTCGTAGTCGATGAGTTCTGGTCTGTGTCGGTGGATCAGAGCGTTGAAGGCGAGACCGTCCTTCCAGCTGGAAGACACAAATTGTGGCATCTTAATTTGTAACTAAATGATTTGTTTTAGTTGCTTTGAGGGCCACCACAAATACATTTGGATCACCTCAAATAGATCTGGCACTCGCACATAAACACATAATGGTGCACCTGGTCTGCCAGAGGATAAGAAGACAAAACAGGAGAGATCGGTGTGGTCAATTTAGCCCCAAATATCTTAAATTCCTGACTATAAGTCACTATATGTTCCCTGTGCTTTAAATCCTTCGGGTTATAAAACTGTGCTGTAAATTTATGGACTTTTCTTCCCCGACAACCTTAATGCACAAGGTTTTCATAAAACAACTTGAAAGACATTGAAAAGGTGTGTTATTTTTTGTGCTATGGTGCCATCTTTTGCACAAATGTTCGCTCACAGATGCTTTTGGGTGAATACCTACAGTGTTTCCTACTGTTTGAAGCTCTGAACCGGAAGTACAAGTACCGTTGCGTCTTCTAATCGTATTTAAGAGTTTCTACTTCTATGGATTCTTCATTCATCACTCTAACCAACGTCTGTAAGTTTTAATGAAGTGAAGTGTGAATTATATATACATAGCGCTTTTTCTGTCAAGACTCAAAGCGCTATACATAGTGAAACCCAATATCTAATTTACATTCAAACCAGTGTGGGAGCAGGTGGGTAAAGTGTCTTGCTCAAGGACAACGGCAGTGACTAGGATGGCGGAAGCGGGTATCGAACCTGGAACCCTCAAGTTGCTGGCACGGCCACTCTACCAACCGAGCTATACCGTTTTATAATATAACTAAAACAATTCTTACTTATTAAACTGTTTCACTGCAATGAGGTGGCAACTTGTCCAGGGTGTACCCCGCCTTCCGCCCGATTGTAACTGAGATAGGCACCAGCGCCCCCTACTACCCCAAAGGGAATAAGTGGTAGAAAATGGATGGATGGATGGATAAACCGTTCAATTTATGATGTCTGTTGGAGTGATTTCATGCCTATCATAATGCAATGTAATGAAGCTAGGGTTGTTAGCATTAGCAAATATGCTAACACTTTTACAAGTGTCTGTGTTAGTATTAACTTATAATGGCATTCTTTTTGTATTGTTTCAGTTTTGTAAATTCACCGTAGAGTTTTTAAGTCTGTTTAGCTAATTGGAGAGCTAGCTTCCACAGCTATTGGGTTCATGACAATCACTTCTGTTTTGTTTGATCAGCTGTTATGCTGCTGTGTTACAGGCACCGTTTGAAAACAATTAAGGTATGTAAATAAACATTTACAAAATCATTGCGTAAAGATCTCATTTTACGACATAAAATATTCTGCGGCTTACAGTCCTGAGCAGCTAATATACGGAAAACATTTTTTTATTTATTATTTAGTTGATGCTACTTATATACCGACGCACGCTACGGTTGTCTCTTTTCCTCTTCTTCAAAAAAAGTAACTTTTGACAAATCTAGCAAAGAGATGGTTAGCGACTGATTAACGGATGTATCGCTTTTCTCAACAAGCAGCGAGTGCTGCTTTTGGCTCCTCCGTCATTTAAAAGTACTCACAAGCGCATCTGTCTTATTTGAAAAAAAAATCGACAAAACAAGCGAGACTATCTGTAGTTCTAAACATACATTTTTGGCTTTTCTCTATTTTTGCAAATACATTGTGGCAAAAAATACAATTTGATGATTACACCCTGACCACAAATAGATTGCAGTCCTTTACAAATCAATGCAATGCATACAAAACCCCTTCCCCATTTATAGCAGTGTGAATCTTGTAAATTCTACCTAATGTTGTTGTAAAAAGATAGGAATCTTTCATAAAAGCAAAAACTAGTTTTTCACCTCTGAAATGGGCATCAAAAGTATTTTTCTTGGCACCATGTTTATTGTAATGCTTATAAATGTGCGCCATTTGCAGTGAGGCGCAACACTTTTTCCACCAGGGGGCGAACTTTCTACACATTTCAACTAGAAATACAATCTGCATCTGGCAGGTCTGTAACTAACAACAACAAACAATATTTCCAGCATTCCAGTTGTGCATTGCGTTGCAGCAATAAAGAGCCCACAACAAATAAAAACACAATTAAGTTGTTTTGAGCAACATGTGTCGTCTCTCTTGTTTGGCTCAACAGAAAAAAGGACCAAGAAGTGAATTGGGGGGGGACAATGTCTTTGCTTTTAAATACATGTAAAAACAAAATGTAACCCGGACATTGTGTATGTGTTTCTTACCTAATGTGGAAGTTCTGCACATTTACATTCTTGTAGGGAGCGGTCTTCCTCTGGCACCACAACAGAAGACCCTCCTTAGCAGACGTCTCTGCGAGGACAGAAGGGGAAGAAGATGAAAGATTCTACTCGACAGGGAAAAATAGTTTTTTTTCTCCATCACAATTAACTCAAACGTCTTGTTCAGCAGGCAAAGACAGGAAACAGTGATGTCTTCAAAACTAAAGTATTGTCTAATTTTAAAAGGGGCAACTTTACACGGATGCCTCGAGGGCGCTAACTTTCCAATACGTCGAAATCATTATATCTTGCCCTCTTACGGCTTTCAGCATGTAATGACGGAATCAAAACCATAAGCTTTGGCTGCTGTGTGCTAATGATAGCGACTTGGCTAGCTAACATTAGCTGTCATTGAAAGAATATTGTATCATAGCAAAAATAGTATTGTCCCGGTACCAAAAATTTGGTATCGGGAGAACACAACACATATTTTGAGATAGTAAACTTTATTTATATAATCAATGTAGTAATTATATTGATTATAGTAATCACTGTAGTATCAAAGATATATGTCTCTAGTACTTGGTAGCATTACAGTCGATATTTGCAGAGATCCAACCAAGTGCTAGCATGATTTTAGCGGTTAGCTATTGTATCCTCCTACGGTGTGTAGTGAAGAAGGTTTAGCTATTCCTCGTCCTGTAGGGATGACACTTTTAAGAAACAGTTTATTTGTCGCCATGGAGGCGAGCATTAGCAATTTAGAAGTAGCTAAAACACTGTGGAGGGATGTTAGCATTCCAGTTTTGCATTGTGGACTGTGCAGTGCATTTTTCAGGCATCAACATGTATTATCACGATATAATTATGGCATTATAAACTATCTTTGGACAAATTTATATCATTTATATATCATTACACCGTATGTTTTCTTTGTCGCCAGACCCAGCATGTTTTAAAGCACAGCTTACAAAACAGCGCACTTTTTAAAATTAATTAGTACTGCTGTACTTTATTAGTACCAGTATAATGTACAACTTTAGTGCAAATACAAGACTGCAAAAGGTCAGACAGCAGTAATTGACAAGCCTGATTTTGATTTTACGGGTGGAATACTTGAGCTCCATTTACGTTTAATATTTAGAATGCATTAAAAAAAAATCTAGCCGTCGTCATGTCTTTCATGATTGTTAAAATTCCCCCCAAAAATGCAGTTCCCCTTTAACGGCGATTTGAGACAGGAATGAAAACCCCTTTTTTTCCCTATTTTATCTGAAAATATTCCATATATTGAAATGCTAATCTTGTCAGGTATGGCCCTCTCCCCTCATTATACATGACCACCTTTATTAAACAGCCAGACAAGGCTTTGAGCTGTTTTTCTATTTTGTTTAGAAAACGTCAGCCCAGTAGCGACGTAATGTTTTCTGCGGCACGAAGGTTGTGGTGAATTCCACACCAAACGGCGTCAAGGGATTACACAGACATTGTTATTATCTGTCTGTCTGACAGTGCACTCAGCACTGGTAAATCACTTACTTAAGCTAGTTGGTGGTAAGCATGTATACAGAGTAGGGTTGTCCTGATACCAATATTTTGGTACCGATACCAAAATGTATTTTTGATATTTTTGGATAATTTCCAAAATAAAGGGGACCACAAAAAATGTCATTATTGGCTTTACTGTAACATTATAATACAATAAACATATATTTATTACTGCAATCAAAGAATAATTTTGGCCTTAAATTAGATCATGAACATAGTAGACAACTTCTCTTTGAGTAGTAATTAAACACAAGCTCCTAATTTGGCTGTTGACGTATGCAGTAACGTAAGTAATTTCCCATTGTATTATTTTGTCAAAATTATGAGGGACAACCATCAAAAAATAGATTATTAATCTACTTGTTCATTTAATGTTAATATCCGCTTACTTTCCATTTTAACATGTCTTATCTACACTTCTGATAAACTGTAATATACACTTATTTTTCTGTTGTTAGTAGTATGATACTTTACATAAGCTTTGGGTGAAACTACACATTTTGATATCAATCCAATATCAAGTAGTTACAGGGTCATACATTGGTCATAATTAAACTGCTCCTGTGTCCACAGATGTATTTCATGACTTTATAAACAATGAATGTGTATATTTTTGGTTATCACAAAATATTGTGGTTGGGGGAGAAGTACCAGTATTTTTCAGAAGCAGTATAATAGTTTTTGATTAATTAGTACCAGTATACCGTACACACGTAATACAGATTACCAGTAATTTTTGGCACTGGTTTGGAATTGGGTCGATCCAGGAGGACAAACGCTATGCATAATTATTTCCAGCTGAGTGTAATTGTAATGAACAGAAACACAGTGATGGATCTGTGTGGTCTTAATAAGATGATGACATAACAAATGCAATGCACCTTGCACTGCAAACATATTTGACTTCATTAAGACTTAAAAAGAAGGTGTCGATAAAAGATTTCCCTGCTTTGAGATGTTTCATGATATTGGCGGTGTACAACCGCTTGTGCTAATAAAAAATACATTTTTTCACATATCTATTTACACCAATAGCATATTGTACTGATTAGAGTATCGGTTTCGATAAAAATAGCGATATTGGGATCAAAAACCTAAAGATATGCATACCCTAGTTGGTGGTGTTCGTGTTTAATCTTTATGGTTTGAAACCTGTAACTTTGAACAAGTTGCAAGCGGCCATTTAAATGATGTGTAAATGAAAAAAAAAACCCAGGAATTCCAACCTTCAACAGAGATGTCCTGGATGGCGAAGCGGAGAATGATGGTCCAGATCATTCCCAGGGTCATCTTGGCGTTTCCGTCCACAATTTCTACAAACAAAACATAGTTGTTTATTTGTGAGCTGATAATACCACATACTGTAAGAGATCTGTTTGTTTTTGCAGGTTTGTGCCAAATTTAATTTGGAGGCCAAGACTTAAAGGGGTCATATTATTAAGATTTATTTGTACATTAAAAACCCTTCCTTGTGATCTACATAACATGTCATGGTGGTTCTTTGGTCAACACTTCAACCATCTTCAACAAAAGACCCTAATCCTCAGGATGCTTGGTTTTGTAGGCGGTCTCATTTACGTGCCATAGTCCACCTCCAGGCCAACTCCCTTCGACTTGTATCTCCACCCCTTCAGCCATGTTGTAGTTTTCTATAGTTGTCTGACAAATGTCAGTTATTGGGACTACAACTGCACTCGGGAAAATAAAAATGGCGGACTTGTGCAGAGGTCTGCTGAGATCACTAAGGCAAAGTAGGTCACAAAATGAATGTGTCCACAACGCCTCCATGGTTTGACTATAAATCTCCGGAACTTTTAGGGATTTCAAGTACTCATAAATAGATGCCTAAAGGTAAGAAAAGTTGTTTTTGCTTAATATGACCAGTTTAAAGTAACTCGCTTGAGTGGTAAAGAAAACAGCTGAGGGTGTGATGATGCTGCCACACTTTAGTATTTTAATGTGTGGGTGCAAGATGAACGTCATCTTTGAGACATGGTATGCGGTGTGGCTGAATACTTGACATTGCTGGAATACAAGCTGCCGCTTCGTACCGCGTGTCATTCATTCTTCGTCTGATGTCTCGCCTCTCATCAAGATCATAGATCATTCCGATATATATGACCTATGAAGTTGAACAACTCTTAATTTTTTACAACTACTACCACTTTTTCCTTTAAAAGAAGACTGACGGCACTGCAATGAGGTGGCGACCTGTGCAGGGTCTACCGCCCGAATGCAGCTGAGATAGGCTCCAGCACCACCCGCGACCCTAAAATGGACAAGCAGTAGAAAATGGATGGATGGATGGATAAGACTGACTTCCGTTATTTGCCTCCGTCTTATCATTGTAAACTTATGTTTACACTTGTCTGACTTTACAGTTAATAAAGGGTGTCAACTGGCACTTTGCTCTTAGCTTCTATTGGATGACCTTTTAAAGAGATGCTCATCTAGCTGCCAAAGGGTGTGCGTGTGTGTGTGTTGTTTACTAACCCTCAGCACCAATGGAGACCAGTTTGACTCCCTTGCTGGCGATGAAGTCCAGAGCTTTGTTGACGTTGTTGATCTTGTGGACCCTCATCTTGCCTCGCTCAGGCTTGGGTAACCGTTCACCTGCACAAATCACGTAAATACTTCAGAAAACATATTTAAGAAGTCATCACAGAAACTTATACGCAATGCAAGCGTTTCCACTTCCGATACGATAACGATACAGGAGCCGTGAGTCTTGGCCGCAACCTATACGATATAAGCACAAATCATAGTACATATCTGTGGAGAGACGCAGCCGACGGGCCGACAGCAGGCTGAGAGAGACAGCCCTGGCCAAGATGGAGGCCAGGAGGCGGGGCATGCGGCGGCGCGGAGAGGCGTGGCGCACGCGGAGCGGCACGAAAGCGGCAATTTAAGTCAGGTGCGTACACCACACACCTGCTCACAATCTTTACATCTGCTGCTAGACTATAAGAGAGGCGAAGGGGGGCACGAGCAGGAGGCAGCACGGAGGAGGAAACCACGGCCAGCAGACCAAGAGCGCGACAAACGACACCGAGAGCGAGATGACGCACCCCTGCAGTGGACGCAAGCACCGGACGCCGAAAGGCGTGCAATAGCGACAAGCTGGCACAACGCGCGCACTGAAAAGTGGCGTGACCAAAGGCAGGGTCGGCGCACTAGAAACGGGCGCGCCCGACTGGCCCGAAGACAGACCTAACGAAGCAATAAAGCTGAATCAAACCTGCTATGATGCGTCGTGTGTCAAGTGTCCCCGCAACCCACACGGTGAATGCAGGGAGTCTGTCACAATATTTTTATTATTTTCTAGTGTGGATTGTTAGAAAAGGTTTGATTAAGTGAAATTAGGTATAGAATAATTGTAGGTAAGAAAAACACTCCCTTTAAGACAGATTTATGCTTTTGAAGTTGGATGATAATTTATTTTTTTGTGGCAAAACCTAGTGGTCACTATAATTAAAAAAATTAAGCTCAAAACGCAGTAAATTGAATGATGCTGGCATTTTTGTTACAGGATACTTTCTACTACGCTTCTGCCTTAGAGACTTTGTATGTGTAAGGAATATGCAACTATAATTACTTGAAACTTGTTTATATTGACAAATGTGCTGTTTTAGACTGCAATATTGTTCAATTATTATTATATATTTATTAGCGGAGCATATGTGTAGCTGCGAGCTCCGAGTAGCCAATAGCCAAACATGTTAACCTTTTGTAAATGACTAAAATAGAATAAAAGACCAACCTTGTGTGTTTATTGGAGAACATTTACATGTCAACTGGCTGTCCAGCTTTGCACAAGTAAATGCCCTGCAGGATTGCTTGCATCTGAGATTTTCAATGCAAGCTGATATAATTTGATACTTGTTTTTTTTTGCTGATATCAGACCGATATCCAATATCAATATCAGTTTAAGACACCACTAGTACGTCGGACTACAGGTGCAATATGCCGCTTTCCGTATTTGTTACATGAGACACTGCTGTTTAACTACACTCACTGGCCACTTCATTAGGAACACTCTGCCTTATTAAAGATTGTACAGCTACATAGAGGGGGTGCGGCAATGTTAGACCGCCTGTTGTGTCTTTTAGTTATGCAACATTCTGAAATAATCACAGCCATTTACGAACTTCGATTTTAAGGCGGGTTAAAGCATTTTGGTTACAGCAAGCTGGACGTAATTTCCAATAAATAATACTCTCAGAACAGCATAAATGTTTATTTTACTTTTAAGTAAATGAAAGTTCCTTTATTGGAATTTCCAGGCCCAGAGCTTAATATGTAAATTTTGTTTACTAAACAAAAGAAGCACACTGAAATTGACATATTAAGGCTCTCAAGGAATCTATGACAGAGGAGGATTTTCAAGCTCTTGCTTCTCCTTGGCATTATCGCTAGCCATGACTCTTGCTAGCCCTGTATTTGTTACAGAGTAGAGGAGGTATGTAACAATATGAACGTTTCATATCACAGTTATTGTGCTATTGTTGAACGCACTCAAAAAGTCCATATGCACTGTGCACACACTGAAATCTTTTTAAATCTTGTAAACAACTAAAATAAATGGACACTTTTAGAAAACCCATTATTTTGCATGTTTTATGTTTCTTACACTTCTCTAATAATGTTTTAGTCTTTTTTATCTGTATTTTATCTGTTTTAAGGACTGAGATTTTATTGTTTTAAATATTGGTTTGTACAGTAGCACTTTCAGATTAATTTAAACAAAATGTTTGTAACAAATGCAGTCTCTTAATACTATCTATGACGGGTGTTGTGTCCTACTCTGTTCAGCGGCCCTTGAACGCGTTAAAATCCACGTCTTTTCAATCATTCCGAGAGACAATAATAGAGAGCACAGCTTGTAGGTTCAATGTGCCCATCTGAGGAGTACAGGTGGGAATCTTTGGGCACCTCACGATTCGATTACAATTCAGGAGTTACGATTTGATTAAAAATTTATTATTGATGCACCTCTAATTTATGTATATTGATGCAGTTTTACATTTATTTTCATGTCATTAAATAAGCATTTATCACTTATAACTTTTAAATAGAGTGCATTTGTAATAAGGAACAGTTCAATTAATTATCATTATATTTATTAACATGAATTGAATACAGTAATTTGTTAAGGACTTATGTTTTCATGTTAGCATTTAAGCTAATGAACTGGCGACAGTCAGTTCACAAATTTATCAAAGTGCAGTTACCAATCTCTGTTTTTCTATAATTTAAATTTAAAACAGTAATACTAACCATAGGGGTCTTTTCACCGCGGCAATCATTAACACCGTTTATCGTTACATCCCTACAGTGGACGCAAAAGCAAGTACCCTCGCTTTCTGTACTGCGTCTGAGAATCTGATGACAAACGTGTTACACACCAAGTCTCTGCAGCGCTTGTAGCATAGAGAGGACGTTGGAATTCAGACACAGTCGTGCAAAAAAAAAAAAAAGACACGGTAGAGACCGGCTGCGTTACCTGAGATGACCTCCAGAAGCAGCATAAGTTTGAGTCCATCCCTGAAGTCCTCTTCGATGTTTTCGATCTGTGTGCCGGCCTTCCTCAAGTGGGAGTTGCACCACGCCGTGAAGGTCTGCACATAAATGAAAAATCTGTTGTAAAATCAACTTTGACAGGACAGGAAGTATGCACACAATGAGGGCCACCACTGGTCGCAAAGACGTATTACCACCTTTTATTTACACAAACACTCGTCTTAAACCTCCCCTGTGTATATTTTTATTCATGGAGGTTATAGTGTTCTTTGTCCATGGACTCCATCGCAACTGAACTTTTCAGATTGTGTTTTCATTTGGTTTAGGTCAGTGATTCTCAAACTGTGGTACGGCTACTAATAGTGATACGCCAAAGAATTACAGTGTTTTATTTTCCCATATTCAAACACAGTGTTAATGTTCAAAATGTGTGAAATGTTACAGCAGCCAAACATTTTAAACTATACTTGCTAAATAAAACCTTCCATTCATCCATCTATCTTCTACCGCTTGTCCCTTTTGAGGTAGCGGGGGGTTGCTGGAGCCTATCTCCGCTGCATTCGGGCAAAAGTCGAGGTACACCCTAGACAAGTCGCCGCCTCATCGCAGGACCAACACATATAGACAGACAACATTCACACTCACATTCACACACTAGGGCCAATTTAGTGTTGCCAATCAACTTATCCCCAGGTGCATGTCTTTGGAGGTGGGAGGAAGCCAGAGTACGGGGAGGGAACCCACGCAGTCACAGGAAGAACATTCAAACTCCACACAGAAAGATTGAACCCAGGACTGCTCAGGACCTTTGTATTGTGAGGCAGATGCACTAACCCCTCCTCCACCGTGCTGCCCTCTGCTAGGTTTTTAATGAATACTTGGGCCTACTACGCTACTGTATTTTGTTGATCGTTATGGTGGTACTTGGAGAGCCCAGTGTTTTCTGAAAACAGTTTGAGAAGCACTGGTTTAGGTTTTGTCATATTCATCCATATCCTTCTAGCATAACCTTTCAAATCATTTCAATCCCGACCACTCGTGAGAACAGACCGAGCCCATCTCGCTTATGTCGAGCAGCGCTGACATTAATCCAGACAGGAATCAAACTAAACAACATCTGTGATACTTGTAATTAATTCCACATCACAATGGAGCAACAAATCACAAACAGGCGGATGGGTAAAGGCTGAAATCACACACGTACATGGCTTTTGGATTCCGCGATTCTGCGCTTCTGGTTAGCCAGCATTCCTGGGAAACATGCTTTTGATCATTTTATTTTGAAGGAGCGCGTGTCACCGTGGCGGGAGCCAGCCAAGACGCCGCGCTTTGTCACGCCACACTCAGACGCACAGCATGGATCTTTAAAAGCACTTTAGAAACATTTTCACTATCAATCATCCACGCAATTAACCCCGCCGCTGGCTTGAAAAACATTGTAATTGGGGGATCCTGGTGGCCCCGCCCCCCTTCTCACCGTCCCACTGTGGTCACCGGCACAAAGCGTCCATTGAGGGAGGTGGATAATGGCGCCCTTCAGCAGCTACCCCGGACTCCTCACCCCCAATAAACAGGGCAGGGATGTGGGGGCGGGTGGGATACATTTCACATAAACAAACAGACAAATTGAGGGGTGGGGAGGCCAGGAGCGGGACAACAATGCACCCGTTCTACCGCACACATGGCTGAATGCAGCAGGAAGTGCCGCTGCAATGACAGGAAGTTGACACTCAGATAACCAGAGCGCCACCATTCAGATGCTTGTCACCACACAGGAAGTGCACTAGCATCTATCACAAGTTTAAACTACAGCTGCCATCTTTGCATGAGTTTCCCAAAGAAACCTGAGTAAGGCAGGAATGGGACTATTTTTTTAGGGGGAGCTGAACATTCACGATAACTGCTCATCTGCTCTCGCAAAGCACTGCCTGATGCCGGATTCTCAGATAAATTACTCCTAAATCAGTGTTCCTTAACCATTGTTGGTCTGCAAGCACCCCCTAGAGCAGTGGTTTTCAACCACTGTGTCGCGAGATACAGTCTGGTGTGCCGTGGGAGATTATCTAATTTCACCTATTTGGGTAAAAAAATGTTTTTGCAAACCAGTAATTATAGTTTGTGTTGTTGTTATGTGTTGTTGTTGAGTGTCGGTGGTGTCTAGAGCTCGGCAGAGTAACCATGTAATACTCTTCCATATCAGTAGGTGGCTAATTGCTTTGTAGATATCAGAAACAGCGGGAGACAGCGTGCAGGTAAAAAGGTGTCTAATGCTTAAACCAAAAATAAACAAAAGGTGGGTACCCCTAAGAAAAGGCATTGAAGCTTAGGGAAGGTTATGCAGAACAAAACTAAAACTGAGCTGGCTACAAAGTAAACAAAAACAGAATGCTGGACGACAGCAAAGACTTACTGTGGAGCAAAGACAGCATCCACAATGTACATCCGAACATAACAAGACAATCAACAATGTCTCCACAAAGAAGGATAAAAACAACTGAATTAGACTTGATTGCGAAAACAAAGTAAATGCGGGAAATATCGCTCAAAGGAAGACATGAAACTGCTACAGGAAAATACCAAAAAAAGAGAAAAAACCACCAAAATTGGAGCACAAGACGACAACTAAAACACTACACACAGGAAAACAGCGAAAAACTCAAAATAAGTCACGCCGTGATGTGACAGGTCGTGACAGTACACTTACTTTGAGACGAGAGCTATAGTGATGCATGCTTGGTTATGGTTTAAAGTCCATCCATCCATCCATTTTCTACCGCTTATTCCCTTTTGGGGTCACGGGGGGCGCTGGCGCCTATCTCCTATCCAACAATTGCGACAACGACTTTTTACTGTCAACTGAGTTTAGTTTTTTTATGATTTCTGTTGGTGGTGTGCCTTCGGATTTTTTCAACGCAAAAAATGTGCCTTGGCTCAAAAAAGGTTGAAAAACACTGCCTTAGAGGGCCGCCAAAACATCTGTTCCTCAGATGTGGTCCGTATAGGCCGCAACAGTATTTAGTTTTAATACAATTTTGCAACGCTTGTGGCAGTAATGACAATCTCAAACAAACACAAGAATATTGGAGCTAAAGCCATAAAAGATTAAGCGCAAAAACTATGGCTAAAGTGGTGAAGTGAAGGCTTGGCGACATATTGATTAAGATATACCGACATATTTTTAAACAAGATATGAATTACCAAAATATTGTAATATCAATATAATTTATTTCACGTTAAAATTACCAAACACCACTTATTTGTTGCGTTCCTTGTTCTCCTCTGCTCCCACTCCATGGGCTACTAAACCCCTCCCCTTCCTCCTTCCAAGACGTGCTTGCACGCATAAGAATATCCATGATTGGTTGGTTGTTTACTATGGTGAATCACGATTGGTTAGGGACAGGCCAATCAGAGGCAAGCTAGGACGGGTCATCGAACCAGGAAGGGAAAATCACAAAGTTCCTGCCTGCACATGTATTTCTTTTATCTGAGTTTGATACATTTTGTATTATTTACACAGCTGTTATTTATTTTACGTAGAAATAATATTTTTCTATTTTATTTATGTTATGAAATTCTGTACTACTTAGTCTATTTTCTGTGCTGTTAATACCCATCTTAACTGAGTTAATAAAAGTGCTACCGAATATTTACAGTAGTTGTAATTCACTTCAATTTCACTGAACATCGCTTAAAAATTAATATCTTTATATGCATACTTTCACCGAAAAATATATCGAGATATATATCAAATAGAGTTTAAGTAAAAATATATCGAGATATACTTTCGTCCTGATCGCCGAGTCCTAGGTCTAGCTGTATTTTTATTTGCTCTTTAATTTTATTGGCAGTTTATTTAGAAAACATTTATAATTAATATTATTTAATATTAATATATATGTTTACCCAGATTTTTTTTTGCACTGCGTAATTGTAATTGTATGAGTCCCTTTGTTTGCAGTATTCATTTCACAAGGTTTATTCTGTTAAACTAAGTAAATTAGATATAATTATTGAATACAATTAAAAACAAGAGTAAGACAACTAATCTAGTGTTAATATTTGAGTGGGCTCTGGCCCCTCTGTAGTCAAAAAGGTTAAGAACCTCTGTCTTAAAGGACACTCTTGTCCCAACTTTACATGGGTGCTTACATGGATACCAATGTATCATGGCCAATTTCCTAAATCGATTAGATTTTGATTCAGAAGGTTCTAAATCGATTCGATCTGCACTCAAATAATACAAATGTCTCAACTCGGTTACAAAATCTGAATGTACTTTGTTTTTCTCTTCACCATAAACTGTTCACAGTTCCGTCAGACAGGGGGTAAAACAGAGAAATTTTATTGTGAAGGCCAGAAGTGTGCTCCTGTTTTTTTCTGCCGCACTTGACAGTTCTGTGTGCGGGGAGATTTGTAAAAAGTACTTCCCGATTTATGGCTGCTGTTCTTTCTTCATAATGAGCTTCATAAACATCTTACAAGACTCTCAGTTATAAATCCAATAAATAGAAATAACGGTTTTAGTCAGACAGTAGTTATAATTTAGTGTGGTTCACTTTGAGCACCTGGACGAGTCTCTTTGCCAACAAAATGTGCGATGGCCCCTAATACTGCATAACCATGGCCTGAAGAAAATTGCAATGCTTAAAAGTCCCTCACTTTCTTTTGTTTTGCCTCGGACGGCCTTAACATAGCGTGATACTGCTGCTACTTTACGCGCAAGACTACCATGGCGGGGGTGGAGGGAAAAAGATATCGCAAAATTTAAACGAGATTGGGCTATAAATCTTTTCTTTTTTTTTTTTACCCAGCCCTATTGAGGACACCAAAACACAAGCTGTAAGTAACATTCTGTCCCATGACCAACAGGAAGTTATACATGAGGTCTGTATTAGTTTTTTGCCTTATCCCTCACGTAAAGCGTGAAGAAAGAATTTACTACTATGGCGTTAACATGATGTGAAAAGACGTGATAAGTCCAAAAAAGAAAGAAATTATAATGTATTCTCAGTTCACAGATGCCACCTGGTGGTTATTTGAGCACACTGCAGTCCTGGATAAATCAACCAATGCCAACTTCTTAATGCTTCAGTCACACGCAGGATTCTCACAGGGCCGAGGCAAAAACTAATTCAGACCCATAGCATTAAAGCTACATACACAAAACTATGGCGTATCAAAAGCACTTTTAAACACTTTAAATCCTTCATTAAGGCGAGATTTCAGTCAACACAAGATTGTGGGACATCTGAAGCTAATTTAAAAAGCTGAAAAATAGTACAAGATTGTTTCATTGAATTTGACCGTTCCTTTAATAGAATTAAATCTCCTCGACTTTGTCTTCATATTCTGGACTGATCTGCGTAGCAAATTAGAGGACATTTCTTTGACATTGATCCGCACTGTGAGAAATCCACTCAGGAATGCAAAAGTCTGTCAGCTCGTATCATCCGCCATTCAACGTTAGAATGCCGCCAAAGAGCAGTAACGAGCAAACAATGTTCACTGATAAGGTTGTTGTTTGTGGACGCACTTGGCCCTCAGCCAGCAGGCCGCCAACATGGGTCCACTTCAAAGATGGCGCCCCGGCTGACGGAACAATGGCTTTCAAGAGGACAGTCTGGACTACAGAACCAGCGCTTGAGGACAACTGCTGTAGTTCTGCTTCAATACAACTACAGAATGCTCTTTTTTTTACCGTTCTATACTTGTGCTGGTTTTTTTTTTTTTTACCGGGCAGTACTGTTTGTTTCAGTTCGGTTAAGTTCTTGTGCCTCTCCATTGCTAAATAACCGAAAATTGGTTATCTAACGGATTTTGTCCGTTGATTGCTTGGCAGTAAATAGTCTACATCTTTATAATCAACAGGAGTGGAATGCTAGATTATGACCGATAAAGAATGTGTAATGCAGACACTGCTACGACTTGTCAAAGCAGCGCATTTTAACACAGCACTCCTTTTTGCTACTGAGGACGAAGTAAGCTTCAATCTTCCATTCAATAACAAGATGCGGTGCCACTTAAGTTTGATTTAGCTAACATAGGGATGTCCCGATCAATACTTTTGGCCTCCGATCCCGATTTGATTTGGCCTCTGATCTGATCCGATTTTGAGTCCCGATTCAATACTTTGACAATAGATTAAAACTGAAAATGTTTTATAGTAAGTGGCTAAAGTAAACACTAACACATTTTTATAAAGCTTATCCTATTACATTTAGAATTTGCTCTTAATGTTGTAAATCCTGTCCAGACACTTTTGTAAATGTTTGGGTATAATGTTATTAAACAAACCTTTGAAGTAATACAGAAATTTATCAGAGCTGTTTATTTTATAGTGAAATGTAGTTAATCAAAGAACTGGCACCCATTGGTATTAAAAAAATTATAGATTTTAAATCGAGAATCGTTTTGAATCATGAATTGATTCTGAATCCAATTGTCACCCCCAAGAATCACTTCATGTGGTGCCCAAAGATTCACAGCCCTATGTGCGCAATAAATTAAAAAAAAGGGAAAAAAAGCTATTGGCTCCTGTATCCAAGGACTCGGGCTACATTCACACTGCAGGATGTCCAATTCGGATTTGTTTGTGTCAAATCCAATCTTTTTACATAATCGTTTACATTAAACATCGCATTTTTTTTTTTTTTGCAATCTGACCCATATGCAGACATGACGCCATGGTGTCAGACGTGCTAGTAGGTCTGAGTCCTGGCGCATTTGTGGCAATTTCAAGGTACTTGGAAGAGACTTAACTTATTTTCTGCTATGGTGGTGAGGACTAGTATTTTAAAAGCGGCTTCACAATGTGGACAGTGTAGCTTGCTCTAAAATTGGAGCCGGTGTTCTGGCAAGACACGAACCCTCCTGGAATTCATGCAACTCTTGCATGTGTGCAACAAAGAATAGAGACATGTACTTGTGTGAGCATCCCTTTTGAAATAATCTTTAACGTGAGTGCAATCTTGAGCCATGTAAACACTGAAATGCCTTGGCTCAGCAGCTCATCCGTTGATTGGTATTTGCCTTTTTTTAATGATCTGCAATCTGATCCCATGATCGGGACATTTCTTGTTGACATCCAAATTAAACTTGTTGAGAATGACTTGTACCTTTGTGAGGGTTCACATTGTAGCAATGGAAATGACTGTTGTGTGGAATTAAAGTGTGTAAAAGAAAACTGTTGCTATGGCAACATCTTGGCTGCAAGGTCACGACGGATGAGAAGAGCTTTCTGCCGGACCACAAATAAGGCAGGAACACATCAACATGAGCACTGCAGCACAACAACAGTAGCCTACATAAAATTAGAACAACATAGTTGCTGCCAATCAGCATGCAGCACAGTTCATACTCTAGTGCGACATCTAGTGGAGGCGCCCAATATGTCACGGCGCTGCCAAGGGGTGTCAGCTTGTTAAGAGTGGGGCGCTCGTTAAGCAGGCGTCTTTTTGTCCTGGAGGAGTTCAGTGTGTCTGGAAGCGTTTATGTTGTCCGACATGTCTTCTCCTATGACAGATTTAGCTTCCATGCTCCACTGGTGCACGCCAAGGAGACGGTAAAAGATGGAGGACAATTAAAGCAGTCTGTTCTGTGTCCTGACCAGCAGGTATGGATCTTTCGACTCCCGCCGAAAGGTTGAAGGTGAGGCGTCAGCAAGATAGTCATCGTTTGAGAGAGGGCAATACATGCACACTTGGATAGAAGTTTGCCATGAAGAATGGGTAGTCTGCAGTTTAGGTTCCTCTCGGTTTGTACAATAGCTAACAAGGTCTCATGAGATGAGTGTTGTCCAAAGTTTTCACCGAGTGCTGGGGGACCGGTCAAATCACTGCATTGGTATTTGACTTTCTTGGTGTTCCAATTGACGGGCTGCAGTATTTAGAGCTGGGATATTCAATTAAATTGTTTTTGAGGCCAGCGTCCTTTACTGTCGACATTTGATTTTGGTATATTTATTTTGTCGAAGTTAAAATTACACTTTGCTACGTTAAAAAGGACCTTCTGGAAAATTGTCTCACAAGGTTTTTGAAGTGAACTCGAGTTGAATAGCCCAATTTATAAAAAACAGATGACATAAACGGAACCTAGAGGAACACTACGAAGTTGAACGAATGACTGACCATTTGAAATCAACAAGCTACAGCAAAACCTTACTAACATAAATCACATAATTAAAAAATGGTGTTATTTTCAAAAAAGAGAGAGGATTTAAAGGGATGCCTTGAGGAACGCCTCAGTGATGTAAATCATAAGTTTGGAACCCAGAGTTCAGTTGGCTAGCAATGTTAAGATGTCAATGCAAAGATCTGCCAATGTGTTTACAGTAGGGCTGCAACTAATGACTATTTGGATAGCCTACTAGCAGGATGTAACGGTATCAAATCTCACGGTACAATATCATCACATATTAATTAGGGCTGTGAATCATTGGGCACAACACAATTTGATTGAAATCTTGGGGGTAACGATTCAATTCGGAATCAATTCTTGATTCAAAATTATTCTCAATTCATAATCAATACTTTTTTAATAACATTGGGGGGCAGTTCTATAATTAACTACATTCCTCCATAAAACAGACAAAACAGTTTTGATAAATGAGTGTTTGTGTCACTTAATTGTACAGCAAACATGGGCATCTACATCAACAATATGACTTGCTTGGTTGGAAAGGACAGATGTATATATTTAAAAAAATGCATTTGATTTTTTTTTTTTAAATGTATCAGAATTGTTACAAAGAAGAATCAAGAATCGTGATTCATTCAAAAATAAAATTTTTGACACCTATAGTATTAAAACCATGGTAGGATATTCTGGTTTAAGTCCACCACCCAAAAAAAGGACTTAAAAATGTGTGTAAAATTAAGTAGCAGGAATGTTTAGGATAAACACGCTTACTGTAATTGAACACAAACATAATGCAAAAACAGAGTCCCTGCAGGTTTCAGCAAGTCAAATTTAAGACTGTAAGACTAAGACCATAAATAACAATTTAAGATGAGGCCAGAATAACTTGTAAGTATATAAATTAATTCACTGCTCTTTCATATTGGAAAAAAAACCTAAATGGTTAAACTAACTAAATACACCAGAAGACACTCTTTTGTAAACTCATTGAAAAACTATTAGCAAAGATTAAAACAGCCATTTTTCAGATTTGCCATAAACTGTTTTTGTGCAGAAGGTGCAGAATGCTTCATATCAAGTGTTTTCATGTAACAAACACCAGAATCACAGCAATGGTACAGTACAACAATAATATTGTTTGTGAAAGGGACTGTTAAAATCTCTGTTAAAGCTAAATGGTTAACTCTTGCAGTGTTTTTCCAACTGTCAGAATTGAACAAACAGATAAAAACATCTAAAGTACTACTTCTGTATCTGCACAAAGTTGTGGAAAAACAGACAGCTGACAAAGCGATTGTCTAAAAAGAAATACGGCGATTATGGCTTGCAAGCCTCGAAATACAATTTGGATGTGAATAATGTCGACAACATTCAGATTTTTTCAGCACATTTTGTGTATTGATTACATTTCCACCTGTTTTTGTGATTTTTTTTTTTAAAACATATTGCTAATAAACAAGGACTAAATTTTATTTAAGCATGCCAAGATGACATTCGAAAATCTTCCTTGTTTTGCTCACCCAACCATAAAGTAAGTGTTAACCTTTATAGCGTTTAATGACAGTAACTGTATAAACTTGGAGAAAAGATAAGGTTACTGAAATTTTCGGAATAAATGATAGAAATAATATGAGAGAATTAAGTTGTTTTTTTTTGATAGTTTTACTTCTGCGAGTAAAACTATCAAAAAAAAAAAAAAAAAAAGGGCTGGCCTGGGAACGCCTCGGGATCCCCCGGGAAGAGCTAGACGAAGTGGCTGGAGATAGGGAAATCTGGGCTTCCCTGCTTAGGCTGCTGCCCCCGCGACCCGACCTCGGATAAGCGGAAGATGATGGATGGATGGATGGATGGACTTCTGCGAGTACACTACTAGCACAGAGAAATTATCATGTGCTTACTGTATGTAATAGTATGATATCCCGAGTAAACATCTCATATCGAAATTCCGCAATTAACGCCACTTTACCTCCATAAGTTGTGCAATTGTTTGTGGGGTTTCAGCAGCTTTTGACATAAACTTATCTTGGACTTTTGACTTTTACATTATCGTTCCAGTCACCTTCACCGCAATGCTTACAATGCTTCCCTCCTTGAAGGCTCCACATTCGGTCCGGCTTAAAGCATGCAATAAATTGATTGTTCTAGGGCCACGAGTTAGTGTACTAGAAGTAATTCGGCTTTGCTGTGGGCTGTGGTTTAGTTTTCTTCGCTACTATGCGAAGCTGTAACAACACACCGCTGCACGCGCACAGCACACTAGCTGATAGCGCGCAATAAATTCCAACCAGGGCAGCACAGGTAACCTACTTTAGTTCTGTTTTGTAGTTACATTATAGCGTCCTCAAAAATCTAAACATTTAAAAGCAAGACTGAATGATTATTATTTATGAGATTTAGGAAAAATAATACATATTTTAAGGCCTTCAATTGAAATTGTTGGATGTAAGACTTTTTAAGACTTAAAGAACCTGCGGATACACTGTTTATGTAAAATTCACAATGGACGTTATCCTTTATAATGTTGATTTGATGTTTCCATTTTCACTTTTACAAACTTTAATGAAGGATGAAGTGTAAAAAAATAAAACGGAGGAAGGAAAAATTTTCAAAAGGAAGGAACATCAATCCTCAAAACTTCTGGAGCTTCTGTTTTTTTCATGTTAACTATGAACTACTAAGAAAAAAAAAGTCTGCGGGCTATAGAGCATTTTCTATTCGGGCTCCAGTACTATGTAATGCCCTCCCAGTAACAGTTGGAGATGCTACCTCAGTAGAAGTAATTAAGTCCCATCTTAAAACTCATTTGTATACTCTAGCCTTTAAATAGACCCCCTTTTTAGATCAGTTGATCTGCAATTTCTTTTCTTTTCTCTCTCTTCCTCGTGGAGGGGGGGAGGAGCACAGGTCCGGGGGCCATGGATGAAGTGCTGGCTGTCCAGAGTCAGGACCCGGGCTGGAGCGCTTGCCTGTGCATCGGTTGGGGATATCTCTGCTCTGCTGACCCATCTCCGCTCGGGATGGTCTCCTGCTGGCCCCACTATGGACTGGACTCTCACTGTTATGTTAGAGCCACTATTGACAGGACTTTCACAATATTATGTCAGACCAACTAGACGTCCATTGCACCGGTCTGGGGGGGGTCCTCTCCAAGGTTTCTCATAGTCATTCTCATCGACGTCCAACTGGGTTGTGAGTTTTTCCTTGCCCTTATGTGGGCGCTGATCCGCGGATGTCGTTGTGGCTTGTGCATCCCTTTGAGACACTTGTGAATTAGGGCTATACGAATAAACATTGATTGGTTGATTTAACTACCAGTCTAGCTGCACATCCAGGAAACGCGTAGCAAAGTCAGAATAATTAATTTGTTGACAGTGCGGTGTGAAAGCTGATGTGTTTGCTTTGCAATTCAGTAAACACAGTCTCAAAGGAGTATAACTTGCACAGACTTTAGATGTCTGGCTCTTGAAACTGCGCCCCGTTTCATTATGTATTTGAATAACCCTGCAATACAGTATTCAGGTGGTTTCATTGCTACAGCAATGGTGGCCCAAGATTCTTTGCACTCCAAAAAATTTGCACGTAGGAGGTCATCGGATAGCCGTGATATTGTGCGCGCGTGTTTTGAGTGTGCACGAGGGTGTGTCAAGTACACTTGCAAAAGGATTCAACAGGGTTTAACACATATTGCTCAACTGCTCCACATTCAGGGCATGATACACATTTGTAAATGCTCTCACGCACGCACACACACATTATTATGCACGTCAACGTCTTTCATCTGCATTCTTGATGAGGTCACCGTGAAAGCGAACGTTTTCAGTCAAGACGTTGACCTCTGTCATCACTCCGGTCTAGTACTTCATGTGATAACAAGACTATAATGTAATTACGTAGTGATGTCAAGTGTTTGAATCGTGTCACACCCCAACAACTTGTCACTGCAGCATGAACAGTGATTCACACACACACGCACGCACACACACACGCACGCACGTGCACACACACACGCACACACACACAAACACGCGGTTTAGGGCTGACTCAAACGGAGAGAAGCCGAAATGACAAACACAAGCTACAAACTGTTTGTTGTAAAATCACACAGACTGCGCTTGATATCGTGTAGTTGAGGTTGGAAAGAGGAAATGTACAACAAAACCGTGATGTTGGAACAATACAACAAGCATGTGTCCGTTAATGAAAAGGCTCTTTAAAGCAAAGTGTTCAAATACGGACCAGGTGGTGAGGGAGACTGGACAGGACCGCTAATATGGGCCAGGCTCAGTAAAAAATGGTCTGGTCTAACAAAGAACCCCTTCGAAGAGAAGGCCAATAATAAGGACTCTAATCTGCGACACGCAAACATGCTGGCGATCGACAAGCAGCCAAATCTCTGGGCGTGTTGTGTTTGTGTATTTCTGCATTAGAAAAAGGAAAAAAACGACTGCAGCTGCAGAAATGAAAAATTACCAAAAGCATTGTTTTTTTAGTTCACCTTTTCTTATAAAAGTAAACTTAAAAAGGTTCCCATAAATCATTGTTGTCTACATTTCCACCGTGACCTGAGGACTCATGGGAACATAATGAAAATGAATGACGATACCGAAAAAAGTGAATACGTTCACTCTGGCGTCTGTGATCACAATTCCTGCGCTTTTTTACCGCCTTTAACATCTTTTGTCTCTTTGCCATTCCCTGGGAAAGTCATCTTTGTGAGAAAATAAATACATAATTTTAAAAGTACCTCCAAGCAGTAGAGGTACATTACATGGGTAATTAAGGAGTAATAATTTGTTGATGGGCAGCACGGTAAAACAGGGGTTAGTGCTTGTGCCTCACAATACGACGGTCCTGAGTTCAATCCCAGGCTCAGGATCTTTCTGTGTGGAGTTTGCATGTTCTCCCTGTGACTGCGTGGGTTCCCTCCGGGTACTCCGGCTTCCTCCCACCTCCAAAAAAACACGCACCCAGGGATAGGTTGATTGGCAACATTAAATTGGCCCTAGTGTGTGAATGTGAGTGTGAATGTTGTCTGTCTATCTGTGTTGGCCCTGTGATGAGTTGGCGACTTGTCCAGGGTGTACCCCGCCTTTCGGCAGAATGCAACTGAGATAGATTCCAGCACCCCTGGCAAAACCCAAAAGGTAAGAGCGGTAGGAGATGGCTGGATGGATTTGTTTATAAATGTTTTGATACATTTTAAAATGGCAAACAATCTTTTTCTTTTTGAAACAATCATCTGTTGTTTCCTTTTTGAAAAACTAATTTTTCAAACAACTGAACAGCCTGCAAACTATCTTTGGAAATGACTCAACAGCGCCTCAGCTGGTCACAACAAATAGTGCACTCAATCATGTCAACTATATCAGTGGTTCTCAAATGGGGGTACACGTACCCCTGGGGGTACTTGAAGGTATGCCAAGGGGTACGAGTGATTTTTTTTTTAATATTCTAAAAATGGAAACAATGCAAAAATCGTTTATAAATATATTTATTGAATACTACTTCAGCAAAATATGAATGTAAGTTCATAAACTGTGAAAAGAAATGCAACAATGCAATATTCAGTGTTGACAGCCAGATTTTTTGTGGACATGTTCCATAAATATTGATGTTAAAGATTTATTTTTTTATGAAGAAATGTTTAGAATTAAGCCATGAATCCAGATTGATGTCTATTACAATCCCCTAAGAGGCCACTTTAAGTTGATGATTCCTTCTATGTGTAGAATTGTTTATTTATAATTGAATCACTTGTTTGTTTTTCAACAAGTTTTTTGTTATTTTTATATCTTTTTTTCCAAAGAGTTCAAGAAAGACCACTACAAATGAGCAATATTTTGCATTTATACAATTTAATAAATCAGAAACTGATGACATAGTGCTATATTTTACTTTTTTATCTCTTTTTTTTTCAACCAAATATGCTATGCTGATTACCGGGTAATTGAATTTAAAAAAAATTCACAGGGGGGAAAATCACTGAGAACCACTGAACTACATCAACAATTCTACAAAATGACATTCTTTTGAACAATCAAATAACACAATAACAAAAAGAGTACTTTTATTTTTAATATGTATTATTATTTATTGTGATAATTCCTCATGCGAACAATTTGGGACACTATAAAAGAAATTGATTAATAAAGCCCAGTGTTTTTCAACCTTTTTTGAGCAAAGGCACATTTTTTGCGTTGAAAAATCCAGAGGCACATCACCAGCAAAGATCATTAAAAAAACAAACTCAGTTGACAGTAAAAAAGTCGTTGTCGCAATTGTTGGATATGACTTTAAACCATAACCAAGCATGCATCAATACAACTCTTATCTCAAAGTAGGTGTGCTGTCACCACCTGTCATATCACACCGTGACTTATTGAGTTTTTTGCTGTTTTCCTGTGTGTAGTGTTTTAGTTCTTGGCTTGCGCTCCTATTTTGGTGTTGAATGTCATGTTTGGATGTACATTGCGGACGCCGTCTTTGCTCCACAGAAAGTCTTTGCCGTCGTCCAGCATTCTGTTTTTGTTTACTTTGTAGCCAGCTCAGTTTTAGCTTTGTTCTGCATAGCCTTCCCTAAGCTTCAATGCCTTTTCTTAGGGACACTCACTTTTTGTTTATTTTTGGTTAAAGCACTAGATTCCTTTATACCTGCACACTGCCTCCCACTTTTTCCGACATCTACAAAGCAATTAGCGATTGGCTGCCACCTACGGATATAGAAGAGTTTTACACGGTTACTCTGCCGAGCTGTAGACAGCACCGGCACTCAACAACAACACATAATTCAGACTATAATTACTGGTTTGCAAAAAATATTTTTTATCCAAATAGGTGAAATTACATCATCTCCGACAGCACACCAGACTGTATCTTACTGCACAGTGGTTAAAAAACACTGGTATAACCAAACTTGTACTGTGTTCTGTCGTCTCACAAACCAACATACACACACATACACAGGACAGTTTAGTTTTTTTTACTGATAATTCCTTACACCTCTGTAAGCGGATACGCAGCCTGCTACTGTCCAGCCACCGCGAGAACTGGACACCCTCCATGCAGCCGTCTAACTCCTCACAACCCTCACTCCTCCCCCAGGACACAAAGAGACCCCGGAAGGAAGGCTTGGAAGTGCACCCGAGAGCGTTTGACAAGTGAAAGGCCTGAGACCAGAGAAACAGCCTGCAGCTAGATGGACGAACAGCTGTTTGGAGGTCAGCGCTCCAATGGGAAGCTGCTTAAAAAACATACACGTACATCTAAACACACACACACAAGAGGGGGAAAATGGTGAAGGAGTAAGAGTTCTGCTGCAGACGTTCCGCTCAACTCATTATCCTTTCAAGTCTGGACAGGTTATCATTACCATGTGTGCACTAACACACACACACACACACACACACGCACACACGCACACACGCACACACACACACACACACACCAAAGATCCAACCCTCTGTGTCATGTGCTGACAAGTTACACACACACACACACACACACCAAGAAGAAAGGATGAGGCAACTCATAGCACTTTTGAATGAACCAGATCGACCGCTAAAATAGAAATGTGGATGCAAATGCTAACAGACTAAAGGTTAGCTGTGAGGTAACACAAAGGCTAGTCATTTTTAAAAATGTTGTCCAAAAGTAGACTAAACTTTACTCCAAAGCCCAAACAGAGCATTCAATTGGTAGTCTTGGTTTTCTTTAAGTGATTTTTGCTTTGCAACAGCAAGAATAAAAAGATGATAACCACAGACATTTTAACGAGTTCATTAGTCAAAAGTAACGCCTTTGCTTGACAAATGATATGGATTGACTTTTGGTCAAAATGAATTAAAGAATAGCTTGTGGAATAGATTTATGGATAAAAAGGATTGCTGCTGTGAAGATATTTGGTAAGCTGCTTACATGACGATAGCATGTCGGAGTCCCCCACAAGGGGGTTGGACGGTGGGGGGGACAACACAGCAGCCATCCTAATCCCGTGCATGTTAGTATGACTGCAACATGATCCCTAATAGTCACAGGAAGCAACCTCCTGGACATCTGCAACTGTGTGAGCATGAACCTACCTTTGTCCAAACCAATAGGCTGTTTCTTTAATAGTAAACATGGCAACGAAGCACTAAACTTAAAAGGCGACGAGAAAAGAAAGAAGACAGGAAGTGGGGATGAAGAAAAGGGGGGCGGCAGGTCGTTCTGACTAAATGTCAAGCTGTGTGGTTATTTGTTCATTCGTTTATGTCACTTCCTGTCTTTGTTGCAAAGAACCTACAGACTGACCGAAACACTTATTGAAACTGACTTCATGAGGACGCTAAAGCGCAACTTTTTTTTTTTTTAAACATATTTTCAACAGATGAGTGATGATGAAGGAATGGCAGCAATAATACAAGAGTCCACGCCCTCTCCAACCGTGCCCACAATGCTGCAATACTTTGCGGTTCATTGCTCCATCCAACATTTGTTCAGGTGTTGCAGAACTATATTTCAACACATATTGCATGCACTATAATGACACTGTAGCTGCCTAGCTGAGGCAAAGTTGGCATTTAAATTTGGAACGCCACAAAAAGATTTGGTGCTACATACTGTAACTTTGCTTCTTAGACACACCACATGCGCACCTTGTCTGCCAGAGAATAAGAAGACATGGCAGGTGGGATCTATGTTAGCGAGTATTCAGACCAGGGTTCGGTGGAAACTGTATCACGATTAGGGCTGGACGACATGGCCTTTTTTTAATATCTCGACATTTTTATGCCATATCGCGATACACGATATATATCTCCATATTTTGCCTTCGCCTTGAATTAACACTTGATACATATAATCACACCTGTATGAATATTCTATGTGTCTACATTAAAACATTCTTGTTCATACTGCATTAATATATGCTTATTTTAAACTTTCATGCAAAGAGGGAAATCACAACTAAGTCAATTGACCAAAACTACATTTATTAAACAGTTATTAATCAGTGGCCCACACATTCATGTCATTTCCAAAACAGAAAGTGCAAGATTGTCAGAGACATTTTAAAACAAGCTATTAGTGCACTTTTGTGCATGATGTCACTAAGATGACATATTAGAACAACACTAAATTAAAGTGCACTTTTTGTACACACCACTGCAATAGTTTAAAATAAATAAAGTGCACTTCTGTGCATGATTTTGTGGGCGTGTGGCACCGAATGGAGATGTTGACATGCGGAGTAAGCACTCTTCATTCTCTAGCAGGTCACTCTTCAAATGATGCTAC
The DNA here is from genome assembly GCF_033978795.1 of Nerophis ophidion. Lineage (NCBI taxonomy): Eukaryota > Metazoa > Chordata > Actinopteri > Syngnathiformes > Syngnathidae > Nerophis > Nerophis ophidion. Next base: position 20,591,117 of record NC_084628.1, read on the forward strand.
ATATTAGCAGTAATTCTACTTTTTGTAGCAACGCTTTAGCACCACACTTGACAAATTACGGTTGTCTGTTCGACATATTCCCACTTAAAGCCAAACCACCGCCAGACGATGGAGCCCCTGCTGTTTTTCTTGGGAATTAATTCTCCCTTCAATTGTTACCAGATGCGCACCTTCTTTCTCTCGTATTACCACTCGCAACACAGCTAACGCTAGCCATGCTGCTACCTCCCTGCTCCGCGAGGGCATATACGTATGTGATGTATGACGTGACAGTATGAGACATAAGTAAGAAGGTGTGCTTGCTGTCTGTGAAAAGGAGAGACAGGAAAGAGTGATAAAAGCCTGTAGTGTAATGCCCGCAGCTATAAGCAACTGCGTGAGAACGTACACTCGAATATCAGGATAGTCATTTTCGATATCACAGACACAAACCCGCGATATATCGAGTATATCGATTTATCGCCCAGCCCAAAGCACGATATAAAAGTTTTATATTGGTCGATACCGATAATTATTGACACTGTTTATGACCTATCAAAAATAAGCAGCAGGAGAAAAATATAACAAATGTAAACTTTTTTTAATATGTAACCTACCTCTGATAATAATGCCCTCAAGCAATCAAGGCAGAAAAGACAAGTCAACACAAGCATGGAAAACAATCAATGTAAACAAAATACTAAGATAACATCGAACACTTAATAACCTCTTAAAATGAAGGTGCAAAAATAAGGAATACTTAAGAAATGCTTAATAAAGTGTAACAAAATACTGCAAAGTTTGAAAGGAGAAATATTTTTTGCAGGTTTAGTGCCAAGAAGTTACGGCTGTGCTCAAGGGTAAGGACAGCTATGGTGGTCCACATTGGTCTGACTACGGTCTGTTTGAAAAAAATCCAGAAAATTGCCATGCTATCAAGCTGACTTTTCCTATTATATCGGCAACTTATTTGCCCTCTATAGCACTCATTTTTGGTTTCTCTTCTCACTCTATGCAAAAAATCAACCGCGGGACAATGAGATGGCGCAACCAATCGTAATAGTTGATACTGTTACCGGATAGGATGTTAGTTTGTCACTCCCACTGATCGGTGACCACTTTCTGTGTTGCCCAGGTGCCTTTGTTCATGTTACCAAGCTTGCTTTGCAAATTCCGGTTTCCAAACGCATCTTTTATTGATTAAGTGTCTATCGGGATATTTTACGGATGATAGAGCACAGCAGTGTATGAGCTGCACCCACTTAATTTGAGAAAAATATTAATCTCCATATGTTATCCGCACCGAACTATAAGCCGCAGATTTATATGTTGTGAAATTAACTATTTACACAAAAAGATTTGATAAAATATTTATGTGCATACCTTAATTGTTTCCAAACGGTGTCTGTAACACGGCAGCAAAACAGCGGCTCAAATAAAACGGACGTCCTCGTCATTGACCTACTAGCTGCGTGAGCTAGTTCTTTAACCAGTTAGACTCACTAACTCCACGGTGACATTTTGCTGAATTTACTAAATAATTAGTGAAACTGGAACAATACAAAAAGAATGCCATGGTGAAGTAATAATGCTAACAGACACTCGTAAACGAGTTAGCATATTAGCTAAAGTTAACGACCCCTAGCTTCATTACATTATGATAGCAGGTACAAATATGCATGAAAACAATCCTACAGAAATCCTACATGGGACGGTTTAGTAAGTGTGAATAGATATTGTTATATTTTAAAACTTACAAACATTGGTTGGAGTGATGAAGGAAGAATCTATCAGAGTGAAAACGGTATGGACGATTAGAAGACAAAATGGCACTTTTACCTCCGGTTCAAAGTTTAAACATCAAGTAACACCTCTAGGCATTCACCCAGCTGCACCTGCAGTGAAAAAACTTGTTCAAAAGATGGTGCCATAGTACAAATAATAAGACACCGTTTAGGTGTCTTTGCATGTGTTTAATGAAAACTACGTTTGTATTTGCTTTATGGCCGCCAGCGAAGACAAATCCGTAAATTAGCTGCACCGTTATCCATCCATCCATTTTTTACCGCTTGTCCCTTCCGGGGTCTAATAAATAGTTTACAGTACTAATTTAGTTTTATCACCCAGCCCTAGTTTTAGGAAGTTTCTCCACTCTAAATACTAGGGATGTATTGATAAACAGATTAATATTGTTTGATACAAACTCATAATCAATAACCTCGTGGCATACATTAAAAACTAAAGGCAGGAAGTGTTTCTTACTCAGCAATCAAATAAAAGCAGTCAGAAAATGAGACATATTCACTGCGGGGGCTGTAAACCCGACATACAGGACACCTCCTCAAACACAAGGTAAGGATGCGTCACACCACCGTGAAAAGAGAGGCGTTAAAATTGTGCAGAAGCAATTCACTAGCATGCAGCCCAGCCTTTGACAAGCGATGGTCCTAAGAAGACAGAGCCTGGAGACACTACTGTCATTTTATATTATTTGGTGAAATAAAACTCCCAAAACTATTGATAACAGAGCTCCCCTTCTCCGTCTGCACCTCACCACCAAAAATCATACCAAAGACTATAAAAATGGGATCTATTACCTCCCTGCTTGGCACTCAGCATCAAGGGTTGGAATTGGGGGTTAAATCACCGAAATGATTCCCGAGCACAGCCACCACTGCTGCTCACTGCTCCCCTCACCTCCCATGGGGTGAAACAAAAGGAATGGGTTGAATGCAGAGGTTAATTTCATCACACCTAGTGTGTGTGTGACTATCAGTGGTACTTTAACTTAAAATAGATTGTCTACTATTGTCTTTTCAAATAATTCAGTGAGTGCAAAAGTACAACCAAAGGGGTTCAGATTACTATATATTTTTTACACCCACTGAACATTAACAGAAGATGATGAAATTCTAGTTAATATCAGTGCAATCAGGAAGGAAGCGGTAACATGTTCACACATACATTATTGGAAGAGAAGTCCTAAGCACAACAAAACAAAGGTTTATTATCACGATTCTAAAAATGCAGAAGAGAACAGGATGGAATCGCATTAGAGTAAATCAGTGCTGGCACTGGTGTTCACATTTCTTTTCTTTTTTCCGCAAATCACACCATTGCTACTTTCCCTCTGCGGCCCAATCAGCAGCCAACTAATCCACTTCCTGCCTTGAGAGGCGCGTTACAGGAAGCAGCGTGGGCGGAGGGCGTCCATGTTCATTGTCCAGGAATGCAGCAAACGCGTCCAACGGAACAGGAAGCTAAACATTAACCCCTGAGCGCGTCCTGCAAACCGCCCTGAAGACGTGCGAACCTGCGATCAAAAGACAAAAGCGCAGGGGATGCTCACAACGGCGTGTTGGCTCAGATGATAAACAAATGAGTCATGCGGCGGGCCGATACAGTTAGTTTTTTCAGGTCGGAAACTTGAACGGAAAGAGCAACTTCATTTTTGGTTGAAGTGTGGCCGCAAACCGCTTCAAGCTTGTTAGCGCAAGGTGATGTCTTACTGTCTTCAGCTTATCACACGCTCACAATCACCACAGCACACTAAAACAAAAAGATGGAGGTGCTGCAGCTGCCTGGGATGAGATCGTAAATCCTGATGAAAAACGGCAATTTGAATAACGACAGGTCACATTCTCACACAAATCTTGCAGGAATGCATTGAAGTAGATCAGCTGGAATGGACTTAATGGAAAATATTCATCTTGTGGTAATTAACTGAATCGCATTCATCAAAGTGAGAGTATTTTAAGAGTGTCCTTTTTGTCTGGTGTGAGAACAGCATCAAGTCAAGCAGCATAAACTTGTCAATTTCATCCACACGTATTTACCGATTCCCTCACAAATACACCGCAAATTAGTCGTGGAAGACAGAGTTGTTGTTTTTTTAAGTTTAATTCAAAGATGTCAACATTTACAACATGTTACACATAATTCCATACTTGCCAACCTTGAGACCTCAAGGTTGGCAAGGTGGGGGTGGGGGTGTATAGGGGCGTGGTTAAGAGGGGAGGAGTATATTTACAGCTATACATCCATCCATTTCCTACCGATTATTCCCTTTGGGGTCACGGGGGGCGCTGTTGCCTCTCAGCTACAATCGGGCGGAAGGCGGGGTACACTCTGGACAAGTCGCCACCTCATCGCAGTATGTGTAGAAATCTTTATTTATAATTGAATCACTTGTTTAGTTTTCAACAAGTTTTTAGTTATTTTTACATCTTTTTTTCCAAATGGTTCAAGAAAGGCCACTATATAGTCATTCTCATCGACGTCCCACTGAGTTGTGAGTTTTTCCTTGCCCTTAGGTGGGCGCTGATCCTTGGATGTCGTTGTGGCTTGTGCAGTCCTTTGAGTCACATGTGATTCTGGGTTATATAAATAAACATTGATTGATTGACTTCTAAGTCAATAATATTCACCTCCTTGGCAGCAAACAGACTTATTGTAATAATTCAATGATTTTGAAAATTTGAAGTATGAACATAGGTATGGACAACATTGCCCAAAAAGTGCTGTATCGCCCAAAACTAATGTAAAGTATTGAAACAGCTGAAGAATAAGTGCTTATTACGTTTTAACAGAAGTGTAGATAGAAACATGTTAGAACAGAAAATAACCAGATATCAACAGCAAATTATTAAGTAAAATAATAATAGTTTTGACAAAATAATACAACAGGAAATGACACAATTTGTTACCGCATATGTCAGCAGTTAAATTAGTAGCCTTTGTACCCCTTTTGGAAATAGTTTCATTAAAATGTACAGACCAGATAACATATATAAATATATATCCATCCATTTTCTACCGTTTATTCCTTTTGGGTTCACGGGGGGGCGCTGGTTTATATATATATATATATATATATATATATATATATATATATATATATATATATATGTTGTTGTTTTTTTTCACCAGGAGGCTGCATTGTATATTTTGATATATATTTAAAGCCAAAACTGTCCATTTCTTTGGGGACGTCATATACAGTACGATTATCTTGAAAGGATGTCTCACTCTGCTGTGAGTTGTTTGCACCAAACCAAGGGACTTCATGACTGCTACTATGTCACAAGGTGAAATATTTGCCCAAATGAAGCAACACGATACTTGGAAAAGGACACTGATTGACTGACGACAGCATACAGGCTTCAACTCATTGACTGGAGCTGGTAAATCATTTTTTAAAATATGTATGGATTTTTAGAAAGGTTCTCCCAATGTTGAGACAATTATGGACAGACATTTTCCATATTGGACAACAGCTTTTGTTAAACTTTAACATTAACTCGGCCAACTTTGGAAAAATGACAAATGAAGGTCCTCATGCCGGTGTGTCCAGAGTCCATTCTGAGGGTTTGGGGGGCATTTGTAGCCCCTGGCATGTTCGAGAGCAGTGGTCCCCAACCACCGGTCTGCGGACCTCTACCGGTCTATGACACATTTGCTACCGGGCCGCAAAGGAACAATAAAGATTTTATAAACGACCGCATTTTCTGAAATGTAAAGGTAAACAGCACTTTTTGGGGCATTTTTCGCATCATTCACATTCTTCTTGTGAGACACGCACACACGTTTTTTTAATGCATTCTAAATTCTAGCAAGAGTCAGCGAACAATGGAGTCTAAAAAACATGCGAAAACACCCATTAACGTTTTATATATACACTGCAAGTATATATGTAATGAAGCGACATTCATAATAAAATGTAATACCGTATTTACTTGAATTGCCGCCGAGGCGCTAATTAATTTAAAACCTCTTCTCACCCCTGCGCTTACCAAAGGCATGCGGTAAAAGTAAGCATGCGCTAATTATTTTAAAACCTCTTCTCACCAAAGCTATGCAGTAAAAATTTGAGTGTGATGTAAGCTTGGACCTTAAATCCTACTGAATAGCTCTTAATCTTCTTCCCTTTATGCGATTTCAAATTACCAGTATTAAAATCAGCCTCCTCCATTTTGAAAATGATGACAGGAGAAGTGTCACTCGTGACGTCCCGAGTTTGACCAGGCGGTAATACTAAGCATGCGCTAATTATTTTGGGAAGCGAGTTTGACCCGGCAGTAATTCAAGGCAGGCGCATACTATATGCCCTGCGGCAATACAAGGAAATACGGTTTTTACATATTTTGCTCATTTTAAACATACTGCGGTGCATCAATTTCACAGACGCAATCACGTTTGCTTTCCCCATCAACAAAAACAACACTACTAATCATTGCAGACTTCATGAGAGATGACAAAGATTACTTTGGGACAAATGATGATCCACAACCTTATATTTTTGAGCCTGAATGTATGGAGTATAAGCAACAATTTTTAAAACCTGAGTGATAAGCATATCCAGCAGGTAGAACTATTGCTGAGTGCTAAACAAGAAATTAACTACAAATATGACAAAACAACCACCGATCGTACAATTTCAGCGCTCACCAGGATAATTCGATGATAAATGTATCCTAATTCTCACACAGCCTTAAAAAATAAATGAAAATAAAAATTGAAAAAAAGATAGTTGTTTTGTGTCTTTGTTGCCATCTCCGGGTCTAAGTTGAATGTCGAAGTTGACCAACTTGGTTTAAGGGCCACAACCTTCTACCATACAAGTGAGAGCCATGATTTATAATCTAGAATTAACTTTCACCAACTCAGAGGCGACGCAGCAGCTCAGTGTGTCAATAGCAGCATAAGCTAGTTAACTCTCTGTGATCACGGTGCCGCTAAAAGTAGATCCTCTGTGTTAGCGCTTCTAATTTCAATACCGCTAATACTTGGTTAATTTGCAGGAAACAGGATGCAAGTAGTGGTTTTTTGGAGTTTTTTAAGAGGGATTTGTAGACAAAATGCCATCAACCTACCAGGCACCATCTCTTTGCAAAGAAACAAGTCCAAGGCTATTACTAATTCCGCTTTATGGTTGGTTTTATTTTTCATGCACTTATTTTTGCTGTATTTATGTGCCACGCGTGTAAGGCTGGTCCGTAAAAATAATGCATACATTAAACCGGTCCTGTTGCCAAAAAAAAGGCTAGCCCTACTACAAAGAAAAAATCAAACATGACCTCATATCAACAATTCCAAACCATTTGCATGTATTTTTATTTGGTGTGCACGATAATATCCAACAGATAATTATGGGGCTAATATGACGAATTATGACATCATGACCAATAAAGCAGATGATAAAAAAATAACTGTTAAACTGAGAAAATCAAGCACTTTTTTATATCCCCCAGTTTGTGACATTTACCGTTGTATTTCCACCAGGGCAAAAAACATCATGCTTCAACACATCAAACCTTATAAGCCACCTGAAACAATGGCGTTTTGTAAGCTTGTGTACAAAGCACAGTTAAATCTACATCTAAAAAATATTACACATCGGTATCGGTCTTGAGAAGCAGGAATTTCTCTGTATCATCCCTACTTCTTTTTTTCTTTCAAGAAAACAGAGCTTTCGGTCTTTTTATTGAATAAGTCAGTGTCACTTATTTCACTACCATCGTTACACACTTGTGTGTGAATGTGTGTGCACGCGGTGGGAGTATTTTCCCACAGTTCCAATCAGCAGCTTGGCAAGCCCACTGGGAGCTGCGAGTGCAAAGCATCAGATGTTTGTGTTGGCCTTTTATTAAAACCACTGGCTGAGTGCTTCCAGAGCCCCGCACTAAGACTATTGCGTTGCTCACGTCACACCGGAGGACCCGCAGATCGCCACCCCGAGGCAAAGCAGCGCCTAGCTTTGCGTGTCATCAGACAAGATACAACCTTCTTCCATTGAAGCAAACCAGGCTCATCAAGCAGACATGTTAAACTAGTTGAGGAAGTTGTTGGCTGTGAAAAGAGAAGTCATTACTTTGTGTATCAAAGGCTTGTTCTAAACTTAGTCACCAGAAGAGGACTTTGACTCAGTTTCATGACGAGGTGTGGCATTTTTACTCACTTCCTCCGATAAAAGCAGCCAGAAAGTTGGGGTGGTGATTACAAGTTTTGTGTATAATAGCGTTTTAAATGAGGCATTCTTTTTCTTTTATGATACAAATATTGAAGCTCCTGTCAACTCCAGTCAATGAGGACAGCCGCTCGCAAATGCTGCATTTGAGGCCTAAAAATTGACCATGGTTCACAGGACTGTCGCATTTTGGGTACCACAGGATTCGATTCAATACATTAGGGTTAACGATTTGATTCAGAAAAAATTCACGATTCAAAATAAATACATTTTTAATAGCGTTGGGTGCCAGTTCTATGATTGACTACATTCCTGCATAAAATAAACAACTCTGATCATTTTTTATATTACTTAAAAAGAAACCAGTTATGTTTAACAAACTGCAATCCAAACATTTAATATAGTCAAATACAAATAAGACAAAAAGAGAAGTATCCAACACTTCTCTTTTCACAAGTAAAATTGTACTGTAAAATTGATATGGGCATCTATATCAACAATATGATTGCCTGAGTGGTTGAACTGGGCAGATAAAAAAGAATTAATGAAATCAAATTTAAACCAAATATTGATTTTTTTTTGGACGTCATCTATTGGAAAACTTGTTTAGAGCGGAAGTAAAATAATATTTATACATACAAAATTTTGGACGTTAAAGAGATGCACTATGTTTTAAAGGCCTACTGAAATTAGATTTTTTTATTTGAACAGGGATAGCAGGTCCATTCTATGTGTCATACTTGATCATTTCGCGATATTGCCATATTTTTGCTGAAAGGATTTAGTAGAGAACATCGACGATAAAGTTTGCAACTTTTGGTCGGTAATAAAAAAGTCTTGCCTGTACCAGGAAGTAGCAGACGATGTGCGCGTGACGTCACGGGTTGTAGGGCTCCTCACATTGTTTATAATCATAGCCACCAGCAGCGAGAGCGATTCGGACCGAGAAAGCGACGATTTCCCCATTACTTTGAGCGAGGATGAAAGATTCATGGATGAGGAAAGTTAGAGTGAAGCACTATGAATTAAAAACAATAGCACTGTTATTTTTACCGCAAAATTATACCGTAAAATCTACGTTACCTGTGTTTACAGTGCATTAGCGCAAATGGAAAAATGGTGATTTTACAGTTCATGTCTGGCGACGAAGCTGCCAGGTTTTTCCAGTGAAATCCACTGACTGTTCACAGTGTAGCCTTGCGGACATGCCATCAATGATAGTGCAGCTTGAAAGGGATCAGTATGGATATGTATTCACTCTTAGGCGGGCCAAACCAAATGACACGACGGGGTCCCACTGTGGGCATCCCCGGTCTAACGGGAGGATAATATGACAACTGATAGGCTCCTTTTTAGCTGTTTAGCAGCCAGGCATGTTTATGACATAAGGGGAGACGGATCGATCTATAAATCGCTAGTCTTTATTCCAAGAGTAGTATCCAAATATGATAGATACTAATGTGATTACATCTTTTTTTTTTATTTGCTTAAAATATTTTTTAATAATGTAAACAAACTCAAAGAGCTAAGGCCCTAGACACAGGAGGGCTTTGAGGGTAAAAACCAAAAAGGATTTCAAAATAAAATAAGAAAGTAGTTTGAATATTGCATTGATATTGTTATACAGTCAATAGCATGGGGTGGCGCAGGTTGGGCGAGTGGCCGTGCCAGCAACCTAAGGGTTCCTGGTTCAATCCCCACCTTCTACCAACCTTGTCACGTCCGTTGTGTCCTTGAGCAAGACATTTCACCCTTGCTCCAGATGGGTCGTGGATAGGGCCTTGCATGGCAGCTCCCGCCATCAGTGTGTGAATGTGTGTGTGAAAGGGTGAATGTGTAAATAGTGTCAAAGCGCTTTGAGTACCTTGAAAGTAGAAAAGTGCTAAGCAAGTATGAGCCATTTACCCTTTGAAAAATTACAGTTCACACATGTGATCTGTATCCGCCGATTTCACTCCTGGATGAGCGGTATGGGAACCGAAAGAGTAAAATCTTGATGGGAAAAACGCTGTCTATAGCACATCGACATGTGTAAATGAATGTAGTTTTCAAAAAATAAAGAGAAATCTTTGCAAAACTTTAACTTATATATTTAAGTTCAAAAGAATTGAACTATACCAATTGAGAAGAGCGATGTAAAAAATTCAGAGAAATCTTTTGACCTTGCCTTTTAAATTAATCAGAATCGAAAAATTGTTGGGAACCAGAATTGAAACGAGGAGTCGGACCTGGAATTGTCCATGTTAAAACAATGCCAAAGCGTATTTACTGGAGAGCTGACTTGCACATCTTGGCTAGCATAGTTTTGACCTAACGTCACAAAGTGTTTTATTTGAGGCATACATAACAGGTATGTTAGTCACACATTGTTAGCATTGCGCTACATTCACAGTGTGTGGTGAACAGTGCAGCAGGTGAACATTAGAGCTGACAGACTAGGGGGGGTGGGGGGTGGGGACTCCACAGCGTGAATTAGCATGCATGTTTGCGGCTTGAGTGAGCGCTTGCGGTATGAGAAGCACGACACACTACTGCACAGCCTCTCACAAGCCCCGGACAGCTTTGCACACAGGGTCAAAGGGCATCTCTGCCCAAGAAGACCGAGTAGGTGAATAAAAACACAGCAGGGCTCTGGGTGTGAAAATGTGGCTCGACTGGAGTTTCAGGCCGGCCCAGTTGCCCGGCAGCCGACAAAATCGTCACGGTAACACACTCTTCCTGCTCCTCCTCCTGCCTCCGTCTCCTCCTCCACCCGCCTTGCGAGCTTTTACCTTATAAGGCAACGCACCAAGCTGCCTGTCACTATGACGATGGTGATGTAAGAAGGCAACAACTGCCCCCCCCCACACCTCTTACAACTTTCAAGGTGACAGTGCAGTTCAACTTCCTGACCGATCACATTGTGTGTTCGATCATTTAGGTGCAAGACGACACCACCAACAAAACACACGACGGAGGACTCTCAAAGAGGTGCACAGGAAGTGGAGTTGAATCCAAAACAAGATAAAAGTCCTGTCGCCTTCTTCCTGTTTCCTCTGTGCTCACATTGAACACAAGTGGCTCGAAGGGAGTGTCTACAAATGGCCTAAACAATAACTAGAGGGACTTTGAATCAAATAGCAGAGCTTTGGTAAGAGTGCCGTAGTCCTGCCCTATTGTTTCATATATGATACAATCGAGGGAGAAAAGAACTAGAAAGAATGCAGCGAGGAGTTGTACAAGTCCAGAGAGGCTCCCAACCAGGAGCAAGAGTTTCCGCTTGTTGATGACCCATAGAAAAAGAAACACACACAGACTCATAGAAAAAGAAACACACACACTCGGACAAGCTCGGTCACACATTCCAGAGTGCGCCCGGACACGCAACTTCCCCCCTCTTTATGGCTTCATGGTTCTCTGGCGTATGCGCACACGCACACACACGCACACACACGCACACACACACACAGACACACACAGACACAGACTCAACAAAGCAATTTTCCATGCAAATGAACATCGAGCTGTGCGTCGCTCTGACAGTTGGGTGGCAATAGAGAAGAGATGGGTACCAAATCCAGTGTTTTTTTTGGCACGGACCGAACCCCGTCGGTCCTACCGGGCACCGATTCAGGTAAAATCCAACGGTGCCATGTTACGATACCTGGGTTGTGCATGATGTCACATCTAGTTACAGGCATGTGGCGATAAACGTCTTGACGATAACCGCAGTAACACTCCCGGTAGTTACTATTACTGTTTTTAATAAAATGGTTGAAAAATTGTGATTGATAACTGCACTTAAATAAACTCATTACCTAACTGGCGCTGGTTCGCCAGCTTGTATGCCAACATGAAAACAATGGACATACAATCAAACTTGACTTGTGTAAATACATTACTGTCAAAAGAAGATATTCAATTGTGCACATTGAACCTACAAGCTGTGCTGTCATAGCAAAGAATGATCGATTCGAGAAATACGAGACAGAGGTATTTTTTTAGGGTGCGTTCAAGGACCATTGAAAGTAGTGTAGTAAAAGCGTAGGACAACCAAAGAGATTTTATTTGCAATGCACTTTTCTTTTAAATTAATCAGAAAGGGCTACAGTAGAAACAAATGTATAAACCAATCAAAGCTTAGTCATTAAAACAGATAAAGTACTAAGACTAAAACACTATCTGTGAAGCATAGGAAACACAAATCATGGAAAATAGTTATTTTAGTGTGTGTATAAGTACTTTATGAGCACATATTGTAATTATAATAATGGCGATTATTTTGGTCACAATGGCAGCATGGTGGTGGACGGGGTTATTGCGTCTGCCTCACAATACCAAGGTCCTGGGTTCGATCTTTCGCTTCGGATCTTTCTGTGTGGAGTTTGCATGTTCTCCCCGTGACTGTGTGGGTTCCCTTCAGGTACTCCGGCTTCCTCCCACCCTCAAAGACATGCACCTGGGGATAGGTGGATTGGCAACACTAAATTGGACCTAATGTGTGAATGTTGTCTGTCTATCTGTGTTGGCCCTGCGATGAGGTAGCAACTTGTCCAGGATGTACCCCACCTTCCGCCCGATTTTAGCTGAGATAAGGTCCAGCTACCCCCGCAATCCCGAAGGGAATAAGCGGTAGAAAATGAATGGATGGATAGATGGAACCATGTTATAAAATTTTCATCCACAACTACCACTTGGCAGTGACTCCAGCAGCACTGAGAGCGGACTCAGGCAAACTGCCTCTCAGTAATGTTGTCATTTTTAATGCCAACTAAGCAATTGACTCAGAAATGTAATATTAAAACTAAATAAAGCTAGAAAAAAGATTTTTAAAAGTTGAAATAAAAATTAAATTGTATTATTAAAAACAATTACAGGGTTTCTGCAGGTATCAGCAAATCTAATTTAATGATTTTTCATGCAACTTAAAACTAACTTAATGCAAATGTCCGAAAAATGTCAAAAGCATACAATTGTCTGTATAGACAACATTGTAAGCATTTGACAATAAAAATGTTGACTAGTTGAATAGTTCACATTAACTGTGGCCACATTAAGTACTGATGTAATCATAAAACATAGTAACCATTTGAAACGCAACATACATTTTTCATTACCGTAGTATTGCAATTGGAAGGTGAATAACAATTATTCAAATTAGTTAAACAATGATAGAAATAAAATGGACTCAATATTTGGCGGCAAAATAGATATTGAACATCTTGAAGTACAGTTTTCCCCCCATTGGAAAAACTGTCGAGGGATTTGTTTTGTTATCTTTTTTTGTCCCCAAATGGAATTGCATTCCTTAATTAGTTTTCAATGCCTCTGGACATTGTATGTAATGCTTTTTAATGCAATTTATGGCCTTCATTTCCGCAAAATCCATCTATTGTCTTTTAATGACCTGCGGAAAGTCTGAAATAATATTTATTAACACACAAAAAATACCAAAAAATTGGTACTGTTGAGTACCGGTATCTATTCCTAGGTACCAAGAATTGGTACTGTATCGGTTCAACTGTGAATGGTACCCACCCCTACCAGACTTAACACGACACTATGGACACTTTTACTCTTCCAACTTTGTGACAACTTATAAGGTCTATAAATGCATGCTTGGATGAGTTTGCTGAGGAAGAATAGGAGTCAGTCTCCCGTCCAAAGGCAAAACCCAGTAACTCAATTTTGGTCAAAACTGAGCTGATAATAATTTTGGAGTTCCTAGGTGATATGCTTTACGTTAGCGTATGCGATATTGTAATGTGTTCCGTAAGTAAGGTGTTACGCGCATGGCAGGACCTAGCAACTACCACATAACCGCGTAGATACAACAGAAAAACTTAGTATCTCAAGGGACCAATCGGAGCTTCGTTGTCAGTCGCCTTATTGTCTTTAATGAGACATTTGCACAAATGGGGGCCGACGGCCAACCTGATTATGTGATATTATGGCACGAGGGGATATTTGGAAGATTGGCCCAGGACGTTGCAAGCACCTTCATTAAATGTATTGTTCTTGATTCTTCCCCTTGCATACTCTTTTGGGCAGATAACTGTGGAGGTCAAAATAAAAACTGGACTCTGTACACGGCTCTTGCCCAATGAGCAAACGCAGAATGGGGCCCACCCGAGATTGTGATAAAATATCTGGAGAAAGGGCACACGTTCATGAAAGCAGATTCAATCCATGGCTCAATTGGCAAGAAAATGAAAGCTCATGACTTTGTAGATCTTTGTAAGACAGCATCAAGATAGATTGGTTTTTCTTTGTTTTCTCAAAATCAGCTAGAAGTGAGTTTACTAGGTTTTGCCTTTAGACGGGAGCAGTGGCCTCTGACCTCACAAATAGGCAAGACGTCCCCACAGAAACACCCTCGAAATCTTGGAAGTTGTTTGAACTGCAAAGAGGGGACCAACTCCACAGTTTCTCCACTTTTCACTTCTGTGAGTGGCCCAATACTTTTGTCTACGCCACATGTAGTCCTCAAACAGTTGGAGGGGAAATGAGATTTCATTAAAGCCGGTTAATGAATACCTCCTCCTCCTTTTTTCACCTTGAAGTGTGCTCGCTGTTGAACAGCTGGGGAATAAATATAGTAATAATCATTCAAAAATAGAACGAGGAAGGGCAACACCGTGTGTTGTGTGCTGCAGTAGTGGAAAACAAAATTGCTGGTCAAACCTAAACCAGTCTGTTTGAAAGCAGCGATCTTCGTGCCCCAGATACAACCCCCCCCCCTCCCCTCGGGCCCCTCAGGGTGGAGAGCTCATCATGGCAGATGCACGGTCTAAAGGGGCGGGATCCCTGCTCCAAATCTGTGTAATCCCTTTAAAATGACTTTAATAGGACTCCCCCACCATGCTACTGCATTGTAAGAGTCAGTGCACGTCTGATGCCCTCCTCACGTGGTCCACAAAAACCATTACTTTCATTTACATATCTGATGCATTACACCCTGATAATCAATGTCTAGAGTACATTTATTGCAGTTTAACTTCAGAGCAAAACTGTTGAGATAGTGTTAAAAACTAAAACTTCGTTTATAAAGCAACATTGTTGTGCATTCTGGAAAAAAAGACCAGTTTTGTAGCAGCAGTTGTGTTCAGATCACCAAGCTGCTTCGGGGCTGTTGCTAGGCAACCTAATATTTCAGCATCTAGTGGGTCGTTTGTTAGCAATCATTTGGCTCGTCCTGCAGATACTTAGCTTATTAATCAAGAAATTAGCATCATGGTTAAAACTAGGAATGTTTGGAGACACCGCACAAAAGGTGCTGTTGTGAAAAAGACAAAAATAGCCCATCGACGAAGGGGCGTGAACATAGCGTCTGCTGTGAAATCCAAAGTCTCCACGTTGTCACAGAGGTGCGAGCAGAACCAAAACTGAAGCGTGGCAGAGCCTCAGCGGAGTAGCGCGGACCACGCAGACGCCGCCACTGGAAATGACAACACTGCGAGTCAGACGGAGGCCAACAGTGTCTTCTTTGTTACTTAAATAATCCCCCAAAGGCCAGCTTTGATTGGTTCAGACAGAATGGGAGGCTCCTGGCCCACGGCGGGCAACTTCGCTGACCCACATTAAGACCAAACATGGCAGACACCTTTCCAGCACAGCAGCAGCTTGGGCCATCAACACTACTTAAAATAACCGTAACGATATGTCCAGACGGTGAGACAGAGTCAATAGTTGAGACAAATTGTCCTCTCATATGTCCCTAAACCTCACTGTCACATCAGCATCGTGTAGCTTCTAAAACAGGGGTATCAGACTTGTTTTCACTGGGAGCCACATTTTTATTAATGACTGCCCTTAGAGGGCCTCATGTAACGCTGAATAATCATTTAATATAAATGTATAGGGATTTTTCTCATATTACCGGTAAATATTGCCTATACATTTAATCATTATATATTTTTTACACTCCGTAAAAGAAAAAATCTGTAAACTGGCCACTTAGTCGCCAGAATTTTAGTGTAGAATTTACAGTGTTTTTTACTACTGTAAATGGAAAAGTGGTACCACTTTTCTTACGGTACAATTCTGGCTATTTGATTTTAAATCTAGAGTTGTTTTTCTGGGGTATTACTGTAAAAGGGAAAACGGTACCATAGGGGTTTTTTAACAGTAAAATTCTGGCATCTGACCAGCCAGTTTTTGTTTTTACTGTAAAAGTTATTGTAGACATTTTACAATGTACAATTTAATGGATAGCTTGCTTTGAAATCATAAGACAAACAGATAGTTACCGTACTTCAGACTATAGAACGCACCGGCATATAAGACGCACCGCACCCACTTACTGTAATTTCAGAAGAAGAAACTATTTTCCATATATTGGCCGCACTGAACTATAAGCCGCAGATATATATGTTGCAAAATGAGTTACTTACACAGAAAGATTGTGTAAATTTTTATTTACATACCTTAATTAATTCCAAATGGTGTCTGTAACACGGCAGCAAAACAGCTGATCAAACAAAACAGAAGTCATCGTCATGGACCCAATCAGCTAAACAGACTCAATAATTCCATGGTGACGTTTTGGTGAATTTACTGAGGAATTTGTGAAACTGAAACAATACCAAAAGAACGCCATTATAGGGTAATAATACTAACAAAGACACTTGTAAACGTGTTAGCGGAATAAATAATGCTATAGACGTTAGCTTGATTACATTACGATAGCACGTACAAATATGCATGAAAAAAGTCCTACAGACATCACACATAGGACAGTTTAGTATGTGCAAATGATTTTAGTTATATTTTAAAACTTACAAATGTTACTTGGAGTGATGAATGAACAATCCATGAGAGTAGAAACGTGATGCAATATTAGAAGACGGATCAGCACTTACACTGAAAAGCACTAAACGGAAGGAAATACTGTAGACGGACACCCCGCAGCACCTGCAGTCAGTAAACTTGTCCAAAAGATGGCACCAAAGTACAAACAATAACCTACCTTTTCAGTGTATCTGCTTGTGTTTAATGAAAACTACTGGTTGAACACAAAACATTATGGCTGTTGGTGAAGAAAAATACATTAATTAGCCACACCATTTTATAAGCTGCAGGGTTCAAGCGTAGGAAAAAAGTAGCGCTTTATAGACAATTTACGGTATTTAATTTTAAGAAAAAGTTTATAATGTGTGATAATCACATATTGCTACATTAGTATATACTAAACTTATAGTTCATTATTAGTACAGATTATTTGAAAAAAAAAAATGTTCAACCTAAATTCATCCAAATGTAACTAACATTACATTTTTAACATGGACAACATGACTGTTACAGATTCATACGTAAGTCTAACAGATATCGCAGTATTATTTTTATTTTAAGAAAACATTTGATGTATGATGATATAATATTTGTGTTAGATTGTTGGATAATATTGAATACAAATATATGCAATTACATGCAGTACATATTTTTTTTTCTTTACTATCACAATGGAAAAACGAAGCGATTTAGTGAAGAAGAAGAAAAGCACTTTGACGCATATTATTTTCAGGCTTTCCCGGGCCACAAAATAATGTGGAGGGCCAGATGTGGCCGCCGGGCCTTGAGTTTGAAAACCTGTGTTCTAAAGGGATGCAGGACGACTGCAGGAAGTAGAAACCTTCAAAAGACCATTGTGTGTTTCCTTTGTGGAGGAATAAGACCTAAATTTAGAATGTTTCAGGCAACATTGGGGGCGGGGCCTGCGGTGATGGACATGTCTGATTGGATGACTACTTGGACATGTGTTTTAAGACATTTTATTCAAATAAAATAAACAAGCAGACGCTAGAGTAGCAACGCTAAGTACAGACTTTGCTCGACATTTTTTGTGAAGACAACAAAGTCAGAGGGAACTAAAGACGTACCTAAAACATACGCCAAGATAACCAAATAGATTTAGGAGACAAGAGACCACAATGATCCTAGTGTTTTAGACATATTTATTTATTTATTTGTGGCGACATATGTTGTCATTACAACTCCCAACAGTAGATGGCAATGACTAATATGTACATACTGACTTGGTCGTGCATATCAGTCGCACAATGACATGTAGTCAAGTGCATTACCTTTCATATCATCGCATACAAACCCAGGAAACGTCATTAATATTTTTTAGTAGTCCGCGCATGCTAAAAGATGCACGTATCAGCACAGTCTCAAACTCCAGGCCTGGGGGCCAGATATGGCCTGCCACATAATTTTATGGGGCCTGCTAAAGGCTGGAAATAAAAAAGTACTTATCTTTTCTTACCAAATGTAGTCGTTTTTTCCATTTTGATAGAAACACATACATGTATTGCATAAAAGTGCACATTATTTCATTCAATATTATCTAATAAAAATTAAATTAAAAATTTATACTTTTCGTGTTTCCTGTTGTAACAAATAAATTGTAAATTTCAAACTTTTGTTGAAATGAAAATAAATATCCGATTGACTTATGATTTCAAAGCAAGTTATCCATTAAGTTATACAAATGTAAAAATTACAGAGTTTACAGAAGAGAAAAAATGTTTAGTGTCCAGAATTTTACCGTTGAAAAAAGTGCAATGTTTTTATTTCATTTATAGTAATACACTGCAAAAACAATAACAACTATAGATTTCAAAGTAAAAAAACAAGAATTTTACAGTAAAAAACAGCTGTACCATTTTTTCCATTTACAGTAATATACTGCAAAAACAAAAACAAAACAAAAAAACACTGTAAATTCTACGATAAAATTGTCTTGTTAATATGGTTTAAAAACAATGTTGTACATTTCCTATGACAATTTTACCCGTCAACACACAAACACAGATTTTTGCGTCAAGGCCAATTATGCAAATTAAATCATGATGTCACTGAGAGTCCCTAAACCCAACCCCACAGTCGGTCCTGTGGTAAAAACACTGCACCCAGTGCGGTTCTGACCGCAAAAGACCTCATTGGACAACGCTGGTTTCTTTTTACTGCCACCTAGTGGATAGGAAGTGTGCTGCAGTCACTTATTCAGTTTTTTAACAGTCCCCTTTATTCTCAATTCTTCACATGTACAAGACATACAAGGAATCAAAATTACATTTTCAGCACAGTCCCACTCAGAAGTTACAAATAATTCACAAGACTTGCAACAGAAGGGAGGCAGTGGGGGCTACAGAGGCATCACCCCTAAGGGCTTCATTCCATATGTTCAGGTAATTTTAGTCCAATTTTCAGAGACAGTGAGTAAAGTGGGAAACACCTGAATGAAAAGTTGATTTAAAATGTGTGTACCAGCTGAGACAACTGCTCAAAGAAGTCCTTATTTCGTGGATTTACAGGTAATCCTGTCTTTCTGGACATCTGTTTGCTCTCCCGGGTCTGATCCAGAGCACCTCTGACACTTTGCACATGTGGTGACTCCATGTTTGAAAGGCAATAAGCAGAAAACCACAAAAACCACAGACTTTCCTCCTGTCTTCCACTTCTGCAGGAGGAGACCAACTCCCTTCTATTTCTTTTTGCACCCACCCCGACCCCCACCTCCACCCCCTCTAGTTCATACACTAAATCACTTCACTGAGTATTGAGAGCGATCTCAGGCAGTTGCGGCTGATTGATGTCAACTTGGGAACATGGACATTTTCTTGTAAATCTTACTTAAAATTTTTCAAAACCAGATGCTATGTTCTTTATGTTCATGTCAACATTTAAAGGTACAGGAACAGCCTGCTGGCAGCTTCACGCTGCGAAGAAGCTACAACTTGTATTGCCCAAGTTTAGGTTAGCACTACGAGGGATGAGAATTTGAAGATACGTTCAGTACAAAGATGGGAATCTTTGGGGGAAAGTCATATTTTATTTGTTGGATTTCTTTAAACAAAACTGGGAAAACTCTTGTTTTAATGTACTTTCATTTCATTGGCAACCCGTTTAGGCAGCGAACCAGTAGCACTGAAACAATGAAACAAATGGCTCTGTTGGTTGCTGCAACCTAGAGAAATTTAAGGCGCAGAAACTGATCCATACAAACTTTTTGGTACAAGTATCGGATGAAAGATCACAGGGTAGGTTAATTGACAAATCTGTGCTTATCATACATCGGTGGCCTGCCAAAAATAAATTTGGCATCACCTGATCGTTCATAAAACTCATATAGGGACTTCAGAAAAGTGACTAGCAACCCTTTCAGGTCTTTTTTGGGACACTTGTGGAGATTGTAACATCAAAGAATATACAATTATTTCATTTGAATAGGGACGACATAGTTCAAGATGGTTCCAAAACTATTAATGAAACTGATGTGCTATACAGAGAGTTTATAGTTGTTGCATATTTCTGAGGGGTGTGAATCTTTGGGCTCCTAACGATTTGATCCGATTCCAATTCCAGGGGAGTCGATTTGATTCAGAAACGATTATCGATTCAAACCGATTCTCGAAATGTATTATTTGGTATAATAATCATAATGAACATTTTTCAAAGCAGGTTGTATATATATATATATATATATATATATATATATATATATATATATATATATATATATATATATATATATATATATATATATATATATATATATATATATATATATGACGTGCAGTCAGGGGAGGCAGTGCCTCTAGTGCCATCATGGAAAGAAAAAAAATGTAAAAAGAAAAAAAATGATTAAATTGTTATATGTATCCAGTGATTATACTTTATAACGTTATTTTCCATTTAACTTCACCAGTTTTAGATTATTTGTAATCAAAATCGCTGAATTTTCACATTTGCCGTTCAAATACTGAGAAGAGACTTGCGGTGAGTCAGCAGCCAGTTGAACCTCACCATGGATTGCGCAATGACTCGACTAACTGCTGGCCTGCTGTGCAGTAAGACCGTATTGCTATAGGAATTATATTATACATTTCCATAGTTTAGTTAGGTGAGGTATATAATGTACAGTGTATTTTGTCAACAACTGTAAGTGTGTAACGTATTTCTTGTGCTGTGCAATCATAAAATGACTGTGAAGACGCACTGTGTGAGGCACCTGTTCTTCCGCCTCATGGTGCTAAAGGGCGCTAGTGATCCCAGGGATCATTCTTGCTATTACTCGGCTGCAGAATGAGTGACAACATGCTACAGTTAGCAAGTCAAGTGCAACGGCAGCGATCATTTATTTTTTCCTCTCCCCTGGACTTTTAACACGGATGATTACATATCCAAAATAAAACAGTTTTCTAAACTGGACTTTCAATCGAAGCAGGAGGTAATAATTAAAGGAAGACCAACGCCGGAGCTAAAAGATTTGCTTCAGACAGTGATCTCCATCAAGACAGAGAGACTTATAAAACTGAAGAAAGATAAGGAAGACTTCTATAAACCAGTTATTGTGCGTTTATTCAGAAGGAGCGGTGCATGGACTTCATTTATAAGTAAAGGTAAGACCGTAATAAGGTTTTTATTAATTAAATGTGTTTTTTTGTGTGCTACAGTTTGTACCTGTAAAGAATGCTGGTAGGAGCTTTTAAACATAACCCATTTACTGCTGCCAATCAAATGGTGAATAAGATACTCTTTGGGGTTCATATGTTTATAAATCTGACTGTGATGAAGTCAGTGCCTCACCAGCCATGAACCTAGATAGATAGATAGATATATATATATATATATATATATATATCTACATACTGTATATATATTTGGGCTGCAACAACTAATCGATTAAATCGATAATAAAAATAGTTGGTGATTAATTTAGTCATGGATCCATTGATGTATGCAATGTGCATGCGCTTAGCCTCTTTTTTTTTTCTTTTTTTTCCCCCCCTAAACATTTATTTCTAAATTGCAACATTTACAAACAGCTGAAAAACAATAATCAAAATAAGTACAAAAACAGTACAAAACAGCGCCAGGGCGGCGCCGAGACTACGTCTCATGTGGTGGCAGTGTGCCAGCCAATGATGTGTTATGTGCAGCTCACGTGACCACGCCGTCGCCTTTGCTAGAAACATTCGAAAAATGGCGGGGGGAAACAGTACAGATAGCTCAGCGGAGAAACATCTCGAGGTTATTGCTTCAATGGAGAAAATTGTACGGCCTACAGTAAGTCATCAAAAGTGCCGGAACACTTTACTTTAAAGACTTCAAAGAAGACATTTCTTGCAAAATGTGCAGCTGGACCTCGAGTGGCACGGAAGTACTACATTGCTTCGGGAGCACCTGAAGAGGAGCCATGGATGAAGGGAAGAACTCACAGTACGTAACTTTTTTAAGTCCATAGTCAGAGTATATTGATCCGTTGTGTCCGTCTTTGTGTGTTTTTAATCTTTTTTAAATGAGATTTTTTTTAAGAACGCGCAGCAGCAACTGTTGTGTATTAACTTTCAGAGTGTTAGGAACTTTTTGGATAGTGCGGTGACTTCATTTTCTGTGTTGTTTTGAGTCGCAACAGGCATTAATTCAAAAGTTCAGCTTTTTTGTGAGTAACGTCACCGTTATCCCTTTGTTGCACATTTGACTCCGTTTTGAGAAAGAAAACGCACGTATGAACGTAACGGACAGAAATATCTCAGGGTGGTTTCATAATGGATCAATGGCCCAATAAAGCTATATAAATCTATTTAGACTTGAGTGATGTTTTAGTATAACTAAACGTTATGAAGGTGCTGGAATATGTCATGCTATTATTCAGAGGTAGCCTAAAGGGAATCCCTTATTTTTCAGAACAGAAACGTGTACAATATCTGACCCAGTTCTGATCTGATGAGTTACACTTCTGTTTTGTTATTGGTGTATTCTGCAACTCCAATGTCCATTTATTTAATTTAGCTGTTGTTTTAATGTGGTGGCGTATTTGTCTTTTACATCAGAGATTATTAATTAAATCAACTGGGTATGTATTGAGTTACATGTAAATGATGTAATTATGTACGTTCATAATATGGTTTCTCTCATTTCAGAAAGAAAGAAGCCAGCATTAGAGACTTGGTACAAAGGAAGGTCTGCGCACCACGGCAAGCGGCTGCACTGACTGATGCTATCCTGAATATGTTGGTAACTGACATGAGGCCACTATCAATGGTGGAGGATGAAGGTTTTAGACAAATGATTCACATCCTCAACCCTGGTTACACTCTTCCCTCGAGGAACCATTTTGCCAAACTGATGGAGAGGAAGTACGAGCGGACGTTCCATGCTGTGTAGACTGACATAAAAGCCACCCAGAGCAAAATTGCTCTCACTACTGATGTGTGGACAAGTGTAGCCACCTTGGCAATACATGCCACTACATTGGAGACGAATGGAACATGAAGTCAATCTGCCTTAAGATCATGCCACTAGAGGAAATACATTCAGCATCCAACATTGCAGAATGGTTGGAATAGGTAGTAGCCAGGTTTGAAATTCTCCTGTGCAAAATTATTGCTATTGTATATGACAATGGTGCACTTTATAAAAAAAATAACATTTTGTGTAACACTTGCCTTGTTTTATTCGGCAAGTCGAAAGGACATGGTGCCAGTATGCTATTTTTTTAAATAAAGTATTGGAAATTATAGAAATGTAGTTTGTCTCTTTTATATATATATATATATATATATATATATATAAACACTTTTTGTGATTGTATTTTTTTTTTATCATTATCGATTTTAAAAAATTGTTTGACTTACAATCAGAATGAATAAGTATCGCGATTTGGATGTGAATCCATTTTTTTGTGTATTATTTCTAATGCTTGTCCCGAGAAGGGGTTTTAAATAAATAACACTAACACACCATACATTCAATCAATACAGTAAAACAACACAGTGAAAAATACTACAAAATTCAAGATAAGACCTTAAAATAATAAAAGCATGTATCGGTCTTCTCAACAAACAGCGGGTGCTGCTGTGAGCGCCTCCCCACATCAGAACAGTAATTTTTTAAACATTTAGTTTGGTTTTTGAGGTTTTTCCCCACCCGGAATCCAAAATAAAAAGAACATGTTCATGCGTCATGACTAATTACAGAATACAAATTAGACAATTACTCCACCCCACTGGAAACCCACTACCACAAATAGATTGCAGTCCTGTGGAAAACACTGTAACCTTGCCCCTCCTTAGTTGCAATGTTCTATTAAATGTCTTCACAGTCTCAGGGACAGAGAAACCAGAAGATGCTCATAGCTAAGATTCCAGAAGACTTCCAGTAATAAGACAAGACCGCTAATTGGATAATTGCTCAGAGTTGGAAATCAGTGTTGGCTAAGGTGCAAATTAATAAACCACCTCCCCCTGCCCGTGTCTTAAAAAAGGAGGACAAGAGGGAGGAGCTTGAAACGTGAAGACGAGTGATGCGTGAGGTGATGCATCTGGAGAGCATCAAGCAGAGCTCAGCAACCTGCAGGCCAACAACAATTCATCCTAAATATTTCATCTGCGGCCAGTGTCCCAGTTAGGATCAGCTTTTTCCAGAACCCTGATTAACTCTTGCGGAAATCAGGACGAGCGAAACTAGCATAATGAACGGCCTCACCGCCACAAATCACGCTTCACATGCGAGTCGGTGCTGCTCAGTCACATCAGGATATAATCCTGTCATCTGATCCGGGGTATAATCTCTGGCTGAGTGGCGAGGAGGTGGGTCGGGTGGACAGATCCTCACGGAGTAACTCACGCGCCCTCCAAGCCGCTTCACGGAGCGTCTTTCTGAGCACCTTTCTCCTGCTCTTAAGTGGCGTATCCAAAAATACGCTCGGCAGCTCTGAAAAGGAGAGGCTTTGCGAGGCCCCACGCAATGTGTCCACGCCAGCTGCACTCTGCCGCCATGGAGACAGAAGATGATGCTGATAGTCAAGAGGAGAGAGCAGGGAGAAGGACACACTGCAGCATGTTCTCCCTGTGCTTGTATTTGTTTATTCTAAACAAAACATGCATGTTAGGTTTACAGTGGAATGTGCATCTGTTTGTATGAAAGTGCAGGGAGAGGAAACTAACCTCATATCATCTTCAAAGGCCCTGACTGCAAAAGTGGCGTATAAAATCGGAGTCGTTCAGATGGGCATTTTGTTGAATGTTAACTAGATTGAGTGCCACTCAGCATACGTTCTAATTAGGGATGTTTTGTTCAGGATTTATGCTGCTGATTCCGATGCAGACCTTCTACGAGTGAGATTGGCAGACACCGATCACGTCTTAAGTAAAGGTTTTAACTTATTTATAGTCAGTGCCATTGACAGTGTAATAGCAACACAACATTTAAACAAATTCCTTATTCTCTATTATTACATACAGAGTCAATAGTACATAACTAAAAAGCAAAAACTATTATCTATTACTCATTTAAACAGTTTGTAAACACAAACAAAAGCGATGAAAAATGTAGACTTCCCAAAGTCTTTACTTCTTGTGTTGTTTCAAGCCAGGTTAGCGGTTAGCATGCCTTACTGTGGGAAACATGTTTAACCTCATCCTCCAATGATAATGTTACGTGATAATAGTAGGATACTAAGTAATGCAGTTTATTTTCCGCAATGGAAGTGGTTATTGTTAAATAACTGAGTACTGAAATACATAGTTAGCTCATAGACGCATTTGTCAATCAAATTAATAAAAATAAAGTAGCGTTGAAAGGCATAAGTCAGCAGTGGCCGATCACGAGGGCTGTGATTCTTTGGTCACCACACAATTTGGTTATTGGGGGTAACAATTCAAATTAGATTCGAATCATGATTCAAAATCTTTACTTTTTTAATAACACTGGGTGCCAGTTCTATGATTCACTATATGCCTCTATAAAATAGATACCAGCTCTGACAAATATATATATTACCTAAAAGAAATGTGGTTTTGTTTAATAAAAGTCTACCGAAACATTTAATAAAGTCAAATACAAGTAAAGCAAAAAGAAAAGTATCTAACACAGCAGATATAACCATCTACATCAACAATATGATTTGCCCGAGTGGCTGGGCAGGACAGATGAAAAAAAAAAAAGGTTTCAAATTACAACATTTTAATCAATTTAATTAAAATTGATTAGGAAGGTAAACAACCTTTTTTTTTACACCCCTTCTAATCAATTTTTCACAAACATTGGCCGATGCTGATTAATAATCGATCAGTCAACACATCCCGAGGTCTAACGTTTACAGTTTCATTTGCTGATAGCTATTGGTGAAATTGGACATGTTAGTCATGTGATTGTTCAGTACGGATAAAAACCTTACGTGGTTCCCATTAAGTGCGATGAACAGTAGTCACATATCTGTTCTGTAAACAAATTTAACGTGGCACATCCTCTGCCTAGCAGGAGTCAGAGGTAGGCATAGTGCCAAGGAGAAGCCAGAGTTTGCGAACCCTCTTACATTGCTAAACACTAGGGATATAACAGTATCAAAATGTCACAGTATTAAGGCCACAGTGCAGTGTCCTCGACAGAACGTGTGCGTTATTACCTCCGCCTCAGAGATTATGTTTTTGCCAAGGTTATTTTGTCTGTTTGTTAGTGTTGCAGTCTCTGCTTTTTGTTTTAATCTAAAATGGACCCATAACAAATAAAATGTACGCTTTGTACTAGTTATTTTTGAAGAGTTTATTTAAAAAAGAAATGTTAGTACAAATTATAGTGTCTCTAATACAGCGACAACTTGGCAACATATGGTGTGCGCGGTGAAAATCTGGGCTGGTATTCCGAGAGAGAATTTCCAAAAATCCACAAAATGGGAAATGTGGTTTATTTTCAGACCAGCCAAAGCAAAAGCGCCAGATAAAAACGGCACTCACCAAGTTTTCCTTTGATATGGTAATATGTCACGGCATTATTTGAAACCGCAATACCGCGCCGTCTACAACACCGTTGCATCCCTACTAAACACACACAGTAGCTTTCGGGGTGAAATGAGTAAACAGAGGATAAGAGGAAAGCAGTGTTCTATTATTGTTGAATACAGATGGGGAACGGGGTTACAGACTGGAACTTGCTGCATTTCAGCCGAAATGGTACTTTCATGGACTCTCCCTTTGGTGTGCCACGCCACATACGGGCCTTGACGAACGACATAGCATTTGAACGTGGAGGGAGCACGCTGAGGTCTTCCTGTGTCAATGATGGTTCTGGCCTTGGCGTGGTGTGGCTCCAGAAACTGTCATTTTTGTCCTCCTCTGGCTTTCTTCATGTGAACTTTCCCATTGAGAGAGAGATCTTCAATGGCTTCATTGCGGATAATGTGCCCCAGAAACTTATTCTGGCCACGATTTATATGTTGGAGGAGCGGTCTGTCTTTCTGGACTCAGTTTAGGACTGCGTCTTTGGCAACACTTTCGACCCAAGAAATCTTGAGCGTACGCCTATAGAACAATATTTCTGCGGTTTTTAGAGTCCATTTTTCAGAGGGGTAAAGAAGCACTGGCAAAATGAAAGTTTGAAGGACGCGACTCTTGATAGGCATCGAAAATATTTCTGGGTCAAAGGACAGGCTGAGCGGTCAGCATGCACCTAACCTGGGGAGGGATAATGGGTACCATCTACCTCAGGCCAGTCAACTAACATTTACTAAAAAATGTAATAGTATTTCAAATTCTTAAAACAGAGTTGTATTCATCAGGATTACTTTAACTGCAAAAACCAAGCAAAGCAGTTTCATGTTTTGCATTTTATTTTCCAACTGTACCCAAAATAAACCCAACTGTGACCTCAAGACTAATGTGCGTATTGAACCGTGATTATGGCGTATCTTTACGCTCCTGCTGGTAGCCCGACCCAAACATTCAGCTCCAATCACACGGTTATTTTCATCAAAAACTATTTAGTGTTTCAGTCAATCTCAGCTCAAATGTAAAACCATCAAGACATTGGCAGTCGCCCCGGAAGCAGCTTTCGAATTTCTGCCGTTGCAATTTGAATCGATCATTGGGAAACGCGGTTGACTAAATCTACTCTGCGGCGGCGGTGATGAAGAAGATGATGATGAGCTGAGGTTGTGTCAGCGTGAAGCCAATGGAGTGATTCATGGCGCGTGCGACATGCACAGCAGACGCGCCCCTCTGGCCACGCTGTCCACGCCTACAGCAGGAGTGGGACAAACAGACCGGAAATAAATCTCTTTCAATAAAGAACGCATTCAGCTCAGGCCAGGCCGCCACACGGCCGTCGAGCATTAATCTCAAAAAGCGTTAGCGGGAAGAAGGTCTCTGAAAAGCACACAAATATTTGGTGGAAGCTCCGCCCATACTGGGATCTTCCCTTCACATCTTCAGTTCTACAAACCTTCAGTTCCCCTTCTGTCGGGCAAAAAACAGGACAGCCCACCCCGCTTTATAGAAAATACCCCTCCTCCTACTGGCCAGGCAGTCTACAATGAGCCACCAAAGGAATGTTGCAGCCACCCCCCAACAAAAACCCCTCCATCCGCCTGAGCTCTATCACGCTGTCCAATGGCTGCACAGATATGGAAAGACAGAAGGAGGGGGGCTACATTCCTCACTGCTGTGTCCTCTGGCTGGCTGTCTGCTGGATCCGTTTGTGGATGGTGGTCAGCTGAAAGGGAGGGGGGGAAAGGATTTACCCACAGCTGAGCTGAAATCAGCTGGCGATGGAAGCAAAAGCTGGCAGCTCAGCGACGTTCAGGTCCGACAAGTCAAAGCAAGATAAAGGAGTGGCTCATTAGATTTGACTAAAGCCAGAACCAATCAACAGCGCCGTGACGACCAGCTGACAGCACTCGAGTATGATGAAACGGAACCTATCATAGAAACACAACCATTGTTTCACTTGAAGTGGAGTAAACAACCCTGACTAAATTACGACCCCGGCGGGCCTTGAGTGACACATTTCAAGTCCTGTCAGTGCGTCACAAGAGGTCACGTGATCACACATGACATCATATTTAAACAAGGCTTGGACCAGGAGAGTCCAAAGTGCGGCATAGGGGGAATAAACTTTGGACATCCGCGGCTTGACCACTGTCTTCCGTTTAAGGAGGGACTGTGACCCGTTCTTCAATTATTATTACTACAGAATATATTTTAAGTAAGGAGGCCACGGCAAAGCCTGGATTATGCTCCTGCGTAGTAGTCACAAGGCCGGAGGGTGAAACTCTTTTTCATCCTGGGCCGCTTGTAACTGTGATACATCATATGAAATGTATAATTGCCTCAGAATATTGTACAATTGATCATCATCACGGTTTACCAACAAACTGGAAGAAAACAAGTCAAAGTTGCAAGTAAACAATTTAAGTTCACCCATTGTAGAATATACTTAAAAAGGCTTAAATGACCAAATCATTTGCAGCATCAAACAATAAGCAGCTACTACATGCAGTACTATTGTTTTTCTGTCAAAATATACATTCAGCAAGAAAGGTGTGTTTTTATTTCCAGAGGTGGACTATTTTGCACTTTTTACAGTTCAATTAAACCAACCAAATTGTTCTAGTTCAACCACACAATAACTGAGACGGTTTACAACCCTGAGCAATCTTTTGGCGGAACTTTTCGTTCAAAACTGAGGTATCACTGTGTCATGTAAGCCGACCAATCACGGTTCTGCCTAGCACATTACCTAAAGCTGGGCGATATATCGATACACTCGATATATCGCGGGTTTATCTTTGTGCGATATAGAAAATGACTATATCGTGATATTCGAGTATACGTTCTCCCACAGTTGCTTTTACCTGCGGGCATTACACTGCATGCGTTTTTTACACTTTCTTGTCTCTCCTTCACACAGAGACTTAAAACAAGCGCACTTTCTTACATATATCACGCGTGCAAAGTCACACGCCCTCCCCGAGCAGAGAGGTAGCGGCATGGGTAACATTAGCAGTGACGCTAACGATGTGTTACGAGTGGTAATACGTGAGAGAGAAGGTGCGAATCTGGTAACAAATGGAGGAAGAATTAATTCCCAAGAAAAACAGCACAGGGTTATCGTCTGGCGGTGGTTTGGCTTCAAGCAGGACCATGTTGGAACATTTATACGGCAGAAGCGTTGCTACCAAAAGTAGCAGCACCGCTAATTTGTAGCATCATTTGAAAACTCACCCGCTAGAGCGGGGGTGGGCATTACATCGATCGCGATCGACTGGTCGATCTCGGAGGGTGTGTCAGTCGATCTCAAGCCAGTCATTAAAAAATATACATAAAAATGAGCAATCATCAATCATACCAAGACTTCACTTTCGTCAGTTGTTTGACATTCTCGGCACCCAAGGATCTTGTGAGATGACGCTGGCTGCTGCGAGCTCATATTTAAGAAAAAAATCACTAACAGGGCGGACGCAGAGAAACACATTTTATTTCTAGACTCCATACCTACTGTCAAAACTCTAAAGACCGACTGCACAGTTCCTGTCTTCACCATAAAAGACCGGTTTCATCCTGCCTGTGCTATCAAAATAAGAGTCTCAGAAAGCTAGCGTGCACAAGCTAGCAAGCTACGGAGTTTGATGCCAATGTATTTCTCCCCCGCCCTCAGCGACCGCTTTCTCACTTGCTTGCCCACCCGCACACTCACTGACGTCACTCACCTGCTGCCAGACATTAAAGGGCCACACACATATGCTACTCTCAAAACAAAGTGTTTAAAAACGAGTATGCAAGTTGGACAAATGAGATGCCAAATCCAACCACTTTCATGTGGTATTGGACAGAAAGGACTTTTTTTTTGCTCCATTTGAAAATGCAGACGTTAACAGCACCACTGTCTAATTCCAATCAATGCAAGTCATCAGAATCAAATACACCAACTTATATTCTTGTCTTCATGAAAGAAAGGAATCTATGTGTGTTAAACATGCTTGTATTATCATTAAACACCATTAACTTCCATCCATCCATCCATCCATACTTGTTAACAAAAATGTCTCTTTCATAAATAAATAAATATAAATTATAAATAGGAATGAGGTAGATCTCCTCGACTTGGTCAATTGAAAAATAGCTCACCTGCAGAAAAAGTGTGAGCGCCCCTGCGCTAGAGAATGAGGAGTGTTTGAAACTACATGTCAACATCTCCGTTGGACATATACTATTTGATATGCAGCTCATTTTTATGTGACACTTATTGAAATATCTTGTGTGACATCATTCACAAGTGCACTTTATTTGTTTTTAACTATTGTAATGGCGTTCTGTACAAAAAGTGTTCTTTTGATATGTCATCTCAGTGACATTGTGCACAAAAGTGCACGAATAGCTTGTTTTAAAATGTCTATGACTATCTTGCACTTTCTGTTTTAAAATGACATGAATGTTTGTGCCACTGCTTAATAAATGTTTGATAAAATACAGTTTTGGTCAATTGACTTAGTTGTGATTTCCCTCTCTGCATGAAAGTTTAAAATTTGCATATATGAATGCAGTATGAAGAAGAATGTTTCAATGTAGACACATAGAATCATCATACTGCTGTGATTATATGTGTCAAGTGTTAATTCAAGGCTAAGGCAAAATATCGACATATATATCGTGTACGATATATCGTGTATCGCGATATGGCCTAAAAATATCGAGATATTAAAAAAAGGCCATATCGCCCAGCCCTAACATCACCGTTATGGTAAATGGGTTATAATTGTATAGCGCATTTCTACCTTTAAGGTACTCAAAGCGCTTTGACACTCTTTCCACATATATACACACATTTACACACTGATGGGGAGGGCTGCCATACAAGGCACTTACCACGACCCATCAGGAGCAAGGGTGTCTTGCTCAAGGACACAAAGGACATGACTAGGTGGATAGGAGGTGGGGATCGAACCAGGAACCCTCAGGTTGCTGGCACGGTCAATCTCCCAAATCCGCGAAACCGTCCCAAACGAGGTTAGAATTTTGGGGAAGTGCACGTTAAGTTCCGTCGGAGGGTTTGGACCGCGAAGAGCAAACATATTTGATAATTAATAAGAAATAAAAATACAGAATAAAAATGGATTAGTGGTTGCGTAACAACCACAAGATAATTGTCTTTTGTTGGTTTGAATCAAACGCAACATTTGCATGGAAACGGGGAGTTCAGAACACTCAGAAATAGATTCTCATATGCAATTTTTTTTTTTTTCATTTTATTCAGTCATTTAAAACATGCCTGACTGAACATGTTTTTTAAGCACAAAGCAGAACTCGACGGACTGGCTCTGGTGTCTCAGAACAAACCAACACGGCAGCACCACTTGGAATAATTCACCATCAGACAAGCAGAAATGTTACAATAACAATAAAAAAAAAAGCTGAATTAAATGACAGCCGTCGCCGCACCCTCCCTGCAGCCCCCACTCCAGTCCTGCCAGACAACCGCAGACTGGAAAGGCCTTGTAAAAAATTAAATAGATGGGAGCCCAGTAAAAACAGCACGATGATGCAAACAAGGGTTTTTAAATCGATTTCTTACTTTTATTTTTTCAGAGAATTAGCCCCTATGAGGTGTACAGTAGCGCTAATATTTCTCACCAGTGTGGTGCATCATTCCAGCAAACAGAGACGAGCAATCGCCAGTGACAGCAAGTTATTTTTGCTGCTTTTTTATGTTTGCTCGTTTGCACCTGCACGACACCCCTCCTCTTTGACTCCTCGAAATATGTGAAGCCCAACTGCGAAGCTAAGACTGTTGCGGATGGCGGCGCCATGGCGCACTCGGGCGTGCGTCGACGTGCCGCGTCTATCAGCAGTGAGAAAGACTTAATACATGGCTCACCTGTAACACGCTGGGTACACAGTGAAAGGTGGGGTTGTACATTTGTTACGCTACTTGTTCTTGCGTACAGTGGAACCTCGATTTACAAACTTAACTGGTTCTTGAACATGGTTTGCAGATTGAAAAGGTATAGTGAAGCAATTGGGCTCTCTAAGCAAGCTGGAAAGCAGCTGCAGTGCACCCGGAATGCTGTTGCTCGAGTCCTGACTAGAACCAGTAAATGCGACCATATTAGTCCAGAGCTTAGGTCACTGCGCTGTCTTCCTGTTGCCCAAAGAATAGACTTTAAACAGCTCTCCTTGTCTTTTTATGGTCTTGTGCCAAAGTACATCTCCGACATGCCATCTCGAGCTCTGAGAACGTCAGGGAGTGGTCTCCTGCTGGTGGCCGGATTTGGGACCAAACATGGTGAAACTATGTTTCAGTTTTACGCTCCCATATTCTGGATTAGTCTTCCTAAAGTTGTGAGACATGCCTCAACCTTGGTAATGTTCAAACCCAGCCTGAAAACACTTATTTAATTCTGCATATGGCAACTGAAATTATTTTATTTACAGCGTTTGATTAATTAGGATTGTTTTTACGATGACTGTATTTTCTTATTTTAATTAGAATTATTTTTCCTTCGTTTATTTTCTGTAAAGAACTCTGAATTGCCTTGTGTAGAACTAGTGCTCTATAAATTGCCTTGCCACATCTCTCCAATGTTGTTATAAATAACGTGTTCCAGTCTCGACAAAAGTCTATATTTTGTAATGGTTTGTACACTTTGAACACAACATAAAGTGCTATACTGTATTGTATATCAAACAAACATAACAAGGAGGTGATGAGTTAACTAACGACTAGCTAAACTGTGCAGTGTGCTATGCCTACACGTGCATAAACACGGATGACCCATGGTGCCCTCCAAAACTAACAGAAAACCCCAAAATCCTTAACTTTAACAAAACATATTACAACAATGATAAACATTTAAAAAAGTAAGATCCACTTACAGTACAAAAACATTGGCAAGGGAGCAAAAAAAGGGGGAGAAAGGAAGGGGCAAAAAATGAACAAAGCTTTCATACACAGAGACATGGTTCACACAGAGAAGCATATTTGGTGTAATCTAAGAGTTTGTAAACCAAAAAATTGGCAAATATAGGGGTTCGTAAATCAAGGTCCCACTGTGTAAGCAAAGGAAGCTGGTTACATCATTTAAAAAAACAAAAAATACAATTACACCTTTATGAAGATAATGTTAAGTTATCAAACCTCTGGCTAATTTCCTGCTCGCCTGGCTAATGACGTGTTCCATTTACCTCAGAAGTTGGAGTTCGGCGCTAGGATTGAGATCCCGGCCGAGCTATGAGCGTTTCAGTGACCATGTCGGAAATCATGACGGCCACATCCACGAAAGCTATTCTTGCATTTGCCTTGCCGGAGTATAAACAACTTCTAGACAACTAAGCTCTCCTTCCGCAACCTTCAAACACAGTGGATGAGGAAGGAACACAAAGACGCCATTGATAGTTATTTAAAACTTTTAATTATGCCGCATGAAAAAAAAGTAATTTATTTTACTGTGTATCCATCAATACATCATATATGGATGATATAGTGCAACAAAATCTAGTCAGAAGTGCTAATAATGGCCATTACAGAAGCTGCCATTATTGTTTACACTCAGGTCAGCTATCTTTGAAAGCCAACTCAAGGGTGGTAAAGACTCGCCGACTGAGTATGAAACGCGACGAGGCTTTCCAGTTCTGACTAGGAACTCATAAATTCTGACTTCCCAGTACAAATTAAACCTGGCTAATTTCCATTTTGTTGCCAACTTGCACCATTTCTCTCCTGGAGTTGATTTTTGGGGTTTCTTTGTGTGCGTTTCAGGCATTTGCAGCATTATTCTTTTGTATTTGTTGCTGGTGCTGTACCTTTTGTTGTAATATTACATGTATGACATGAGTTTTATGTGCTGAGATCATTTCTGTGCATGGAGCGTTTGGATGTTGCACTTGACTGATAATCACAATACAGTTTGTAGTAAAAACCCTCACACTTCGACCTCAGTCTAAAATCATGGATTGTTTCAAAGAGTATCAAAGTGTCCCACCTCGCATTCCTGAATGTTTCCTGTATGCGGGGCCAGTTTGGGCACCTCATGAGTGAGACATCTCTCTTCTATCATATCTTTGATGGCAGTTGACAAGAGTCCACACATCTGCCGCGCCCTCATTTAACTTCCTCGTGAAGCAACAAGCGAGGGAGCTGTTGGAGCCCATCCTCAGCGTTGCATCAGACATGCCCATTTTTTATTTGTGCTTCCCGAAAAGATAACTACTATAGGAATGTAGGTTTTTTTTCAACCCCCCTGTGCTAACTCCTAATCATTGTGGACTGTTTCTTTAAAAAAGGGTGTGAACCGTGCGCCATTTATGCTCCCGTTCAATTCCCGCTCCCACTCGTCGTCACAGACACACTGCTCAGCTTTTTGCCAGCTTGCACAACGACTGGCACAGTCAGCGAGGACACACCACAGGAATGTACCCTCGTTCGACCCACGCCGTCATCCCCCCAGCCCCTCCCTGACATCCAGTTAGCGTCGCTGCAAGGTGGGTCAGACCCCCCCCCCCCCCCTTTTTTAGGTCTTTATCAATAAAAACGCCAATAAGCAACCGCCAATGAATGCTATGGTTTGCACAGCTGTCAATGATTGGCCAGGTAGAACTCTGATAGACTTTGGAGCGTCCACGCAGGATAACTTTTTGAAAGGAGCAGACTGACATGTCGGATTTGACAGTGAGTGAGGAAGAGTGGCCGATCAAAATGCAAAATGAATGTTTGGCATGTTGGCACACTACGACACAGTGTGTCGGTCATATGACCAGTGAATAAAAGACACAGATACACACAATCGTCCCACACTGTTGAGCAATACTTCCCCATTATTCTTCCAACACACTCCCTGCGGAGGACTGGAAACTGTTGTATTCTCTTCTCTCATGCATTCATTTCAAAATGAGCACAACCTGCGACAGTTCTGGTTCTGCAAAGTACTTTCAGCATGTGGTGGGCTCAATTTCCACTTGCAATATTAACAAGGCTGCATCACTAATGAAATAGCAACAACTAAGCGTAAACCCCTACACAAGGAACTAAAAATATACATATGCATTATTAATATTATAAAAATGCTCTGTAACAACCACCATCACTTGAAATCTAGCCATTTTCCCCTGGAATATTTGTCATATGACACTTCTTGCTCTTCACGCATTCTAACCACAACTTCTTCAGTTGCAACAGCACATGTAATTTTATTAATTTATCCCTAAATAGTCATTGTTTTACAGTATTGTACACCAGGTGATTGAGATGAATGGACTGATCAAGCCATAGATGCACAGATAGTTGATGCAAAAATGTAAACTAAAGTCTGATAGATAGATAGATAGATAGATAGATAGATAGATAGATAGATAGATAGATAGATAGATAAAACAAACATGTAAAGAG
Source organism: Nerophis ophidion (assembly GCF_033978795.1). NCBI lineage: Eukaryota > Metazoa > Chordata > Actinopteri > Syngnathiformes > Syngnathidae > Nerophis > Nerophis ophidion. The sequence goes on from NC_084628.1 coordinate 20,627,205, forward strand.
AAATCTTATTTTTATTAACAGTTCAGGTTTTATTTTCATTGTGCCTTGTTGCTGTATTTTTCCCCGCTTTCTAGTTTAAAGTTTATTTCAACAAATGTACCATGGGAAAATACAGTCAACAAACAACATTCCCCAAACGTTTGAACTTAGAACACCACCTTCCTGTACATTGTGTTGCGTTCAAGGACTGTCGAAACAAAGATACACCCTTCAACAGTGATTCTCAAACTGTGGTACGTGGGTTTCATCCAATGGTATGCCAAATGATCACTTCAATGAAATATTCAAATACAGTGTTACTGTTCAAAACGTATGTAATGTTACAATGGCCAAAATATTAAATATCACTTGTTAAATAAAATCTCTGCCTTGTTTTTCATGAAAATGAAGGCCTATCATGCTACTGTATTTGAATGTTGGTCATTATAAGTTAGCTAATACACCTGGAGAGCAAAGTGTTTTCTGAGATGGGACTTGGTGCAAAAAAACGTACATTATGAAGAATTATGTCAGATCTGCTGCCAGATGGTGGCAGGCATGCCAGAGCAGGATGAGTGGGAACCTTCCAGCAACTACTCAATCCCCGAATAATTACACTAAGACTGATCTCATTCATTTTGAAAAAAATGAAATAAATATAAAACGTAATATATTTAAAGCCTAAGTGTGAGTTTTGTGGTATATTAGGGATTAACTGCCTTTTCGTTGTTTTTATCACCACTGTAAACCAATACTCATGACGTAATACACATATCCAAGTTTATCCAGACTATCCAAATTTTCTGGATTGAACAAGTACTTGCGCCACAGAGCGTTGACAAAATTTGGCACGTTTACACTTGACAAAACTCCCCTGCAAAACATCTACGTCGAGTAAAATGTTCATTGGAATCCCTGTTATTTTATAGGATACACATTTATCAGTGAGTCTGCCAAAAAGCTTTTAAATTGATCGAATCGCACACTGATTTTTATGGGACGTGCCGATTGCCCGGTCGCCTCTGATGTGACTCACAAGTCCACTCTGAGCAGCCATGTTGACTCAAATTTTCCGCCACTTTTTTTTAATTAAATAAAAATACTCCTTAACTTTGAATCCTCTTTTTCTGTTTCTTTGTTTGGCAAAGCTTTCCGATGATACCAACCTTTTTTAAATTGGGGTAAGTGTTTAGAAAGTTGTGACATTTTTGGACACAAACTCCAGACCTAAAATCTGACACCCACTTCTAATGTCTTTGTACTGAAGAAGTTGGCCATACATTGGGGCATTTCCACTGGCTTTGGAAGTTCATAACTTTCTTAGTATGGATCGTAGAAAATTATACTTATATCACTGGAATCATCTTTACAACATCGGTCTGATAAAACTGGTTCAATAAACGTTACAAATTTTATTGCCATTGGCAAAAGTTCTTAACCTGGGCCCAAAACTTCCTCCAGCCGACTCAATACCACAACCGAGGCCACAAGCGCCCAGCTAGCAGGTCGGGAAGTTTCGATAAGCCCAAACAAGTCAACGTTCGCTTCGCTGAACGCACGCATGGATCAAGTTGGACTTTTTAGGACAATGTGGAGCCTTGTTTCCGTCCTGGTGGGCGGCTGAGGGGTAGAAAAATACCCTCAATAAAGCAGAAATATACTCAGAAAAATGGCATAGACTTAATATGCTTACAATTATGTTTTGTTAAAATAAATCAACTAAATTGAAATAAAATATGTTACCAAACTAAACTGTCCATGAAATTAAAGTGCAAATGGAAACACAGCTTGACCAATTAAGTCATAATTTTTGCGCTTAAGAAACATCCCTGACTTTAGCTCGAGACTTCCTCTGTTTGAGACTGTCATTACTGCCACAACTGGTAGAAAAGTGTATTACAACCGGGTACCTTAAGGCAATGTTCCGCAACCTCCGGTCCGTTACGCATTTGCTACCGGGCCGCACAGACACATGAATTAATTTTAAAACTATCGCATTTTTCTTTTACTTACTAAACAGTATTGTCCTGTTTAAGAGTGTCACCTTGTGTTACAATGAATTGATTAACGAGGACCGCGACTTAAACAAGTTGAAAAACTTATTCGGGTGTTACCATTTAGTGGTCAATTGTACAGAATATGTACTGAACTGTGCAATCTACTAATAAAAGTATCAATCAATCAATCAATCAATCAATCAGTCACAACTTTACTGTTCACGGCAGACGAACTGCTTTATGGTAGACAAAAACATGACTGCTGTTGTTGTGTGTTGTTGGAGTGCTGAAAGAACGTTGATGAGACTGCCTGACAATAAACCCACATAAGAAACCAAGAACTCGCCCTCGATCATTCTACAGTTATAACGTCATTGGGCAGGCACTCTGTTTATATTGTGGGAAAGCGGACGTGAAAACAGGCTGTCGACACGTCACTCGGGTCCGCATGGAGCTGGAGGGGGCGTGGCCTCTAGCTACGCTTGAATTTCGGGAGAAAATTTGTCCCGGGAGGTTTTCGGGAGAGGCGCTGAATTTCGGGACGGGAGGGTTGGCAAGTATGTAATAATGCATACTTTAAACCGGTCCCTGTTGGAAAAAAGGTTGGGGAACCCTGCCTTAACGGACCACAGCTGAAAAACATACAAGGGGTTAAGAAAAACTGCCATTAGTATCAACTTTTACTTTAAAATTTTGGAATGATTTTATGGGAATTATATTCCTAGAATATACCACAGACTAATAAAAAAAACTATCCTGGACGACAAATGGCCCCTATGCCACAATTTGGACACCCCCAATAAATTCTGCTGGTTTTTAAAAAACACTGAGAACGCCCACACACACGAAGGCCTTGAACGTTACACTCCATTAGTGGCATTTAATGTCGCTTGTTAATGATGACGGCAAACTTTTCAAACTCCTCTAAATTCCTCCAGCCGAGTCGATAACACAACCGAGGCCACAAGCGCCCAGCTCGCAGGTCGGGAAGTGTCGATAAGCCCGAACAAGTCAACGTTCGCTTCCCTGAACGCACGCATGGATCAAGTTGGACTTTTTAGGACAATGTGGCACCTTGTTTCCGTCCTGGTGGGCGGCTTAGGGGGTATAAAAACACCCCCAATAAAGCAGAATTGAAGCAGAAGTCGAATTTTTATTAAACACACCGAAACAGCAAGGAGGTACTGGGGGGGGGGATGGGGAACCGAGAAAGTGGGCCAAACCGAGCAGCTGTGAGGCCCGTCTTCGCTCTCCGACTTCCCGGTTTCCTCCCCTGCCATTTTCTTCCACATTCCCGCCCCGGCCCACCACACCTCGGCTCGGTTATCTTACCTTCCTCTGCTGTCTCTCCCAGGCCGGGTCCAGCAGCAGGTCCCGGTCCCAGTCGTTTTCTTGCTCCATGTAGGTCTGCACGCCGCCGGACGAGTATTGGTTATTAGAGGCGTGATAATCTACCATAACGACACGGAGAGCGCCACGCAAGACTGTTAGCAAAAAAAACCAACCCCAAAAAAAAACACACGAAACGAACGCGATCGGAACCGAGTGGCGGGTTTGGGGACGGAAGCACGACGTCGGAAGGAGGCCTTCTCTCGCCGCTCTCGGCCGTCACAGTGCGGGCTTTTCTGGCTGGAGTATCCGGTGCGCGCAGGGAGGCTGAACGGAGAAGAAAAGCTTTCCCTCAGCGCGGTGAGGCTGCTGGGCGGAACCGGCCGCTCCTACCAGTGAGAGGGGCGGAACTTCCGGTACACCCTAACAAAGTAATTAGCCCTGCCTCTACTTGATGACTCAATATGTTGTTATCCAGGATACACGCCTGTCTGCTTTTAAAATCAAACCTTTAAATATTACTCTCCAACTATTTTTTTACTTATCAAGTATCAGTCCTTCTTCGTAATAGTATCAGTTTGACTCTTTTATTTTGAAAGTACAATTTCAGCGTGCGTATTAGTGATTCTTGACACATTTTCTTTCTGCCCCTTCCATTGCTCATGAATATTCATGTGACCCTTGAACCCCACCCCACCCGTGCTGAAACAATGAAACGTTCATCGGATTTATTAGGAAAAAGCGCAGAAAAACATTTTAACGTTTTATAGCGACACCTTGTGGTTGTTTATGTTAGCCTTTTTTTCACCGCATTGCATCCACTGTCATTTTTAACAAAGTGCATGCCAATTTTGTTCGGGGAACACATGTTTTAGTTCTAATTGATACAGTATATGTATTTTTATCTTTTTAATTAATATTTATGTTGCGATTTAAGTGATATATATTGCCACAATATGAGCAGGGTTTTTTTTAGAAAATGCACTTAAAAAATAAATATGCACGGTGTATTGAAATTCCTGCTCAGATCACCCTTTCATTATTGGTGTTTCTGCAAGCTTTTTTTTTACAGTTTTCTTGTAAAAACCTATAGTCCATCCATCCATCTTCTTCCGCTTATCCGAGGTCGGGTCGCGGGGGCAGCAGCCTAAGCAGGGAAGCCCAGACTTCCCTCTGCCCAGCCACTTCGTCTAGCTCTTCCCGGGGGATCCCGAGGCATTGCCAGTCGAGCCGGGAGACGTAGTCCTCCCAACGTGTCCTGGGTCTTCCCCGTGGCCTCCTACCTGTTGGACGTGCCCTAAACACCTCCCTAGGGAGGCGTTCGGGTGGCATCCTGACCAGATGCCCGAACCACCTCATCTGGCTCCTCTCGATGTGGAGGAGCAGCACTTTTACTTTGAGTTTCTCCCTGATGGCAGAGTTTCTCACCCTATCTCTAAGGAAGAGCCCTGCCACCCGGCGGAGGAAACTCATTTCGGCCGCTTGTACCCGGGATCTTATCCTTTAGGTCATGACCCACAGCTCATGACCATAGGTGAGGATGGGAGCGTAGATCGACCGGTAAATTGAGAGCTTTGCCTTCCGGCTGAGCTCCTTCTTCACCACAACGGATCGGTACAACATTCGCATTACTGAAGACACCGCACCGATCCACCTGTCGATCTCACGATCCACTCTTCCCTCACTTGTGAACAAGACTCTATAGTGTGTGATTCAAATATCCCAGAAGATGAAGAACCATGACGTGGAGTGTGTGTGTGTGTGTGTGTGTGTGTGTGTGTGTGTGTGTATGTGTGTGTGTGTGTGTGTGCGTGTGTGTGTGTGTGTGTGTGTGTGTGTGTGTGTGTGTGTGTGTGTGTGTCTGCTGACCCCACAAGTCGGTCACATTGTGACTGTCCTAGCCCATTAGCATCACAAGCACATACAGAATGGAGGATGTGGTGTGAGCTTAATCGTATTGCTTAAGGTGTCATAATGTCATGTGATGATACAAAGTGATGAAAGTAGCAGAACGTTAACAAAGAACCAGTTAGAGGAACTTTGTTTTTTCTCCTTAAACATTTAGATGCAAGCAGGGGCCGCAAACAGAAAAATTGATGAATGGGAGCCCATCCATCCATCCATTTTCTACCGCTTATTCCCTTTGGGGTCGCGGGGGGCGCTGGTGCCTATCTCAGCTACAATCGGGCGGAAGGCAGGGTACACCCTGGACAAGTCGCCACCTCATCACAGGGCCAACACAGATAGACAGACAACATTCACACTCTAGGGCCAATTTAGTGTTGCCAATCAACCTATCCCCAGGTGCATGTCTTTGGAAGTGGGAGGAAGCCGGAGTACCCGGAAGGAACCCACGGAGCCACTTTGATAAATTTTAGAGTGTTAAAGATACTAAAAAAAAATAAAAAATGTAAAAAAAATTTAAAAAATCTAATATGGGTAAATATATGCAAAGCTATCTCAACAAACCACACCTTAAGTTTGTTTTGACAAAGAAAGTTAATCTAATAAAATCATGCATCAATAATTATTCTTTATCTTCTATATGTAAATGGTTCTGAAACTTTTTCTGAAACTTTTACTCAAACCAAGTACCACCTCAGGAAAAAAAAAACTTGGCTCTCCAAGTACCTCTATAATGACCAAAATTAAAATACAGTAGCATAGCAGGCCCAGGTGTTCAATAAAAACAAGGCAGAGGTTTTATTTAACAAGAATATTTAACAATTTTGGCCACTGTAACATTAAACACGGTTGGAACAGTAACACTGTGTTTGAATACAATGAAATAAAACACTGTACTTTAAATCAAGAAATGCATTGGCGTACCACTAGATGGAGCCAATAAAAAAAAACGAGTGGGGTTGAAAATGACACATGTAGAGGCAGCGAGCTTTTCAGCTGTGGTCCGTACGGGCCGCTGCGGTACTCATTTGTAATACATTTTTCCACCACTTAAATCATGACTTAAGTGGTGAAGCTGTGTTTTCATTTGCACTTTAATTGTATTGACAGTTTATTGATAAAAAAAATATTCATTATTCATTGGGTTTATTTTAGCACCACTTAATTGTAGGTCAAAAAGATGCAGCGCCTCAACAGTTGTTGCTAAATAAATCAAAGGCGTGCAGTATTATCTTCATAGAGGAAAAATATTTGCATTGGATCGCATTGGATTGTATACCTAATAAAGTGGCCGGTTATATGTGAATTCATAAAAAGTGAGGAGACAGGGTTGGTCAAACTTTTTTCACCAAGCAGCAGCCATTTTTTTCTATTTTGTAAAAGAAATGCTACCAACAGACAATAGTAGTCCCTCGCCCATTCCATGTTTGCAGCTTCACTCTGATCGTAGATTTTTTTTTTGGTATCCTTTTTATATATATGTTACAGACTTTTGGTCTAAATTGAACGTTTTCAAGCATACATTTTTTTTTGGAGCAGCCTAAAAAATACACTTAAAATATCCATTATTCCATCCATTTTCTACCGCTTATTCCCTTTTGGGGTTGCGGGGGGCACTGGCACCTATCTCAGCTACAATCGGGCAGAAGGCGATGTACACCCTGGACAAGTCGCCACCTCATCGCAGGGCCAACACAGATAGACAACATTCACACTCACATTCACACACTAGGGACCATTTAGTGTTGCCAATCAACCTATCCCCAGGTGCATGTCTTTGGAGGTGTGAGGAAGCATATCAATACTTCAATATTATTGGCAACAAGATGATACCACGGTGGAAGAGGGGTTAGTGCGTCTGCCTCACAATACGAAGGTCCTGCAGTCCTGGGTTCAATCCCAGGCTCGGAATCTTTCTGTGTGGAGTTTGCATGTTCTCCCTGTGAATGCGTGGGCTTCCTCCAACTTCCAAAGACATGCACCTGGGGATAGGTTGATTGGCAACACTAAATTGGCCCTAGTGTGTGAATGTGAGTGTGAATGTTGTCTGTCTATCTGTGTTGGCTCTGTGATGAGCTGGCGACTTGTCCAGGGTGTACCCCGCCTTCCGCCCCATTGTAGCTGAGATAGGCGCCAGCGCCCCCGAAAAGGGAATAAGCGGTAGGAAATGGATGGATGGATGGATAGATGAGACCAAACCGTTCAGTGCGCCATTCAGTATCGAGGTCACTGATTGGCTCAGCATTATTAGATTGGATTAAAATAGTTGAGACGTGGCTGTGTGGGTGTAATATATGTCTAATTATGTTAAAATATATATTTGGAAGGTAGTCAACATAATTTTTTATGCATTATGAAAATATTAAGTTAATTATTTCTTTGGTCAGTCGTCAACAAAATAAACAAGAACTATTTTATTTCGATTTATAATTAATAGATTATGTCAGCTTTGTGTTTTAATTGACAAATAATATAATTCAGAATATCTTTAGTTATTACAATCAACATTTCTGCTTTTTCATTGCATTTTTATTGCTTTTTTGTTAGTTTGTATTTTGACTTTAAACTGAGGGCCAGCAAAACTTAAGCTGTGGGCCACACTTTGGACAGCTTTGATTTAGAGCCATATATGGACATTGTTTGTACGTGATGCGTTCAAGGTGAGTCGGGACATGGAAAACATCCTGCCATTATTAGCAAATATTTCAAATATGCGGTGAGATATAAGTGAGAATAGGGCGAGGGGGAAACTTCCAGCCACTAATGAATGCTATAATAATCACACTGAGTGATCTAATTCATACTTTCACGGGAATGTAATATGCTTAACATAGTGCAGTCAAGGGGGGGACATTAATCCTGACTTTCTCATTTTGATTTAAATATCGATCTCCTGAATTAATGTTGCTCATCATTTTGAATATGTAATTATTTATTATTATTGTTTTTTTTATTGATGTAGTTTAATTTTCAGTATCTAATTTGAAGAAAAAAAATGATGGTTTAAATAACTATATAGTTTTTTATTTCAGGCAAATTGGTGCACTTTAAATCTCTATTATAGACTAAAAAACAATGTTAATAAAATTATTGTTTGTTGTAAGTTGATCCATACTTTATTTTATTTTTTCAAGTTCGTGTAACGTTGGGGTATCCAAAGTGTAGCACGCAACTCATTTTTTACTGGCAGCGTCATATTCTGAAAATCAAAAAAAAAAAAACTATTAAAAAACAACATAAAAAAGGTGAAATAAAAGAGCAAACAGGGCAAATGTAACAAGAAAAAGCTACAATGTTGATGCTAAAAACACAAATCTGCCACGCAGGCTGTTTTCTCTTTAAAACTGTCATTGCTCAATAAATAATAATGAATCAAAATTTATGTTGTTATGAACTATTGTCCTATATAAAGCTCCAATGACTTCACAATAAATATTACACTTTGAAATATTTTTGGGGGTTAAAAATTGCATGGTTTGTGATTTTGCCTGAAAACTAACAAAGCACATAAATAAAAACACATAATCAAGGGGTGGATCTGAAGTCGATCTAGAGATTTAAACATTGAAAGTTAAAAAAAAGCTGGTTTTTGTATATATTTTTTAACAGTCTTTGCTTTTAAAAAAACAATAATAAAATATAATCAATGCTGTTATGAATTATGATTTACATCAAATATTCCAAATATATATTTTTTGTGGGGAGGAGGATATTGCATATTTAGTTTTTGGAATAGTTTTTTGTTTTTGTTTTTCATAAAAATGGGTATCTTATACAAAAAGAACATACAAAGATACAACTTTTCATCAACAGATGGCTCTGAAATTGATCTCAAGATTAAAACGTTGACAAAAAAATTATAAAATATGATTAATTTTTATGACTGCCACCCTTCCGGGTACCGTCGACTGAATTAAAAGGGAGCCCTAAAGGTTTCAAAAAATGTGTATATTTTTAGGGTTTTGGAAAGAAAAAATATCCAAAGGGCCCCTGCATGCTTTTATCGGTGGAAAAAGTTTGGACACCCTGGGTGTCACGTAAGCCGGCCAATGGGGCGGGGCCATGTGTACATTAGTTAGCCAGCTCGGTGGTCAGCACACTTGCCTCCCATGTGGACAACCAGGGTTCAAGTACCAGTGCGCAATGGTATACCACCTGGGTTACATTAATGATACAATCTTCTGCAGAGGTGTACTTATAACAATAGTATAAGCATGTGCTGTTATCCATAGTGGCGGCAGAATGTTTGCTTAAAAGAAACAAATTGAGAAGCACTGAAATAGCATGAAACACAATACGGCGTTAAACGTTACCATCATTGCGACAAATATTTGCATTACATCACATTAAATTGTGTGACATTGCGTCCATTTGAGCTCATCCTGAACAGGAAGTGAGTGAAAATATAATAGAAAAATGTGTGGTTACATTTATGAAAGGGTGAGGAGACAGGAAGTGCGGCAATGTATGGCACACAACGCCCAAATAAGGCAGTGTGAGTGGTAGCACAACAGGATATCACACACACACACGAACACACACACACACGAACACACACACACACACACACACACACACACACACACACACACACACACACACAGCGTGGACATGTTTAGAGTGTTTAAAGAATGACGCTGGCAGACGACTATGTACACATACCAAACAGTCACAATAAAACGGGGGTCGTTAATCAAAAATATTCCCAGCGATCGGGGTCGCGACCTCTTCCCAGCGAGTAGAAGAATTGGCGGCCATGTTTCAATCGCGGCCCCGCATGAGCGAAAACAATCCCTGACAAATATTTCCCTCAGCGCGGCTGTAATGTGCGCTCATGCCGGAGCGCGACGAAAATACAATCAAACGGTGCAGAGGGAATTCATCCTGGGAATCTTCTGGGCTGAGGCGAGTGTTCAGTTGTAAACGGTCATGTGGAGCCACTGAAACAAAGCAGAGCATGGTCGTCAAATATATTTAACCCTTTGGTGTACAGCCGAGGTGTTCAACTAAATTGTTTGAGGGCCACATTTCCAGAAAGGGGGCACACTTCTCCCTTCACTATCAGTCTTATTTTGTATATTCCAGCAGTAAGTCTACTTATTTCATCAGTAACAGGAGCGCTCTGCTGGTTTTCAGGAGATCCTGCATCAAAGCTGGTCAAAGACCGTCTCCAGGACTCCAGTGTTTTTGGGCATCTGCTGTAAAAATGTGAGTCTCTCACAAGTTTTTTTTTAACTGAACTAAACGGGCCACCAATTGAAAAACCCACATGAAGGAAAAAGAGAGGACCTACAATGTAACCTTGAGGAACACCACAAGTACAGTGGGGCAAAAAAAGTATTTAGTCAGCCACCGATTGTGCAAGTTCTCCCACTTAAAATGATGACAGAGGTCTGTAATTTTCGTCATATGTATACTTCAACTGTGAGAGACAGAATGTGAAAAAAAAATCCAGGAATTCACATTGTAGGAATTTTAAAGAATTTATTTGTAAATTATGGTGGAAAATAAGTATTTGGTCAACCATTCAAAGCTCTCACTGATGGAAGGAGGTTTCAACTCAAAATCTCACGATGCATGACCCCATTCATTATTTCCTTAACACGGATCAATCGCCCTGTCCCCTTAGCAGAAAAACAGCCCCAATGCATGATGTTTCCACCCCCATTCTTTACAGTAGGTATGGTGTTCTTGGGATGCAACTCAGTATTCTTCTTCCTCCAAACACGACGAGTTGAGTTTATACCAAAAAGTTATATTTTGGTTTCATCTGATCACATGACATTCTCTCAATCCTCTGCTGTATCATCCATGTATCCATTTTGGCATAGCTCGGTTGGTAGAGTGGCTGTGCCAGCAACTTGAGGGTTGCAGGTTCGATTCCCGCTTGTGCCATCCTAGTTACTGCCGTTGTGTCCTTGGGCAAGACACTTTACCCACCTGCTCACAGTGCCACCCACACTGGTTTAAATGTAACTTAGATATTGGGTGTCACTATGTAAAGCGCTTTGAGTCACTTGAGAAAAGCGCTATATAAATATAATTCACTTCACTTCACTTCAACTCGTCGTGTTTAGAGGAAGAAAAATACCGAGTTGCATCCCAAGAACACCATACCTACCGTGAAACCTGGGGGTGGAAACATCATGCTTTGGGGCTGTTTTTATGCTAAGGGGACAGGACGATTGATCCGTGTTAAGGAAAGAATGAACGGGGCCATGCATCGTGAGATTTTTAGCCAAAACCTCCTTCCATCAGTGAGAGATTTGAATGGTTGACCAAATACTTATTTTCCACCATAATATACATAGAAATTCTTTAAAATTCCTAAAATGTGAATTCCTGGAATTTTTTCCACATTCTGTCTCTCATAGTTGAAGTGTACCTATGATAAAAAATTACAGACCTCTGTCATCATTTTAAGTGGGAGAACTTGCACAATCGGTGGCTGACTAAATACTTTTTTGCCCCACTGTATATTTACTGTCTTCTCCAGACCATAGAGCGCACCGGGATATAAGCCGCACCCACTAAATTTTTGAATACTTTTTTCTCAGGATTTAGCCGCACCAGACTATAAACCACATTTACAGTCGTGGTCAAAAGTTGTAACGAACATAATGTCATGACTGTTTCGAGTTTCCAATACATTCTTCAACTCTTATTTTAATGTGATAGAGTGATTGGAGCACATACTTGTTGGTCACAAAAAGCATTCATGAAGTTTGGTTATTTAATGAAGTTATTATGGGTCTACTGAAAATGTAATCCCAGGAACACCAGAACTACCGTCAAGCATAGTGGTGGTAGTATTATGCTCTGGGCCTGTTTCGCTGCCAATGGAACTGGTGCTTTGAAGAGAGTAAATGGGAGAATGAAAAGGAGGATTACCTCCAAATTCTTCAGGACAAACCATAATTCATCAGCCAGGAGGTTGGGTCTTGGGCGAAGTTGAGTGTTCCAACAGGACAATGACCCCAAAGACAAGTCAAAAGTGGGAAAGGAATGGCTAAATTAGGCTACAATTAAAGTTTTAGAATGGCCTTCCCAAAGTCCTGACTTAAATGTGTGGACAATGCTGAAGAAACAAGTCCATGTCAGAAAACCAACAAATTTAGCTGATCTGCATCAATTTTGTCAAGAGGAGAGGACAAAAATTCAACCAGAAGCTTGTAGATGGCTACCAAAAGCTCCTTATTGCAGTGAAACTTGCCAAGGGACATGTAACCAAATATTAACATTGCTGTATGTATACTTTTGACCCAGCAGATTTGGTCACATTTTCAGAGGACTCATAATAAATTAAAAAAAGAACCAAACTTCATGAATGTTTTTGTGACCAACAAGTATGTGCTCCAGTCACTCGATCACAAAAAAATAAGAGTTGTAGAATGTATTGGAAACTCAAGACAGCCATGACATTATGTTCTTTACAAGTGTATGTAAAATTTTGACCACGACTGTATATATCGACACAAAATATTTTGCAAATGTTTATTTACATACTTTGTTTCCAAACAATGTCTGTAAAACAACAGTAAAACAGCTGATCAAACAAAACAGAAGTCATCGTCATGGACCCACTAGATAGCTCTCCAATCAGCTAAACAAAATCAATAACTTCATGGTGACGTTTTGGTGAATTTACTGAGGAATTTGTGAAACTGAACCAATACAAATAGAACGCCATTGTAAGTTAATAATATTAACACAGATGCTCGTAAACGTGTTAGCATATTAGCTCATGCTAACAACGCTATAGTCATTACATGACAATAGCATGTAAAAATATGCATGAAAACACTCCTACAGACATCACACTTGGGATGGTTTAGAAAGCTACTTGGACTGATGCATAGGAGTAGAAATGCTATGCACGGCTGGAAGCCGAACGGCACTTTGGTTGAAAAAAAATAAATACTTGCAAAAGAAAGGACACCCGCTGTGAGCAAAACTGTCCATAAGATGGCGGCATAGTACAACAATAAAACACGTTCATTGATTGATTGATTGAAACTTTTATCAGTAGATTGTACAGTACAGTACATATTTTGTACAATTGACCACTAAATGGTAACACCCGAATAGGTTTTTCAACTTGTTTAAGACGGGGTCCACGTAAATCAATTCATGGTGTATTTTGTTGTTTGTTTTTTTGACTACCGTATTTCCTTGAATTGCCGCCGGGTATATAGTATGCGCCTGCCTTGAATTACTGCCGGGTCAAACTCGCTTCACAAAATAATTAGCGCATGCTTAGTATTACCGCCGGGTCAAACTCGTGACGTCACGAGTGACACTTCCCCTGTCATCATTTTGAAAATGGAGGAGGATGATTTCAATACCGGTAATTTGAAATCGCATAAAAGGAAGAAGATTAAGAGCTATTCAGTTGGATTTAAGGTCCAAGCTATTGAATACCGGGATGCTAAAAAGAACAGTAAGCAGATATGTTTTATTAATATACCGTAGCTGCGTGTGTCAAATATGAGTCATTAAATGACTCCCGCCTCCTGGTGGTAGAGGGCTCTAGTGATCCTTCTTGCGACTACTCGGCTGCAGAAGAAGTGAACACGAGTGATGTGATATGGGCTGGGAACGGATTTGACGCGGGGGATGCACGACAGATCTTTTAGGATGTAACACCACTACTCCTATGCTGGCTATGTAAACAACCGGGCTGAAATAAAGCATGTTCCAGTCCTAAATAGGGGTAGAAAAGCGCTACACAAGTACAACCCATTTACCATTTACCATAAATACCCAGTGTATTATTTATACAATAACACTTCATGCTGGCAGCGGTGGGATAAAGAGATCACCCACGGAGCAGAACGGGAGGGGGAGTGGCCCGAGGATAATTCTGTCGTCGCCCGCACGTGAGGAGCCGAGCTAACTGATAGCAGCAGTTTTCTAAACTGGACTTTCAATCAAAGCAGGAGGCTATAAAGGAAGATCTCCATAGATAGATAGACTTTTTAAAACTGAAGAAAGATAATGAAGACTTCTATAAACAAGTTATTGATGCTTTTGATCAGAAGTAGCTGGCATGGACTTCATTTATAAGTAAAGGTAAGACCATAATAAATGTTTTTTATTAAATATGCTTTTCATGATGGTATCCTTACATCATACTCAAATTTTTACTGCATGCCTTTGGTAAGTGCCGGAGTGAGAAGAGGTTTTAAATTAATTAGGGCCCCGGCGGCAATTCAAGGAAATACGGTATTTTAATTTCGGCGGTTAACGAAAAAAGAAGCGGGTTATAGTCTGGAATAGCATGTTAACGGTCTGCCTGTTAACAATTAGCATATGTCAAAAAAACAAGTAATATGACCGTAAGCGGTAAAAAAATTAGCCCCAAAAAGTTAGCATGCTAACAGTGATCATGTGTCACGTACAAAGTTATATGTAATGGTGGCAAAATGAGCAAAAAAAGTTAGCCTGTAGATGTTAGCATGCTAACAGTTAGCATATGTCAAACACCCAGTTATATGACTCTGGGGTAAACATTTGTTAAAAATAGCTAACAAAAAAAGTTAGCTAGTATGCTAAAATCATTAGCATGTCTCACGTACCAGATTATACGACTCTAACGTGTACGTATGGCTGCAAAATTAGCTAAAGAAAGTTAGCATTTTAGAAGTTAACAAACATGAACATTTTGACTTCGGAACTGTTCAAATCTATAGAGAAATGTGAAATACGTAAAAGTTTGTATATTGCCCATTCTTTTTAATGAATTAATATATTCCGGGTAATCCTAAAATGTTTTGAACCAGACAGCATGTTGGCTTGAATGTCCAGGATGAGTGGAACAGTTCAAATCGGGTGAGAAATACGGGAAGTTTGAAAAATGGCCCATTCATTTTCAATGGGAAAAATTTAAATTCCTGGAATTCCTGGAAATCTGGGAATTTTACACGAACATAAGCTTGTTTTGTAAGATGTTTCCTTCAAAAGGGAATTACTCACCTGTCTGTAGTTGAGCGAGATGCTTCCCATTCCCACCATGTCGTACGCGTGAAATTTGTCTGCAAAAGACGTGCCATAGTGAATAAATACATAAATAGTGTCGGGACAGAACTTTCACAAGATTTTACAGAAGAGTTTTTCAAATTTAGAAGCATGCAGTGTTCTGCTAAGATGAGGAAGTGAGGACTCAATTGATCCTTCCGTTAATTGATCAATTCTGTAAGAGATGTGTCCCAATACTTTTGTCTGTTCGCGTGAAGCTCATTTTGCTTACGGATCATGCTGTCCAGCTTCATGGTGAGGTACAGGAAGCCGGGATAGCTGATGGTCATGTCGGGCTCTGTGTACCGCAGGCCCACCAGCTGCATCACCAGGTCGTCCACCACGATGCCTGAGAGGACACGGCATGGACATGTGTGTCTTCATGTGGAGCTTCACCTGGGTCTTATTACCAAAGTTTAATTTTTTTTACACTGAATTCATGTAACTGAATTTTTTGGCCTTTGAATTTTGTGTTATTTGTTTTGTTTTTTAGCTTTTTGCTGACAATTACCCTGATGAAAAAGTGGTGAACAAAATTTCCATCCATCCATCCATTTTCTACCGCTTATTCCCTTTTGGGGTCGCGGGGGGCACTGGCGCCTATCTCAGCTACAATCGGGCGGAAGGCAGGGTACACCCTGGACAAGTCGCTACCTCATCGCAGGGCTAACACAGATAGACAGACAACATTCACATTCACACACTAGGGCCAATTTAGTGTTGCCAATCAACCTATCCCCAAAATTTGTGTTTAATAATTCAGTTTGTTAAAAAAGTGTTTTCAAATTCAGTGTGTAAAAAAATCTATGAAATTGTAAGCATAATTTGATGTAAAAAAAAAAAAAAAATTCAATTCACATAATTCAAACTTTGTTGTGAAAGCCTTTTTTGACACTGAATATTTTGCTTTCGAATTTTGTGAATACATTTTTTTTTACATCAAATTATAGTAATTTCATTGAACAAAAAATTGTGAGTAAAACTTGTGTGTTTAAAAATTCAGTTTGTCAAAATTTGTGGTCTAAAATTCAGTGTGTATAAATTTAGTGTACCAAAAAAATTTTTTTTTTAATTCTATGTAAAAAATTTACATGTAAAAAGATTCAGTGCAGAAAAATGTGTTGCTTCAAAACTCAAGACTCACTCCCGGTAAATTGAAACTGAAGCATTCTGTCTCAGTGGCAGCCAACGAGGTGTCAAGTTTGTAGTCACGTGACACGAATATTATAACAAGAATATATGACTACAAATGTTTTAAACTGAATTTTTTTTGCACCGAATTTTTTAACTGCATTTTAAAAAAACGCTAATTTTGCTCACAATTTTTTATTCAATGAAATTGTCAGCATGATTTGATGTATTAAAAAAATTCAGTTCACTAAATTCTATTTTCGTCATGAAAGCTTTTTTTGGCACTGAATTTTTTTCTTTTGAATTTTGTTAATGGAATTTTTTTTAAATCAAATTATGATGACCACTGAACAAAAAATTGTGAGTAAAATATGTGAGTTTAAAAATTCAGTTTGTTAAAATACAGTGGTCTAAAATTCATTGTGTATAAATGTACTGTAGAAAAAAGTCAGCATACATTTTTTTACTTAAAACAATTCCATCCATCCATCCATCCATTTTCTACCGCTTATTCCCTTTCGGGGTCGCGGGGGGCGCTGGCGCCTATCTCAGCTACAATCGGGCGGAAGGCGGGGTACACCCTGGACAAGTCGCCACCTCATCGCAGGGCCAACACAGATAGACAGACAACATTCACACTCACATTCACACACTAGGGCCAATTTAGTGTTGCCAATCAACCTATCCCCAGGTGCATGTCTTTGGAAGTGGGAGGAAGCCGGAGTACCCGGAGGGAACCCACGCATTCACGGGGAGAACATGCAAACTCCACACAGAAAGATCCCGAGCCTGGATTTGAACCCAGGACTGCAGGACCTTCGTATTGTGAGGCAGACGCACTAACCCCTCTGCCACCGTAAAACAATTCAGCATAATAAAAATTCAGCGTGAAATATTCAGTGTAAAAATTCAGTGCAGATATTGTAATTTTTTTTATTGTTAAATATCAAATCATGGTGACAATTTTATTGAATAAAAGATTGTGAGCAAAATGTGTGAGTTTAAAAATTATGTTTGTCAAAGTACAGTGTTTTAAAATTTAGTGTGTAAAAATTCAGTATATAAAAAAAATCAGCACAAATAAAATTGGTGTAAAAGAATTTCAGTGCAGAAAAATATTGCTTCAAAACTCAGGACTCATTCCCGGTAAATTAAAACTGAAGCATCCGGTCTCAGAAGCAGCCAAATAGGTGTTTTCGGGAGGGGCACTGAAATTCGGGAGTCTCCCGGGAAAATCGGGAGAGTTGGCAAGTATGGTTGAAGGTGGAATGGTTTGAATCGTTTGAAAAATGTGCAAATGGTGGAAGTTAGAAAAATGGTCAATTCATTTTGAATGGGAACAATTTCCCAGAAAACATGGTATTCTGGGAAATCTGGGAATTTTTGGAATTTGTTAAGGAAAAGCCCGCGATTCCCGAATAGGCTGAACAGAATGCTTTGGAGCATTTCCCAAAACTAAAGGGGTTAATTCCCATTTAGAAAAGTGTGGGCTTTCTCGCCACCTAAAGCTGGGACGAGGCACTGCAGCGTATTCATTTTCTCCAGTCTTACCTGCGGCCTTCAAGGCGGGGCCCACCTCTTCATACTCTAGACGCTGAGTTTTGTTCTTGTCGTACACCAGAAAAATGTCCTGATGGGGAGGGGTCAAAGGTCAGGGCCGAAAGCACGCAACAGAGGACAGAAGGGGGTGGCGACCTCACTCACCGTCCACATTCGGATCTTTTCCCAGAGACTCTGGAACTCCCGCCAGTTTAGCTGCGCGATGCCTTGACTCTGGAGGAAAGGTTGGCATCAAGGAAACTGACAAGCTGCATGACCTTTGACGATTTAAACCATTCCAAATTCTAAGTGTGAGCGTTTAAGCCATGTTTGCTGATATAAACTTCAGTCCTATTTTGTTACTTGGCACATGCTACACTGCAAAAACTGAAATCTAAGTAAGATGAAATATCTCAAATAAGGGTGATATTTTACTTATTTTCTGTCTGATAAGATAATTCTTCTCACTAAGCAGAATTTATATTAGAGTGTTTTACTTGTTTTAAGGGTTTTGGTCCTAAATGATCTCAGTAAGATATTACAGCTTGTTGCTGAAATTTAGTGAACTATATTGAGTAAAACATGCTTGAAATGAGAAAATCAAGTGTTGCAAAGCTGTGTCATCAACATTCACAAGTATAAAACTATTTTTCTAAAGTAATCTTTTTCATACTTCAAGCATGAAAAAAAAAATCATGATGTCAAGATAATGGCACTAGCATTTACTTAATTTAAGAATATTTTTCAACATATTGAGCAAAAAGGTATTTTTTTTCTACCAGGAAAAGTGCACTTGTTATTAGTGAGAATATACTTATTTTAAGATATTTTTTGGGTTCATTGAGGTTAGCTAGATTTACTTGTTTTGGAAAGTCTTGACAAGCCGAATTTTGTTGTTCTATTGGTAGATCATTTTGCTTAGTTCCAATGAAATACTCCTCATATTTGTATTTTGTTTTTCTTGTTTTTGAACACTGACTTATTGCAGTGTAACTGTTTGTTCGAACGTTTTGTTACCCGACGGTATCTGGCTAGCATGCCTTGCTGTTAGCATGTCCTTAGCATGCTAGCTATTTAGAATAGAATAGAATAGAATGGACTTTATCGTCATTATATTTGTATATAACAAGATTAAAGACTCCAACTTAAGGTACAGTAGTGGGAATAAATATGGGGTGAAATAAATAACACAAGATGTAATAAAGGAAAAACCAACCATTGAAACAAACAAACTACTATCCAATAAAAATAATAAGCAATCCTGTACAATATACGAAACTTTATAGAAATACAAAATACTGTACAATATACAGAACAAGACAAGAGTACCGAAGTAATAAATAACAATCAGTGTCAGACGTATTGCACTCAAAGGGTAGTATTGCACAGTAGGGTATTAGGGCATGATATTGTGTAGGGGTGAATTAGCTTGCAGTTCGATTATTTTGGTACTTGAAACATGCCAATTGTTAGCATGTAAACATGTTAGTTTTTTTGGCAGATTTTTCAGATACACACCATTTTGTTTACTGTTAGAATGCTAATGTTAGTGTGTTAGCTTGTTAACATTAGCATTTTAGGCAGATTTTTGAGATATACACCAAAGTCTCATATTTTGTTTACTGTTAAAATGCTAACATTAGTGTTTTAGCTTGTTAACATTACCATGCTAGCATTTTTGGCAGATTTTTGAGACATACACCACAGTCACATATTTTGTTTACTGTTAGTATGTCAGCGTTTTTAGATTGTTTTGAATTGATGTATACTTCATGTAGAGCAGTGGTTCTTAACCTTGTTGAAGGTACCGAACCCCACCTGTTTCATATGTGTATCCACCGAACCCTTCTTTAGTGAAAAATAAAATGTTGTTTTTTTTCAAATTCAAGACCAAGTTATATGTTTTTTTTTACTGCTGCACAAAATGAACCATGCATGAACATCACCTTGTTCAAAGAACAAAACCAACACAGTGCATGAACTCAGAACAAATTACGCACCTTCAAATCAGTTGGAAAATTAGAGGGAACATTCTTTTGGGGTATCCATAATAACGCTGATAGGGAGAAGTTTTTATTTACACGATGAGTCAGGTCTGTCTTGACCTCCGCGGTGGAGCCACCGCCGAACCCCTGAGGCCGACTCACCAAACCCCTAGGGTTCGATTGAACCCAGGTTAAGAACCACTGATGTAGAGTCATCTATTTTGATACATGACGCATGCTAACTGTTGATTCAAAATGTTTGGCTACCTGACCCTATTTGGCTAGCATGCTAGCCTTGCTCTTAGCCTTTCCGTTCAGCTTTTTAGCCTTCACATGTACATTTCTACGAAATCACCTATTCTAGTTGCAAATGTTGATTTGAAATCTCTACAATCTTTACAATGATGTTGAAAAACGTATTCAGGTGTTACCATTTAGTGGTCAATTGTACGGAATATGTACTGTACTGTGCAATCTACTAATAAAACTTTCAAACAATTCAATCAATCAATCAAAAGGTACAGTAAAAAAGTCGACCAATCAGAGCCTTTACGACCTACGTCTCTAAAACGGCAGTCGGGTTTGGAGGGGGAAGAACGAGCCACCATTGCCTAAACCAGGTTTAAAAAACTCTGAAGAACGAACCACCATTGCCTAAACCAGGTTTAAGAAACTCTGTAGAATTCATGCAATTGTTGATATATGCCAGTAAACTCGAAAGGAGACCTCCATGAATCCTCAGCACTTTAAAACAAATCTCGCCTGAACAGGGACTTGAACCCTGGACCCTCAGATTAAAAGTCTGATGCTCTACCGACTGAGCTATCCAGGCTCTGGCTGTCCGGGGTCTGTGTGTACAAAGTGGATCATGAAGGATACGTCCATGAGGACCACCAGGCTTTTGCAGTGCTCCAGTTCCAGGTGCTTCTCGCTGCCAGCCAAGACTGACGACACACAACAACAACATGTCATTCATGTGTCAAACACAAAACAAGCATTGTGTCAATTGGGAACAACAGTGATGTTGCATTATAGTTCAAACCACCAGATGGTGCTGTTGTCCCTTTCCTAAACCAGCCCCATGACCATGTGAGGACAGCAGCTGGACTTTTACCGGCCTGGGGCATATTGTCAAAATAAAAGAACTTATTCCATCCATCCATCCATCCATCCATTTTCTACCGCTTATTCCCTTTCGGGGTCGCGCTGGCGCCTATCTCAGCTACAATCGGGCGGAAGGCAGGGTACACCCTGGACAAGTCGCCACCTCATCGCAGGGCCAACACAGATAGACAGACAACATTCACACTCACATTCACACACTAGGGCCAATTTAGTGTTGCCAATTAACCTATCCCCAGGTGCATGTCTTTGGAACTTATTCATAATGAGATATATTGATATATGATATCACCAGGCTAGTTTTGGCGCAATACGCAGAAATAAAAATTTCAGATGTTTTTGTTTGTATGAAATGTTTTTTAAAATACTTGTATCACTAAATTTGAATTAAATTTTGCTGCATATTTTTGACAGAAAACAAATTCATGGAAAATAAATAAATACAATCTTTTTTCAGTACAAAGTACCAATTTTCAATTTTAGCATCGTTAAAACATTCATCCAAAAACTTTCCAACCAGAATTTGAACCTGAGTTAAAGAAAACGACCACACTTGGAATAATAATCCTGATTTGGATCTTGAACTCTACTGATAAATAAGACATTATCTAATATGGTGTCGCTTAACCATTGTTGGCCCTCGAGCGCCCCGGGAGGGCTGCAAAAAAATAACTTTCTCAGCTGTGTGGCTATATATACTTGTAATACACGTTTCCACCACTTGTGGCAGTAATGACAATATCAAACAAACAGAGGAAGTCTGGCTAAAGTCACAGAGAAGTTTCTGAAGCGCAAAAATTATGACCAAAGTGGTTTAATTCCATTGAATTCAATCGAGAAGCATATTTTTATTATTTATTACTACTTTAGATTATTTATTTGAGCACTTCAAGATTGTGCGTATTTCTTTCATTATTTCTTTACGGCTCCCTTCAAATGCAGTATATTTGATTAGTACTTATTTTTGTAATCAGCCTGACCTAAGTCTTAGGTTTATGTGTTTTAAATAAATGATCTTTGTGAGGAACACATGCTTTCATATCATTTGACAAGGTTGCAAACTGGAAGTCGGTTAGATAATGTATGATTAATGAATATGATTAAAATCAAGAGTAATTTTACTAATTCAGTATTAACATTTGAGTGAGCCCCGGGCCTTTCTATAGTGGAAAAGTTGGACCCGAGGTCTGAAAGTTTAAGAATCCCTGATCTAATTAATTTTTAACAAACTATGTGAAGTGCAATGTATTAATTATCTATTTAAGTTAACAATATTGATTTATTTATTTACTTAATGATAGTTTGTGTTATAAATCAAGTACAAGAACTGATCAAATGTGTTCATGATTGGAGAAGGGGCAGGATTAAGTAAGATCTGCTTCTTCCTACTCCTTCTCACACAAGTTGAAATGGTGAAACTGTAAATATGTGACAAGTCATATTGTAATTATATGCAATTTTACAATAAATTAATAGCAAACTAAACTGTCCTCATGTGACTAACGCTTTCGCCACTGGCGTTAGTGAAACTTTTTGATTAAATTTGCCATTGTGTTCTTATCAGTGACGGAACAGGAAGGGGCTGTAAATATGTTTGAGGTCAGCACCTTGTCATTCATTAAGTAAGATTTTACATGCGCTTCTTTACGCTAAATGATAGAAATACGAAAAAGGACTGAAAGCGACCAAAAAACCTATTTCCTCTAGAGCAGGGGTCGTAAACTCATGGACCGAGGGCCATTTGCGGCCTGCAGGCCCATATTATGTGGCCCTCTACTTAACTTTATAGTTTAGAGCACAGGTGTCAAACCCAAGGCCAGGGGGCCACATGTGGCCCGCCACATCATTTTCATTTTATAAGGCCAAGAAATAGTAAGTCTCAATAAAATATCTATCGCCATTTTGACAGAAAAAATACATAAACATACTGTAAACTATTTTAAACTATTATATTATCTAATAATGATTAAATATTATGTTATCATTCGTTCCATTTTTTATTGTTATATTGCAAATAAATACTGAAAAACTTGCTCGACTCCTGATTTCAAAGCAAATTACCCATGAAATTGTACACTTCAAAAAGGAATATAATTCACGGTAAAAACTGACAGAACTTTACTGTAAAAAAAAAACAAAAGTGGCACTGTTTACAAACAACAACAGTAAAATTTACGGTAAAAAACAACAAAACGAAACTGTCAGCTCAGTGGCCCGAATTTTACTACAAAAACAGTAGTACAAGTTTTCCGTTTCCATTAATAAGCCAGAAAAAAACACCGTACATTTTTTACGACAAAATTTTGCAGAATGAACTGCCAGTTTTTAATCACTAAATACACCGATTTCCTACGGTGTACAAACAAAATTCATATAATAATTAAATGCATAGGCAATTGTGTTACAACATTATTAAGCAAATCCTCATTGAATTAATATTAAAATATTATTCACTGTTACATAACTGTGTTGTGGCTCTCAGTAAAAACCAGTTTGACACTCCTTGTTTAGGGTGTAAGTGCACCTGCACACCCTATAAATATATTATGAAATCCCACTACAAAGAACGGTCCAAACACAAAATAATATACAATATACAAAATCCAAAACCAGTGAAGTTGGCAAGTTGTGTTTTTCATAAACAAAAATAGAATATAATGATTTGCAAATCTTTTTAAACTTAAATTCAATTGAATAGACTGCAAAGACAAGAAATTGAATGTTCGAACTGAGAAACTTTATTTTTTTTTTGCAAATAATCATTAAATTAAAATTTAATGGCAGCAACACGTTGCAAAAAATTTGACACAGGGGCATTTTTACCACTGTGTTATATGGCCTTTCCTTTTAACAAAACTCAGGGGTCTCTGTTGTTGTATTTTAGGCTTCATAATGCGCCACACATTTTCAATGGGAGACAGGTCTTGACTACAGGCAGGCCAGTCTAGTACCCGCACTCTTTTACTACAAATCCATGCTGTTGTAACACCTGGCTTGGCATTGTCTTGCTGAAATAAGCAGAGGCGTCCATGGTAAGGTTGCTTGGATGGCTACATATGTTGCTCCAAAACCTGTATCTACCTTTCAACATTAATGGTGCCTTCACAGATGTGTAAGTTATCCATGCCTTGGACACTAATACACCCCCATACCATCACAGATGCTGGCTTTTGAACTTTGTGCCTATAACACTCCGGATTGTTCTTTTCCTCTTTGTTCTGGAGGACACAACGTCCACAGTTTCCAAAAACAACTTGAAATGTGGACTCGTCAGACCACAGAACACTTTTCCACTTTGCATCAGTCCATCTTAGATGAGCTCGGTCAGACCCAGCGAAGCTGCCAGCATTTCTGGGTGTTGTTGATAAATGGCTTCCGCTTTGCATAGTAGAGTTTGAACTTGCACTTACAGATGTAGCGACAAACTTTAGTGACTGACAGTGGTTTTCTGAAGTAAACCTGAGCCCATGTGGTGATATCCTCTACAGGCTTTTTTTATGCAGTACCGCCTGAGAGATCAAAGGTCTTAGCTTAGCTGCTTACATGCAGTGATTTCTCCAGATTTTCTGAACTGTTTGAGGATATTACGGACAGTAGATGGTGAAATCCATAAATTCCTTGCAATAGCTCATTGAGAAATGTTGTTCATAAACTGTTTGACAATTTGTTCGCGCATTTGTTCACAAAGTGGTGACCCTGGCCCCATCCATGGAAGCTGCTTTTATTGACAATCATGACACCCACATGTTCCCAATTAGCCTGTTCACCTGTGGGATGTTCCAAATAAGTGTTTGATGAACATTCCTCAACTTTCTCAGTCTTTTTTGCCACTTGTGCCAGGTTTTTGAAACATGTTGCAGACATCAAATTCCAAATGAGCTAATATTTGCAAAAAATAACGCTTTCCAGTTCGAACGTTAGGTATCTTGTCTTTGCAGTCTATTCAATATAATATAGGTTGAAAAGGATTAGCAAATCATTGTATTCTGTTTTTATTTACGATTTACACAACAGGCCAACTTCACTGATTATGGATTTTGCAACATGTAATTTTACTTTTATGATCAGAGCGCTAGATCACCAAAGCTGCTGGTCGAAGTCATTTAGTGACGAGGTTCAGAAATGGATACTTTGTGCGGCCCAGTTTCCCGTGGTCCCTAGATAGACTGAGTTTGAGACCCCTGTTCTATAGAGTGACGGCCACAAGCAGCCAATGAGAGCGCAGCACTGACCTCCTCCCTGGATGGTCTCTGTCAGCAGGCTATGAAGGTGATGAGGTTTACAAAATCCCCTCTGTAAACGGACACAATGATGGATACAACTTGACATATATGCTCGCTTTTCCAAAGGACAACACGTTTCCTGACCTTGTTGCAGTGCTTCTTGAAGAGCACTTTCATGGCTTTTAGGGAAGGGAGCGCAGTCTGGTGAGGGAACTGAGGCTGCTGGAAGACACCGAAAGGAAATGTTGACATGACTCTACAATACCAAGGGAATAAATCAGGGGTGTCCAAACTGAGGGCCACACACCGAAAATCCTGTTTTTCATTTTCAAAACCAATACAATATTTATTGTAACCATTAGGGCTCACCTCAATTTTGGTCAAGGTTTAAGTTCCCGGGAACACAAAAGGGTCTCTGTCATTAAAGTGATTGAAAAATAAGTCGAATATTCTCTGCTGGAGAAAGCCTTCGCCAAGTGAGGTCCTCGTGTGTGTGTGTGTGTGTGTGCATGTACATATTATATTAACATAATGGATATATAATTGCTGCGATGAGGTGGCGACTTGTCCAGGGTGTAAAAGAAATGTTAAAGTACCAATGATTGTCACACTAGGTGTGGTGAAATTTGTCCTCTGCATTTGACCTATCCCCTTGTTCCCCCACTGGAAGGTGAGGGGAGAAGTGAGCAGCAGCGGTGCCGCGCCCGGGAATCATTTTTGGTGATTTAACCCCCAATTCCAACCCTTGATGTTGAGTGCCAAGCAGGGAGGTAATGGGTCCCATTTTTATAGTCTTTGATATGACTCGGCCGGGGTTTGAACTCTCAACCTACCGATCTCAGGGCGGAAACTCTAACCACTGGGCCACTGAGCAAAAGGGAAAAGTGGTAGAAAGTGGATGGATGGATGGATATATAATTGGATACTAGGAGTATGTGAAGGTTTGACTTCTACCTTGTTTACTTCAATGGAGAGTGTTTCGCATATTTACCATCATGCTTTGTAATGGATTTAAATGGGTGTAATTTAGATTTTCTTATGGTGCCTGGACGTTTTTTTTAATCTTATCCACAATGTTCAGTAAGCATAATGTGTTATGTGTGACCGTGTCTGCTGACATTTTGTGTTGGTTAGAATTATTATTTTTTTTGTATAATGACTAAAGAAGGTTGTTTGCATCGGGTCATATAGGTAAATGCTGCACATAGCTCCTTTCACAGCATAAATAAAGGTAATTGACCTGAATGATGCTCATTATCCAATAGTTGGCGACCTAATGGCAGCATTCATTTGTCAGATGCAAGCTCCCTGTGGGTATGACCCCTCATTGAAGTTATAGACGTGACACCCTTCATTTAGATCAAATGTATCTGTTGATTATGGGTTTTCGTTAGTTTTTTATGTTTTTTTGGGTTTAATGACCTTTTTATCAAAGAAAAGTTTGTTTTATTTATATAGCCAACACATATACGCAACAGTGGAATATTTGAGCCTTGAGTTGATCAATAATTCAAAGCAACATTGATTTTGATTAACTATTATTTTTTGAGCAATGACTGTTTTGAAGAAAAAAAACAGCCTGCATGTCATCTTTGTGTTATTAGCGTCAACATTGCAAGATTTCCTCATTAAATTTCACCCGTCTCCTCTTTTATTGCACTTCTATGTTAAATTTTTGTAATGGTAATTTTATAATATGCTGGAGGCCGCACTTTGGACACCAAATTATGATTAACTGATGCGCCTTACCGCTTGTATTGAAGACGGGTCACGTGTTGCCGAGCTTGAAGCTGGACTGAAAAAACAGGAGAGTGAGGGAACTGTAGAGAAGGCTGCAGGAAGTGTGTGTGAATCCTAACGAGCGGACGAAAAGGACTCACGTGGAGGCGTGGCCTCGCTCAGTCAGCACCCTCAGGAGAAAGGAGCCCTGCTGATTGGGTTCGGCGGTGGACGGGATGATGACGTAGCGACCCGGCGGGAGGGTGCCTCGCAGCACCACCTCCCGCCGGGAGGAGTAATGGCTGGTGCAGAGCACCGGGGGCAGGACGCTCAGGTCCTGAGGGGACAGGTGCTTGTCCTCGTGAGGCACCTGGAGGGAACACACGCGAAAACAAGCTTGATTGTGATGCTTATTTTTTGTCATTATTTAATTATTGGCTCCTGGACACTTTAAAATGTGTCACCTAGACGGGGACTCAAACCCTGGACCACTGATGGGATTTACGGCTGTTTGAAGGAAGAAGGAAACCGGATCTTGTGGAGCTGTCAAAAAACTGGCTCGATGTTATAGTTCTTTTTTTTTTTTTTTTTTTGCAACAAAATAATCACTGGTAGCCATTATAAGATAAGATGTGGATCAGTATGATTTAAAATTAAATTCAATTATTCTGAAATATTGGCAAAATTTGATTTAGTTTTTACTGTCAATATTCCTTAAGGTGGTCCTATATCCACATGCCTTGACAGTAATATCACTATTTACAACTGTCCCTAACCGAAATAACTTTGTAGCGCTTTAACGATACAGATAACAAATAAAAATAAATAAAATACACAGTAAATACAAATAATAATAATAAAAAAATACACAAAACAAGTAAGAATAAAATGCATGCACTGTAAATTATTTGCCACTGCCAAGATTTTGAAATTTATTTCTAAAAATGTTCCTAGTTTTAAGAGCTATTTACCCATTTTCAGTGATTGACTTTATAATCATAATCACAATCTTGATTTTAGCATGAAAAGGTATAGTTGTTCCATAATTAAAAATGTTGATAAGGAGAAAATAAGTATTTGAATAATAGTGTGGATTTCTCTACACAGAAAATCTTGTTTAAAGATTCTGCAACATCCCGAGGATGCAAGTTTAATAATGTTTTTTTTTCAGAATAAAATACTCCTTTATATCTTAAAAGCCCTGCTAATTTTTATGCTTACAAAGCTTAATTTAAGATGTCTTAACAAGTACAATTACCTAAC